>NC_033800.1:25928809-25978809 GCF_001876935.1 Asparagus officinalis
AATGATGAAAAACAGGAAAATTCATCAAAACATGAACAAAGATTTTCCCACCCTTCAAAAACTCTGAATTATAAATTTTGAACATCAAGCAGGCTGGAGGGGATCATCTCTTTGACCAGTACTGGATGGCCATAGGATTATCATGGAAAAAATTATGTCTTGTTCTAAGATTGCAGCAGCTTTCCTCCTAAATTAGCTCCTAAAGGATTGATGGCAAGCAGTTACATCAATACTACTATATAATAAACATAGTGAGGGCATGACAAAAAATAAAAGTGGGTGGAAATTGTCCTTCATCCCACAAAAGACAGAGGCAAATTAGTAATTTGATTAAAAGTAGTCCATCACATCTCCACTCCCTCTCCCCTCCCTCCCCCTCTTCCTCTCCCTCTCTCTAACACATATATAAAAATTGCAATAAATAACATGTTATAAGAAATGAATTTACTAAATACATCACATCTTAAAAATGAAAAAATTGTATAAATTGAATTTAATTATACTTCATCATTATTATTGTTATAAATTTGAAACGAAGTATGCAAATGTGTAAACTTAGAAATTTTCATGCTCCAATAATTCCATTCTTTAGTCTCAAAGTTATAAGAATATTACGGTAATTTTGGATAAATTTAAACTTTAAGCTACCGAATTTAACAAAAACTTTAGGTCATTATTTATATAGAAAATAGAAAATTATGTTTTAATGTACTATTGCACGTGCCTTTGCATGTGCAATAAATGCTAGTAGAGAGGAAAATATTTTGTAGGCTAATAAATCATATGGTATCATGCACCTGAAAAATAAACTATCAGGAGTATCACAATGCCGACAATAGTATGTGTAACTTTCTGATGCTTAACAAAAGAAATAACTTACATACGTGACAGTGTATTCCTTCCAACCAGCAGAAGTTCAATCAGTTGGAAACTATTTTTAGCATGCACTTGAATGCAAGCATCAAAGTCCAGAACACTCACCCGAAGAGCCAACTAAATTAACTGATATATTAATCAACAACTACCTCACCTCAATCAGCTCTGCAACTCCCCATGGAAGAGAGGATAGGATACAAGTGACATAGAAGTCAGCACGTGACTGCCAAGAAGGATTCCCGTTATCATCATCTATTGTAGTGGCAGCAGAAGATAACAGAATTTCGAAGATCCCAACTAAAGAATCTGGTTGGACAACATTGCTGCACATCTAGCATAAAGAAAGAATTGATCAATGCGCTCTAATATTCAAAAGAGCCCCCTACGACTAACAACGTTGAGCGTCCACAAAAAAAAATCATCTTAAACCAAATAAACTTAATATGCAACACAGAAGATTTGCTAATATTATTAAAATAATAGCTTAACACTTAACAACATTGCCCCATAAAATTAATAAAGTGAATGTCTCTTAAAAGAACAAAATAGACTGGTGGATTGCCAAATAACTTCACAAGAATAAATTTCAAATAAGGATGGTTATATATAGAAACCATGAGTGGAAAACAAGTGCCTGAACATGTTCGGTCTTTTAACCCACCATTGGACTCTAATTGATGTGAGTATAGATCACCATGAGGTACGATGCATTAACTTCATCTACTGCCAAGCTGATAGATCACACAACCCATTAGCACTGTGTTCTTAGAATCATTGACAAGTTCAGTCCAACAAGGACTGTTCCAAAATACTACATCGTAAAGCATCACACTCTTAGTAGTATTTTATCCGAGAACAGTATAAATAGGTTTAATACCTCATCTAGCATATATTTCAGAAAATCATGTGTGCCCATGGGTGATCCTGTACATCATGTTGCCTTTAAAATCGTCTTATATATATGACAATAGAGCTGATTTGGGATAAAAGAGACCCAGCCCCCCCTTTACACCAAGATACAGGTATATTAGCTTAAAGTATGCATGTCTCTATTTCATGCATTCTCAGAAAAACAGAATCTTCAGTATTGGACAAGCTGGATACAGATTATTTTTAAAAGAATCTGATAAACATGTGTTGAAGCTGTTAAAATTTTAATCGTAGAGTTTAAATAATGTCCAAGTCATATGTGGCTTAAAAATAAACATAAAGAGTTGTTGATCCTTAGACTAATGGATTTAAGGTCAATTTCGATGACCCAAAGATATAATCTTAGCTTCTCAGATATGTAGAACATATTAATGGACTCTCATTTGAGAAATTTATTTTATTTGAAGATACATTGTATGATTGTATTTGTATCACATGACCTATATATTTTCAGTATCTTATCTGTGTCCGTGATAACCATTTTGTATGCATACATTGGTCTGTAGACTGTATCCATATTCAATTTTGGCGAATATGGACTATGAGTTTTCCTTGCCAAAACCTATCTGTATTTGAATCCGCGTTCGTAATTAGTTAATGAATATGGATATGGTATGTGTTATACTATATCTGATCTGTTTGCACTCTTTCTTGTGGGCTTGTATTAGCTTGGATATTAGACTGGCCATTCATATCTTTATTTGATTTAGCATTAGACATATGTTAATCAATTAAGATTTTGTTTTGTTTTCTTTCATGTTTGGAGAAAACATACCGTAAACACTCTTAATGAATAATTGTTTTGTGTGTTATGCATAAGACAGTTCACTGTTGTCTTTGTTCTTCTTCCAAAGCTGTCATGTCAAAAGGTACGTGTCATATCGTATCTCTGACCTGTTAATGTTTGTGTTTCATAGTTTAATAAATGGAAATAATTTACAATTTTTTCATTTATAAGAGTACAAAATCAGGAATCATCTAATTGAATAAAACTTTAAACTAGCTATAAGAAAAGAATATATATTATATCATGTTTCCAAATGTATCCAAAAATTGATATGTTAAGGCAAGGCATGTCTTGAAGTTGGTTTCTTGGTTCACGTGTGCTTGAAAGTTGTAGCAAGGTTATCAACTTTTTTCCTTCTAGGAAAAATGTTCTTATTCAAGAAGAAATTAGAAAGGGAGCTCTTTGTTCCATTAGCTTCCCTTGCACGACTGGTAGTGCAGGCTTTTAAATCCAACCTTCCAAGATTTATGATAATATCACTCATCTGGTCAAAGTCTCCGTGCTCACTAGTTCAGGATTTTATTGCACCTATAAGATTGCCCCTACGATGGCAGAAAGACATCAAATTTATCAAATTTCATGAAGTACTATGCTCCATTCCGGCTACATTTCCGTGGAATGGCCTAAATGATGATGGTGAGCATATGCTCCATTCCGGCTACATTTCCGTGGAATGGCCTAAATGATGATGGTGAGCATGTGTTCTGGTCATGTTGATGGTCAGAAAAATCTCCATTACCACCAGGTTTTCTTTATCCCTTAGCAAGTTAGCATGTTCTCTTATTTAAAATGACTCACAAAATAATTAGCTTTAAACATTATAACCATGTTTCTTTTAGATGAAACTAGGGAGATGATACTGAAAAAGAAAAAACCACACAAATAAAATATAAAAAGGCACCTTAATTACTATATATCAAGACAGGCTTCATAGTTTCTTTATTGGGATAAATATGTATACACTAGCAAACCACGGCACATATGAGCATACAAATAAACCAGTGTTGAAAAACACCGTTATATAACCAGTTCTAACCCGTTTTGCAACTTAACGGTGCTCTCTTGTTATGTAACACACACATTTAACGCTAAAACTATTCAACCCAGAAAAACACATTATATTGCGTTAAATGTGCATTATATAAACAGTTAACATGAGTTTTTTAGGTTAAATTACATCTTTGATTAGGACAAGAGAATGCATCTCCACCATCCAAATAGTTTAAACTCTACTCCTTTTAGTCCCGATCACCCTATTCTCTTCCTACGAATATGCGATCTCTTCGCCTCCTCCAACCCAACCCTTCCTTGCTTCCTCTGAAACTCCTGCTATCAGCAGCTTCTGCGGCTCCGATAAAGTGAACTTTTCATTTTTCAATGGTGTATTACACATCTCAGTTTATATCCTTTAAATAAATAGTGATTCTGAAATTATCTTCCAAATTTCAATCTTTTATATTACCTATTTACCCTAAATCATATAAAACTTGTTGCTCCATTACTTTACCTTTTAATTTCATTTTTCAGGATCTGTCATAGAATTAGAGTACAGAGATTAATTAATGGGTTAATTGTGTTGGTAAGATTAATTTCAGTTATTACTTGATTTTGATTAGGTTTTAGTTTTCAACTAATACCAGATATTTTGTGAAATTAAGTTTGCACACAATCTCTGTATATGCAAACTTTCTTATTGTTGTTACATAAACATATTTAGTTTGGTTGATGTAGTGAACTTAATTAGGAATTAGAATATTTTTGTAAAGTTAACAACTCGAGAGTTGAAAGTGTTTGGTTTATTTTAGACTTATTTTGATTGCCTTAAACCTGATGACGTTAACGTATTTGATCATTTAATAATATTTTTTGGAATGGTTGTTAGTCATATATGATTAGCTTTTGTTTTGTTAAGAAATCGTGATACTATATTTTTATATTTGATAATTGCGATGTTATGTTTGAAAATTTTGATGATTCTAAGTATTAAGTTATTACGAATTTTTAGTATTTATAAAATATCTAAATAATTAATAAACAATATAACATACGTTATGCGTTACGTTTTTCTACTTTTTTTCCTAACCTTTAATAGGAGGTCAAGCATAACCCGTTTTCGTTATTTTCAACATTGATATAAATAAGGGGAGGAGCATCAGTGCAAATAATAGGTAGCCCACCAGCAGCGTATAAGTTAAACAAATCATTTAATGACAGTTGCACCAGAATCATGAAGTTTGTACGATAGAAAAAATACTAATCTAGGACACCCCTCTTCACCAAAGACCTCAGAGCAACATAGTTTCATATCACATTAAGATTAATTTAGAAACATAATTCATATCACATTAAAATTAATTTAGAAACATAATGTGCTTTAACCGTGAGATGCATAACAGCTCCGTTGGTTATAAACTTATAAATCATGCAATAACTGTTAAATAACCAAATAGGAAAAAACACCAATGACTACTTCTCTTGCACAAACTTACCAGCACTGTTAGAAACCGCAACAGTATGCGAATCCTATTACAATTTCCAGAATATAATGCATCCTGAAAATGCAACAAACAGAAACATGTGATCAAAGCCCATTAATGGATTTGAAAGAAACTTATTAATTGTTTAAACAGCTATCTTTTCATGCTGCCTTTTAGACCTCCATATCCATTAATTCAATATAAAAGGGAGACCAACTGCTCTAGTTCTTGTTTTATTTACGCCTAAAGGCAAACAGCAGGTGAATCCCACCTTCTTTGATATGGTTTACATGCTGAGTGGCATGTTTACTTGAGACTTGGCCCTAGGGGTATGCATGATAGGCACCATGATATATTGGGCATGCTATTTATGACCAAACAGGAACAAGATTCAGTTTGAGATACATGTCTTAGTGAGTGGGGCCTCATAATCCTCCACCACTCAATACAAGACCAAGTGAGAATATGAACAAGAACAAGTACACCAAAATCAAGTACATGTTTGATCCATTATAACTTGCGTTTGCTAACTAGCATGAAATTGTAACTTTGGGAACCTAGTCAGAAAGGGCACCCACAGGATGGATGCTTTCTACGGATTGAGTTACTCAGGTCCACAAAAAGGACCGTCTCAGACAAACTTCTAAGAGAAAATGCTAAACGAGTAGATGACCTCTATGATTAAAGAATTATTTAGATACCTCATATACTTCACTTCCAACATTTCAGACTTTCAGTATTGAAGAAAAATGCTCAAACTAAAAGCCAGCCATAGCTGGGCTTTGGAAGTCCAAGGCACAACTCGGGATTGACTTGATTGGTAACTGATGCTCATTTAAACATTGAATAAATTTGAGCAAAGCTAAGCACAGCAACACTTGTGTTTGACCCAGTAAGGTGCTCAATGAAAGCTTGGTAATGAATTGGAAATATAATAAATATTTTGTTTCTACTTACTCCTTTGATTTCAGAAAAATCCCTTTGTTGTATCATATACTTAACAAACACTAAGAATACTTTCTAAACCCTAAGCCTAACTCATAAAATAAGAATGCTTTAAAAGCTGATCTATTGAATTATATTCATTCAAAGCTATAATGTAAAATGAAGGTTACAAACAAGATCTTGTTGAGAAAATAAACAAAATCAAGAGTAATGTTCTCTTGTAAAAGGAAGGTGGGTCAAGAGATCATTAGACTGAAAGGTGTTATTAACAAAATAAAAAAATCAAGAGTAATGTTTTACCTGGAACCTTGAGTGGGTAATATCTACAACTTGTTTAGCAAAGTTCTCATTTTCCAAATTAATTAAGCCAACCTGCACATAACAACCGCATATTTATATTAATATTAACCAAGGCAGATGCAACATAATTAAGCTAAGAATCAAGCTAAGAGCTAGAAAACATAAGGGCTATTTCTCAATAGCATCCCAGAAATAAGATTTCGTATTGAATATAACCAAAGTTAACCTAAGTTACAACGTATAGTTGCTTCTAGATCATTAGGATTATACATCATGAGATAACAACACTCAAAATAATAAGTTATTATTCCTAACTTACAAGGATTATGGGCCAACAATGTAAATCAAGCAATATTAACACAGTGATGACGCTTGGGCATTTATTAACATGAAATATGGAATGTTTTTGGAATTGTTTCATAGAATATAGTGGGAATCTCGCGTTCTACCAGGAAATGACAAGTCTAACAAGTTACACTACGTTGCAATGTGTGTTTTAGGAACTGATAATAAAGAATCTAAGTATGTGATGCAGAAGCATTAGAAGTTCAGGGGTTATTTTCAGACTGCATGCAGAATTCTAAGAGATTGTCAATCTGGAATTTTATGCTTCCTAGGATATACTCAGTTTCTATATAGTCAAAATTGCCTTTTATGTTTTCTATGCTGAGTCTTTTCAGTTTTCTATAATCCTAATGCTTGAAGGGTCATTTCATTCTACTTGTCTAATGAAAATGGCAGACATTTGATTTGAGTTAAACTCTATTTGTTTTCCATTGTTCTACAATACTTTGGTGAATTCCATTGATTGTAAATGTTCTTCGGTATCTCTAAGAAGGGGTCCTTGGAGTGATGAATGTCATATTCTCTAGAGTCTAGGGTGGTGAATTTATATATCTATAGTAGTAGGCTAACCCCAATTACCATCATTTATTCTATGGTGGTGTTTCTATATCCCTAGAGTGATCGACATCCTATCCTCATTGCCACATATTTCCCTTTCATCCATCTCGCCTAAACCATCATGGTATCAGTATGTTTCAAAAATAGCAGAAAATTTCTCCATCTAGAGCTTCAACACTAAGGTCTTTGACGGTTACTTGGAAATTTAGGCATCCAAGCAATTCATGAATTCAAAACCATAAAGATAAACATCCAATTCATGCTATTACTTGTCATCAAGACAATTTATCAATGAATTTAACTTGTGCTAGACTGCATCTATTAGGGTTCTCAACTCCTATTGGATAGTGCAATAAATAAAATTCCTTGAGAAATAATGGAGCTCTTCAAATGTTCTGAAAGTAAACCGCCAATTACGATAATTTAGTTATTAACGTTAGATTAGAAATTAAAATATGGAATAAATCAGCTAGTGATATCTTTCTAAAATTCTAGTTAGGAATCCATTTCCTTTCCCCAATGATAAGACTTAAGAGATCAATCCCTGCAACCATTAGCATCATACAATCATGGCTGAGGAAGCAATGGACGAGAAGAATTTGACAGTGGCAATGATACAAGGAAGCATATTGAAGAATCAGCCTAGTAGGGCTGTGTGGCTTATGCACGTGCAAACAAAGAGCAAGCAAAATAACTCTTCTAACAGAGATACAAGTGTAAACTAAGGCCAGACATGTATTCTAGGAATGCCACTCATATCAAAGAAGTGATAGAAGCCAAAGATCAAAACGAGAAGAAAATCCTAAATTGTAGCTAAGATGTTCAAAGTGAAATTTTAACAAAATAAGGGAATTCTAGAAAATGTGACAGAGAGTGAGCATGAAATGAGCTAAAAATAGATATAACAGTACAAAAATTTATCCTTTTTACACTCCTATCTGTTACAGAAATACATATTCTGCACGAACGAGTCCATGATAAAGTTACCTTAAATGTAGTTTACATGCTAGCATTTAGTCCCAATATAACTGACATTTGTTGGACCCTCCTTGGTACTTACTGCTTGCCCCAATAATGATAGAGTTTATAAATTCTAAGCACTAACTCAAATTTTGTTGGATGCATTTATGATTTTTGTTTGATACCTTGACGCAAAGAGTTGACTTTTAGCTTCCATATTTGATTACATTTATTACAAAATTGAATAATGCTTACATCCTATATTGCACGGGTATAGATGCGGGTGCGGACACGGACGCAGATGTGGATACAGGACATGGCAATTTTGTAAAATATAGGATACGGGGACACAGCTATATATATAATTATTGAAATTAATAATATATATGAGATTGATATTAAATTTTTATTACATATTATGAGAACTAAAGTCCATAAAACTTATTTATGTTTCTTTTATTGAGTAGATTATAAATTGAAAAACTGCTCACTTTTGGACTAAATATTCAAATCATCGTTTAAAATCATACTTATGAACATGACATGGGCTGAAATGTTCCTGATCTGAGTCCAACAAGTTGCAAAAATTCGATGTGAAGTGTAAGATATACGTCCAACAAGCGTACCACAAGTGTTTTAAACGAAAACATGTATTGTAAATTGGACACATGTCTGCATAAATATATGTATGTACTCAAGAAGTGTCCAAGGAGTGTCCGACACGGACACGGATATTAGAGCCAAGATGAAGTGTCCATGTAACCTAGCTTATATCACATGACAATATAGAACTTTTTGCATGTAAGGTATTACAAGGATTAAGCTATTCCATGAAAAGATTTAGGAGCTGAAAAAATTCAAGTTTCATCAGAGCGCCATAAATAAAATTAAATTAAGTGTAGACTATGGTATTGGTCATTGCCAAAAACAAAGTTTTAAAAGAAAATTATGGTGTTTCCCTTTCCGTGTTATATTCGAATATTTTAGGATTTATATCATCACACACACACATAAGTTTCCACTGTTATGCTCATGACTTATTTGCATTCTAGGACTTTTAAGATGCATAGTATCTTGATGCCCTGCACAGCTCATGTCCATAATCCACATCCTATATATGTGCCGGTGCTTAATTGTTACAAACATCGAGGGACGTAATGAATGCAAAACTAAATATTACNACACAAGTGACATAATCCATAGAATTAAAACTACAACAGTCATTCATCAGTGTGTATTATGAACACAAGATCAGTAAGAGAACTCCATACTTTGCTTGTAGTTGACAGAAACTAGTTATGCTACATGAACTGCAAAACATGGAAGACAAAACCAGACATGTCGTTTCATACCAATACGCCGTAGAAAGGAGCCTTGTGGGGCAGCTGCTCTGCACATTGAAGAAGAAGCTGTTCAAAATAAAGTACATAAGTCAGGTAAAATCAAGAATCTCACATCTTTAGCATAAAATGCCAACCACAGAATAAAAAAAAGTTAGTAGTAATCTCCAAGGTAGCATTACCCCACAGAAGAACACAACTATAAGTTAAAACGAACGCCTAATAATGTACCATTTCATCATATTTGTATAAGTAACTATATCTAGGTACTTCTCACCTTCCAAGAGAACAGGAAGCAATTGATAAATTAGTGCTTATACAAATCTAACTGTATAAACTAGATTCTCCTCCACTACACACTGACTTGCAAAAGAAAATTATGCATGAACTAAAAGCTAGAATAAGAAAAATATATAGAACTTGGAAGCTAACACTAACGTTGCCACATATAAAACCTCAGTAGCTCTACAGTGAATGACCAACAATTTGCAAAATTCATGTATAGTGCACACAGCTCTTTATTTGCTAAGTAGTTTGCAAGTTAATGGTGCTAGAATTAAACTGCAAGTACAGATGATAATATTTTAGTTAGATGCAAGTGAAAACAAAAGGACTTCATTTTTATAAATATAAAAAAAATCTGCGATATAGCTACACCTTGATAATGCACAAATTGCCTTAATTATAGAAGAACAAACACCTAAATCTCCCAAGCTATCAACTTGCAGCAAAAAGAAGAAACTTTAAAGTATTGTATACAATAATGTATGAAATGGAAATCAAATGAAAATTATTCCATACAGTCCGAATTTACCTCAAAGATGTCATCTTTAGAATTCTCCCACTCGCGCAACAGCACATTATAGCACGTATCCTGAGATGCAAACAAGTCACATTAGGGTTCGCGATGCAATTCAAGAAATAAGGGAAACTTTCTAGGGTTTCTGAAATTGAGAACGGGGAAGTGAGTCACGATGTGTTCTTTGAAGTCGACGGATCCGCCGTACTCGGGACACTTGTCGCCGATCCGCAACAGGAGCGATCGCCAGCTGCTGCTGCTACTCATTTAGATGTTCGAAGGGTTTTTGATCTTGAGGGAGGAAAAGAGTTTTGAAGGATGAGGTTTTAAAGAGGTTTAAGGGCTTTTTTCACTTGCTTGGTGGTGGATTGTCTTGGGCCTTTGTGAGCCTGACTTGGCCCAAGAAATATAATTTGTGTAGGATCCTTGCTTTTAACATTTTAGTCTTTTTTTTTCCTTTCTTTTTTCTCCTCGGAGAAAGGGCTATTGCCATGTTGCCAATTATACCCCTCACACACAGGCTCAAACTTTATTAACTATTTCAACTTATACCCGCTAAGCTCTCCCAATCTGTTAAATAAAATTCTAACCCAAACTCATTTTTACTCCATCCTTCTCTAATGTATTCTCTAATGTCTTTCTCAATGGGAATCTATCTGCTGTAAACTTGGGATTAGAGTTGAAAAGAGTCATTGGGGAAGATGATGAAGAAGATGTCGGAGAAGATGAAGTGAAATTGGGTTTGGATTAGGATTTTTATTAAACGGATTTAGGGACCTTAACGGGTATAGGTTAAGATGGTTAAAGGGTTTGGGGGTTTGTGTATGAGGGATATAATTGGTAAATCACAGAAAAAAAATAAAGTAAATAGAATATTCCCCCATTTCAACCAGATTTTATCTGGAGGGGCTTATGTCAATATATTGATAAGATTTTGGGGACCTAGGATCAATTTTGAAGATTTAAGGGTCTAATATTGAAATATTAAAGATTTAGGGCGGATTGAGAGCAATCTCAAAGATTTGGGGGACCAATATCGAAATAACCTAACATTTTTCCAAAATTAATAACTCGCTAGTATTTCAGCACGGGCTCATCGAAGTTCACCTCGATTTTGTCATATGTCAATCACTCATATCCGTAAATAATTAAAAAATTCTAATAACTCACTTCACCTTTCGAAGCACGGTAATCCCCTCCTGTCTGAGGTAAACAAATTTTGTCCATGCTTGGAAATCACGGTAATAGAACTAATATATTATGCTATAGTTAAAATTAAAATTATTTAACCTAAATTTGACTTATGTAATGAATATACTTGATATAAAAAAATAACTTAACGCAAGTTAAAAAATAAAGATATAAAAAGTATATTGTTCAAAAACATTAACCGCAATGGATGCAATCCAAAAAAAATTATTTTTCTATCAATCAACCTTTCTGAGGATGTCATATGTAAAATTTTAAATAAAGCTCCTCTAACTTTCAATCATTTTTTCTCCGTCTTCGTCCTCTTCCTCAAACTTGAAAGAGCTAGTTATTTCCCCATCTGCAATGCGTAACACGTGTAATAATTAAATTCAAGAGTAAAATATTAAAAATTATATAAAATTATAAAATTATAAAATTAAAAGAGTTAACGTAAAGAATATCCAACCTGATTGCATTTTTATTTTGGCAATGCTTGTAGGTGTTATTTTAAATGTAGACGTATCAAGTGTAGCAATAGGTGATATGTCTAATATCTTCTTTTTCCCTTTCTATTAATGGTCGAGGTGGCTATAAATATATCTGGATTTAATTCAATAGATTGATTATCAATGACACCATCCTGATTCATTTCATTTACATTCATCCTATGATAATAGTATATTTCACTTAGAATAACACAAACATGATTTTGTTTTTAAAATAAAGAAACTAATATTAAATTTCTCAAAAGCCTTATTTTTAAACTTCTTATCAATTGTATTTTCAGGTGCGGATAAATTAGGAGTATCTTCGATGAATTGACTATCGCGGTTATCAACCTATGACATATCGTGGGATTTCTCATCCTTTGATAAATACAAATTTATTATTAGGGCAGTCAATACATTACATATACTAGTTGAATATAAAGTATTACCTTGTCGTCAGTTTGTAGTAACAATCCTTTGAGTTTTTCATCATCCACATCATCATTAATGATTTTAATAACCGTATAACCTTCAATGTACTTACTTCTGTTAAACTCTGTAACTTTCACGTAGAAACACATATTTATATCAATTAATCTCTTAATAGCAAGTGGAATATTCATATTATCTACATCCTATTTTATCAATGTAAAATTAACATTGTTTTATCAATGTAAAATCAACATAAAATTCATTGTTTTAATTAAAAGCATGTTAACATTTTTGTAAAACCATGTAAATTTCGAAAATAGTATGATTTATATTGATAAATAAGTTCTATCATTTTTGGATGAATGATTATATTAACAATTGATTTGAGATCAATTAACAGTATATATGAGAGTATACAAGTGTCAAACATGTACAAAAGATCCAAGGCTAGAAATAGTCTCTGATCAGTCAACTGACGTTGTAATCAGTCGGCTGATGAGGTTATCAGTCGACTGATGACAGGCATCAGTCGACTGATGACAGGCATCAGTCGACTGACGGGCTATTTTCAGACTCCTTTTGGGTTTCGGATTGGGCTATTTTTTATTCAGGTTTACACCTATATATACATGTTTTTGTCACGAAAATTTCACATTTTTATCAGTTTTACAAACCCTAGTATTCCTCTCCTCCTCTCTCAAACCCTAACCCTATTTTGAGATTTTCGGGAGAATTTCGTGGGGTGAATAATGAGAAAAGGGCAAGATCTGTGATCTTGGTGAGGAGGATTATGCTCATGCATGTTTGGGAGTTCAGCACAACGTTTAAGGCAAGATCATCTTCCTCCAAACCTTCCGTTAGTTAAAAAATTAAGCTTATGATTGTTGTGATTAATCTCATGTTTATGACAAATCTAATGTGTTAGAGCCTAATATATGATGTTAAATCTTAAATCACTGTTATGAACAGTTGAACAAATCTATAATTGATGTGTTTAGATGATCATGATTATTAAAGTGGTGTTAAACTTGTTATTTTTGTTTTAAAAAGGTTTAAATACACTAATTAATCATGTTGAACACAAAATGTGTTAGTTAGAGGCTAAACCCTAGTTCTATGAATCTACATAAGTTTATCTAGTTTAAATAATCTTTTGTTCAGTATTAATGAGTTTTCAAATTAGTTTTTGTCAAGCCTATTGATAAAAACCGGAGTTTGAAGAAAAACACACAAAAACCCGAAGTTGGCTGTTTTCGGTCTGATCGGTCGACCGACAAGGAGTGTCAGTTGACCGACGGGCTCTACCAAGCTCTCGGTCTCGTGAGCGCAACCGATCAGTCGACCGAAGCTTTTTTTATCGATCGACTGATCAGGCTAAATTTGTGAGAATTGCTTCCTTTACTCATGGATTCGTTTCTTTTACAAGTGGGTTCGTTTCGCAAGCATGTAGTGCAAGTTGTGAGCTGATAATTATGCATGTTTTGGGGAGTACACGTACTAGTTGTACATCAATGCACAAGCGTTTTAAACGAGGATACACGTGGTGGTTTTGAGCATGCACAGATGTTTATAAGTACGTAACCTAAGTTTTGCTCTTGTCATAATAGATAGTGACAACTAAATAGAGTAGCCTATGTCGATCCGCACTTTGATGCGATGAGGCTAGTGAGCCGCCTATGTCGATCTGCATTTTGATGTGATGAGGCTAGTGAGCCTTTTATGTCCATCCATATGTTGATGCGATGAAGCTAGTGAGCCTATTATGTCGATCCGCATGGTGATGCGATGAGGCTAGTGAGCCATCTATGTCGATCTGTATGGTGATGTGATGAGGCTAGTGAACCGTATATGTCGATCTGCACGGCGATGCGATGAATTGTAGAATTTATAAACAATAGGAATATACTTATTTGTCGATTCCACACAGGGGTGCGATGAGTTGAAGAATTACAGAGAAGGATGATTTAATTAACTTGATGATAACCTGAGTCGCATGTGATATTTGTATCCTTTTTTATATGATTTATTGTGGAGGTATTTCACATCGTTGGTACACGAGATAGTGTATTGGTTTCTGCTTTGTCCACTAAGTGTAGTATGAAAAGTTGGATGACATTTTTGGAGATGACGGTTATATTTCTTTCCTGTATTGCTCTTCTTTATTATTTTATTCTTAGATAGAATTTATATCTAGAAATTTATGACTTGAGGCACATGGTATATACATGAGGGTTTTCTTGTTTGGATTATTTTGCTCGACGTACCAGTCTCATGCTGTAGATTTCTAAATATAAATCCCATGTAGTATCGGGTAAAATAATTTAGGTAGACTATGCACTTATAGGTAGAGCCTCCATCATTGTAGGCGTCACAAATTGCCTATAGGTTTCCGCACACAGTTCAAAATAAAGAGAAGACGAAGAACGTTGATAAGCCTACGTATTCAACATCGTAATGACCAAAATCCATGTCTTTCACGCATGGGGGACTTTATATTGATCCCTAATTAGATATAAGCTTACCCCTAACACGTGTTACCGGGTGGTACGTTTCTGTGAAAATGACAAAGCTTAGGTATTCAATATCGTATCACTAAGTCTAAGAGAGTTCATTCTTTTAGCACAACGTTATATATAGAAGGGACTTAGACAATCTACATGCTAGCCCGACTCAAATGGTAGTCAATAAAGGCTTATCAAATCCGTTGATGGCTGAGAGTTTACCAAAAATCCTATAATAAGCAGCTCACTATGACAGATTTGCTCTCAACTTGTATTGAGTTTGCGGTGGTATTCAAGGCCTTGGTAACCTCCTCCTCCATAATAGTGCTTTAATAGTCACTGACACACCAGCTTCATCAGTTGGTCTCGTGACTCGAGCACCTGGAGTAGCTTCAGAGGTAGTAGCTGTTTCAGCACCAACGACTGGTCCTACAATCAAATCTCGCACAAAGAGCTCAACCTAGCGAACCTCCGATGCACTCTTAGCTTGCTCTTCCCAAACTCCTAAAAGTATATGAGTATAAACTGCTCCTTCACACTGTAACGTCTTAAAAGCTTAAACTGTGTAGACTTCAGCTACGTATGAGTATAAACTATGTTTACGTCACAGTGGAAGTCAATGCTCGACAAATTTTGCTAAAATCAGGCTTGGGATAATTCTATTTCCCGCACACAAAGTTCAAATGCAATTCAGATATAAACTCCCGATGAAGATGATCAGTTCAACATCGATTCAACAACACAAGCTAATTTAGAAATCAACACACCAATTTCAGTTCAAGATTTTGGCAACGGTCAGACGATAAACGCAGCATTAGAAGAATTTTAGACTATTCGATAAAAAATACTAAATAGAATAAAAGTTAAAAAAAGTTAAAGAATTGGAGGTTGGGCTTATCTTATCCAAAGTATTCCAGACTCTTCTATAAAAAATGAGCATGAAACACTTTGGAGGGGGTATCTGTAGACGTAAAATATTGTCTATAGGTTCTCACACACAGCTCAAAACGAAGAGAAGACGAAGAACGTTAATATCTAAGTCAAAGGGGATCATCAGAGGACAAAAAGAAGCAAAGGAACACGTACGAAATGACGAAATGCGCAAAACAACAGAACAGGACACAATCATGAAGTCTCAAATTGACGAGTCACTTCAGAGTGACTCGCAAATGACGAGTCACATTGAAGTAACTCACACATACAACCTCCCGACAACATGTTTTTCGATAAGTTTCTCGGGATTCGTTTGATCTATTACCTCCCTAACTACCATGAAAACATCCTGAAATGTGGTAAAATCGTTTCTAACTGAATATAAGGCCAAATCACGAATTCTTATCCATAAACATGACATCCGAAGCCTATAAATACACCCCTAGCGCGCTTATACACGGATAATCTAGAATTTTGGACTTGGAGGCGAGTTGCTGACGTTTTGAGAGCAGAACTCATGAATTTCAAAGAGAGGGAAGCGAGATCTTGGCAAACTTCAGCATAAAAGTGGGAGATTTCGAGAGATCTATAGCATTTTCACCCTTTCTTTGAAATCAAACATCAATTTGATCTTGAGAAGAGTAGTAATCTCACCTTGTTGTTGAGGTTATTTACTTTTGTTCTAGGTTTTCTCGTTGAGACTAAGAACACTGCGCCTTCTTCGTGATCAATTTGGATCTGATACTCCACGGTCCATGGATCAAAGCGTCCCCGACACAGGCAAAGATCTTACGTAAGCAGCGAACGATAAACGTTTTTTGTGTGTGTTCTAGGAAGTCTTCTTTTTATTTTATTTGTGTAAAAAAGTCTTATAAAAAGGCTCACTCTTTTGAATCTGTAATTCGGTAAATGAGGTTTAATGGATTCCACAAATAAACTGATTTCTGATGCAAACAATCATATTTAGTAGCCCTTCCCCTGGGGGCGGATAGAGATGATCTTTCTAGCACTCTGACGCTGTTGATTTCCCTTCTTTTCAGGTAACGGATCAAAGTTTTGGAGAGTCACGAGTTGACGGACTTTCAGCATAGTCGTCGTTATTTATTTATAGTAGTTTCTGCTCCACAGTTATTTAGTTTTGATTTTAGTTGATTATTTGACTTGCATTTTATTTTGAGAGTTGAGAACTTATGTATTTTTCATTTGACTCTTGTAGTTGAGACTATTAACCATTTGTATCAGATTGTTAGACGTATTTTCTTCTATTCTATTGAGATTTGATTTCTTCTGATATCGATCATTTATTACTCATGTTCTATTTCCATTTTCATCTCTTTTATATCTGCTTCTACCTATATTGTCTTATTTGATTCTACTAGAGAGATATTTCTGTGATGGTGAAATAGGTTGTTGCACAATATGAGTGCATGGCAGGTTTGACCTCCTTGAATTCACCTTGGACTGCAATCTTGTGTGAAACCAGGAGAGTCACAATTTTAATGTAATTCGAGATAATATACTAAATCCAGGGAAGCTACTAATTCTGAAGAACTAATTTTCATCAAACGCAGAATATTGTGATGGAATAATAATGTTGCGTGTTCCATCCGTCACTTGTAAGGTAAGCTTGTACCTAAAAATAATTAACATGTTTAGGTAACTTTAAAATTTTTTAATTTAAAACTTATATTTTACAAGTTATGAGAGTTAACATTTATAATATAATATTTACCTCTCTTCTACATATTTGATCTCTTTTTTGTTACAATTGCAATAAAGGACATGATGACATCATTTTACTTGTTATTGCAATCAACATGGAAAGAATATCACCAACCCGATGTTTCCTCAATTCTCATGATTTGAGCATTGCAAATAATATATTTTTCATGAAATTTGAATGGATTAAAAATTCACTCTTCAAGTAAATTATAAGACAATGGCTAAATTTATAATGCAGATAAATCCTTTTAATTATTTCTCATGCGTCTCTAAGTTATGTATATATTTATTCATTGAATTGTAGTATAATTCATATAATATTTTTATAAATCAATTAACCTATATAAATTAAGAGATTCAAGTATATAGTAATTTCATAATATAGCTCTTATTAATCTATCAGGGTTTTTTAGTTACGTATAGTGAACAACTATAATTGAAGATATATTAATCGTTAACTATATATTCAATCTTCAATTAACCTATATATTAAATTTTGGAGATAAATAAATAGTAAAAAATAGTAGAAATCACTTACATTGCCATCATTCAAAAATCCTTAACTTCAAATATGTCATCAACGGTATCGTCATCAATTTAAATTTCACTTATATTCTAAATTATCCTGTCCCACTCTCAAAATTTTGGTATTGAGTTGGTGAATCAATAAAACTAAGATAAAAATTTTAGAATCAAAATTTAAACTTATCAGTAATTCAAATCATTGTTAATGTATTATTGTTAGAAATAATACATAATTTATCAAAAATTTCCTACACACACACACACACACACACACACACACACACACACACATATATATATATATATAAAATTCTGAGTGTTCTCTGAGTGATATATATATAAAATTCTGAGTGTTCTCTGAGTGATTTCTGAGTGATCTCTTGTAATATATCCTCTCTTGTAATATATTGTGGATCATAATAAAGATATAATTTTATCTATTGGCGGGCGTAAATTGTAAGTTTTTCGCTTATTATTTCCTGCTTTAATTTTGGTATCAGAGCCATGTTTATTATCTACATGTCTGCTTAAATCTCTGTTATAGTTTATCTTTTGAATATTAGCTAGTAAGAATGTAGAATATTTATAAGTTCTTTTAATTCTCTTTTTAAGAGTCTAGTTTGCATGCTTATGGGACGTCACCCAAGTCGCGCTGTGTAAATCCCAGTGTTACCGAGATGGCTGGTTAGGGTAGTGTAAGACGTTGACAGACGTGTAAGCTTTCAGCTAGATTGTTTTAGAGAGAATCAAAAGAAAAATAAATAGTCTACCTCCTTACTGGAATAATATTTAAAAGATAAATCTGTAACAAGAGAACTTTATGTCAGATATAGTGGAAACTTCGGCTCGACCGTCCAGTTATACTGGACTGAAGAAGGTCAAAAACGCTCAATTAACAGAATATGAAACTGATATAGAGTCCCTTAATAAGTGGACTATACCTGATATCCCTAATAGGGAAATATACAAAATTGGATTTCTCGACTATAAGTCGTTGATTAATATTAAAACTCTAGAAAGGACTACTACAGTCGACAGAGAAGATCAAACAATACAACTCTTAGGAGTTGCAGATGTAAATCCTTATATGGATAAATACAAATATTTGCATGTAGGTCTTATACAGATTGCATTTCGTCCTTTGACGTTATCAGGCTTAAACGCCTCTTTACTAGTCTGTTTAAGAGACTCACGATGTTTGAATTGGACCCAATCTTTAATGAGTATTATGGAGACCAGTTTATGTAACGGTCCAGTTTATTTTAATGTATATCCAAATTTGAGCCTCTCATTAACAGATCCAAATATTTTAGAGGCAATAAGTCTTAATATAAAGACACATGGATACAATTATATTCCTGGATCCGAAACTATTGCGATACAATTATACTATTCAACAGAAATTATTAAATACTTTAGCTCCCAAAGCTAAAAATCATTCAAAACCAGGCAAGACTGTTTTGGTTGAAACTAATGTTTTATCTTCAAATATAGCTGTGAATAGACAGATTAAATGGGATAAAATAAATTTCCCAGAAAATTGGGTTATACCCCATGCAATACAACCTCTACCAATTATTAACCAAGATGTAGACCAAATTGTCCAAACAACTGACGGAGAAGTTGAAATAACATTCAATCCTTCTAGAACCATCAGAATATCTGATGTGGCATCATCTGCCAGAAATTCTTTCTCCAGATCTGGATCTTATAGAACCAGTTCAGTTCAAGGAATAAATATATCCGACAATAATATTCCACATGCTTTATATAAAGATAAAGCTTCTCCTCCTAATACGGAGATGAGTTTTAGAATGAAGTAATGAATTTTGAAAAAGGAAGTCCAATAAGGGAAATTCTTAATACAGAATTTTACCTTGATAAAAATAAAGATTTTCGAAATTGGTTTTTTAAAATTTTTTCGAAAAAAGACCAATTAAATTGGGTTAATAACTATTATATAGAACTTGAGTATGAACAAAGAATTAAATTTTTTGTTCCATGGTTTCTAAAAAGATATGTTTTAAAACAAAGTAATAAAATAAGTGTTTTAGAAGACCACTTAAAACAGTGGAAAACATCAACGGGTAAAATTATAAGATCTATTAATCCACCTATAGACCCGATACAATTAAAAGATGTATATCCCTCTTCAATAGAGGCTATGGCTTTCATAAAGCCTAATGAGTTCAATGAAGAACATATGAAAGAATTAAGTAAAATTATAAAACAAAATAATTATACTAATATTTATTTAAAAACCATAGGAGAACAACTTATAAGGGTTGAAGAAGTCTTAGACAAATTAGTGTCTAAAATTACAGAGGTTATACCCTCATTAAAACTTTTAGAAAAAACAAATCTTTCTCAAAGAAAGATAGAAAAAAACAAATATTAAACCTCCTATTGATATTTCAGGATTTAAAAAAGATAGCGAACTTACTCCTGATATTATTGAAAGTTTAGCTAAAAAACTAACTAATGCTAGAATACACACACTTGATACAGTGTTACCATCCTCTTCTACAGTTATATCTGAAGAAGAAAATACGTCTAATATAGACAGTTCTGACGATATATCGTCAACAGAAATTTTTGCTGTAGAAAATAATTTTACAGAAATTAATAAGATTAAAGGTCATCCAAAGAAAAGACTGGAAAGGTACTATTATAAAAGACCAACTCCAGCAGATGTTCTTTTTGAAGAAAATGATGCCTATCTACAGGCTGATTATAATGGTAGAAATATCTACGAATGGAATATAGATGGGTTATCAGATACCCAAATCAATTCTACTATACATAGAATGCTAATGTATGGTACCATTTGTAAACAAAATGGTAATAATGAACGTATGATAGCCTCTTTTATAACTTGTGGCTTTACTGGTATCCTTAAAGGATGGTGGGACAATTATCTGTCTGCAGATGCTCGAAATGAGATATTAGGAGCAACAAAAATAGAAAATGGTATACAGCAAGAAGATGCTGTTTATACGTTAATGTTAGCAATAGCACACCATTTTACTGGTGCTTACCTTGATGAAGGTGAAAGAATCAGGACCTTATTACAAAATTTTAGATGTCCTTCTTTAACTCATTTTCGGTGGTATAAAGACACCTATCTAAGTAGAGTTATGTCTCTAGCTGATGCTAATAGCTCACATTGGAAAGCCAAATTCATAGATGGCTTGCCGACTTTATTTGCTGAAAAAGTTCGAAATAAAATTCGAGCAGAATATGGAGGATATATTCCTTACGACAACCTATCATATGGGTATTTGTCAAACGCCTGTATAAAAGAAGGCTTAGCTTTATGCAATGATTTAAAGCTTAAAACCAACTAAAGTCTCAAAGACTTACTAAAAGAAAAGAGTTGGGAGAATTTTGTGAGCAATTTGCTTATGATCAACCTTATAAGGTTGAAAAAGAGACTATACCTAATAAAGGGAAAACTAAAAAATTCTTTAAAAGAAAAAAGAAAAAATTCTTTAAAGAAAAAGAAAGAGAAAAGCCTTATAGGGCTAAAAAGAAAATTAAACAAGAAAGGAAAGAAATTCATTGTTATAAATGTGGCCGTATAGGGCATTATGCCAATCGCTGTTATATTAAAAAGAAAATAGATGCGATTGAAGATGAAGGTCTTAAAAAGACTTTATCTAATATTTTAATCAATAATGATTCAGAAGACGAATCATATTCGTCCACTTCAGATTCAGAATCTGAAAATGAAAACTGTAAATGTGCAATTAATAATTGCAACGATGAAACAAATTATTGGAAATCTATTGTCCAAATGAATGGACTATCAATCAATATGATTAAATCTAAAGATAAAGAACTTTTATCACAAGTTCTCTCTGCTGATATTTCTTCTACTTTAAAAGATGAATTAGTAAAAAATTTGTCTAATAAAGACAAAAATCCTCAAATAGACAATGTGTTTAAATTTTCAGAAGTACAAAAAAGAAGGCAAAATATTGCTCATACTTCAAAAGATATATCTTTATCATCTCTTAATAAAGAGATACAAGAATTAAAGATAGAAGTTAAAAAATTAAAACAAGAGAATAAATATATTCTCGCTAGATTTGATGAAGGTCATGAACTTGTTCAAAATAGTGAACAAGATGATCAAGAAAATATTGAAACTAATGAAGCCAATGCTCTATTGCAAATATTGCAACAAGTTACCTCTCAAAAGTGGTATATAAATATCAACTTAATAGTTGAAGATCAATTTTACATATCAGATCTTATAGCTCTGGTTGATAGTGGTGCTGATTTAAATTGCATCAACGAAGGTATAATTCCTTCAAAGTTTTTTGAAAAAACTACTCAAACACTAAGTAGTGCAAATGGAAATCAACTAGAGGTAAAGTATAAATTACCTAATGCACAAATATGTGTGCAAGGGACTTGTATACCAACTCCCTGTATATTGGTAAAAAATTTATCCCAACATATAATTCTTGGGACTCCATTTTTACATACTATTATGCCTATCCATAAGATAGATACTAATGGCATTCGTGCTACTTTTCAAGAAAAAGAAATTTTACTTGAGTTTATTACAGACCCTCAAACTAAAATGTTAAATGAGGTTAAAAATATTATGCTTAAAGAAAATCAGATAAATTTTCTTAAAGAAGAATTAGTATTTGTTCAAGTTGAAGAACAAATTAAAAAACACAAAGACTTAATAAGTCAAATTGAAAATAAATTCAAACTCACTGTATGTAGTGATGTTCCAAATGCTTTTTGGAATAGGAAACAACATATTGTTTCTTTACCCTATATAGAGGGATTTAACGAGAAAAATATTCCAACAAAATCTCGTCCTTGCCAAATGAATCAAGAATATCTTGATTTATGCAAAAAAGAAATACAAACTCTTATAGAGAAAAAATTGATAAGGAAATCATATTCTCCTTGGAGTTGTACAGCATTCTATGTTAACAATGCTGCTGAAAGAGAAAGAGGTGTTCCAAGATTAGTAATCAATTATAAACCTCTTAATTCTGTCCTTAAATGGATAAGATATCCAATTCCTAATAAAAGGGATTTGTTGAATCGCATTACTAATGCAAAAATATTTTCTAAGTTTGATTTAAAATCAGGCTACTGGCAAATCCAGATAGAAGAAAAAGACAAGTATAAGACTGCTTTTGTTGTCCCATTTGGACACTATGAATGGAATGTTATGCCATTTGGGCTTAAAAATGCCCCTTCTGAATTTCAAAATATTATGAATGATATTTTTATTCCTTATACGGATTTTATTTTATCTTATATAGATGATATTTTGATCTTTTCTAATAGTTTCGATCAACATGTAAAACATTTAGAGACTTTTCGATCTTTAGCCATAAAAAATGGGTTAGCTATATCTGCCCCAAAAATGAAATTATTTCAAACTCAGATTAGATTTCTGGGTCATAATATTAACAAAGGAACAACTATTCCTATCGATAGAAGTATTGAATTTGCATCAAAATTCCCAGACGAAATAACTGATATAAAACAGTTACAAAGATTTTTGGGAGCTTTAAATTATGTAGCTGATTATTATAAAGATTTAGCCAAAGATACTGTTCTTTTATATGATAGGCTTAAAAAGAATGCTAAGCCTTGGACACAGCAACATACTGCTGCGGTAAGAAAAATTAAACTTAAAGTTAAAAATTTACCTTGTATTCATCTTGCAAATATTCACTGGTTCAAAATAGTTGAAACAGATGCTTCCAATATTGGTTATGGTGGAATCTTAAAACAAGTTGATCCCCAAACTAAAAAAGAACAATTAGTTCGTTTTACCTCTGGTAAATGGGATAAAGCCCAGTTTAACTATTCTACAATTAAAAAAGAAATGTTATCTATTTTAAAATGTTTCTCTAAATTTAGAGACGATATTCTTAATCAAGAATTTTTACTACGAATAGATTGTAGTTCTGCTAAAAGCATTATTGAAAAAGATGTTAAAAATCTTGTCTCTAAGCAAATATTTTCTAGATGGCAAGCAGAATTAGCAATGTATCAATTTAAAATTGAATATATTAAAGGTGACTCTAATCATCTTCCAGATTTTCTAACGGGTACAAATGAGACGGAATAATCCCTCAGGGTCAGGGAGGGGGAGAGGAGGCGGTAGTAGCTCTAATTTTGACCTCATAGGTCAAGAAACAATACCAAATAGGAGTCATACTCCATCTCAACAGCCAACATCTTGGCGAACTATTGCGAAGAAGCATAACTCTTCTCATACTAAAACCTTTTATAAAAGTGTACGAGATATCGTAGATCAGGAAAATACTCCTGAACCTTTTACTAATATAGTAAAAGAGGAAACTAAATGGTTCGAAAAATCTCATACAGATATAGTTCTATATTTAGAACCCGAAGATATTGCTTTAATGCAAGAACCAGAAACAATTCGGCAAAGATATCTTCACGACACTTACTATCCTACTCTTTCTTTAAAATCAAGAGCTTGGATAAGGACTTTATTAAGTCAAAAAGGAATGGAAATAACCCATTTTTGGACTACAGAAAATCATTCTGTTCCTCCTGGATTTAGCAAATGTGTTATCAGAGAAGTTATACTTCCTCGCAATTGGGCTATAAACCCCAATGAAGAATTACCGTTGGTAAGAGTTCAAGCTACAAAAGAAGTTTACAAATTCAACTATTGGGACTATAAACAAGCTTTCTTTGATCTGTTCTTATATCAGAACCCAAAACAAAAGCATACATGGCTTATCAAGCTATGTCCTGAAGCCCTTCAAAAGGGAGTTCCTAATTGGTTTTATAAATGGTGGGAAACATATGGAATTGAAATTGCAATTATTCCCGAACCCCTTCTGAAGTTATATTCTTCATGGGTCGACAGTCATCCAAAATTATCAAGAATGGATGAAAGCCAGCTCATAGATGGCATGTGCTTCGCATACTTCTTTGCAGAAGTAGAAATTCCTTGGATTTGGAATTGGTCGCTTATATGTGACTGGACCCCATCACATATTCCTATTCTTAAAAGAACATACCAATGCAGATGGTGGAATGGGATCTGTCTCGAGACCAAAGTTAAAGAATTAGAGGAAATTATCCAGAGAAATAAAACTCTGTTAGAGTCAAATATGACTCAAGAAGTTAAAAAAGATAATCCTATGACTAAAATGGCAGCCTTAATAAGGCGAAAATATCCTCAAAGCTCTGAAGCCGAAATTAAGCAGAAGTGCTTAGAATATTTTAAAAGGCAGTTCTTTGAAGCTTTTGACGAACCAGAGACTAATAGTCATGCTTCTTCTATGGAAGAAGATACACCTAGTCTGGATCAGATTCAAGATGCTCAGGACCCTGAAGACATCTGGGCAGAAATATTCAATAATCCACCCGACCTTAAAGGTAAAAGCCCAGCTTTATAAGCAGACAAAACACTAGATTGAGCCTCGGGGAGCCGTCTAGCATCTCTTTTCTAAAAGCAGCTTTATAAAGCAGCTTTAATAAAGCTACTTTCCTTAAAGGAGCATCTTCCTGTGCATATTGCGGCCACTTTATTTACTGTGATATATGCGGGTCGTTTTCAAAGTTAGTGCGACACTTCTGCGAAGCTTCGAGAAATAATGATGACGACTTTAAAGATTCCTCAAGCGTCTATAAATAAGGCAGAAGGGAGAAGGCAGGGGGTGTGGTTGTTTAAGTAAGAAATAAAATTCTGAGTGTTCTTTGAGTGATTTCTGAGTGATCTCTTGTAATATATCTCTTTTGTAATATATTGTGGATCATAATAAAGATATAATCCTTATCTATTGGCGGGCGTAATATGTAAGTTTTTTGCTTATTATTTTCCTGCTATATATATATATATATATATATATATATATATTATATATATATATATATTATATATATATATATATATATATATATATATAATATAATATATATATATACACACACACATATATAACATATATATACATATATATTACTATACCTATATATCACGCCTCGCTTCCTAAAATACCGGGAAATCGGAACGTGAACAAGCCCACGACGTATTAGATTAAGGAGAATAAATAAAAATAAACATTTCTTCTCAACCTAATATGATAAGCGTCAAGCAATATACAATGCGAAGTCACAGGTCCCTGATCACAATTTGCAAGAATATAATAAACAACTCAGAATAAAGGAATATCATATCACTAATAGAATAACATCCGAGACATAAAGTTTGGGTCAAACATGCCCTTATTACAAACAATCCAACTGAATGCTGAAGAGATACAAAGATACATCGATCAATGAAAATAGAAAGAACTACAAAAGTAAACTACGACCATCAACTAATAAAAGAAAAGACTAGGCTTCAACTTCTTCTTCTGCTCTATCTGCAAAGCACTCCTGCTGAGAATACTCGGGCTCTGACGTATCTCTAAGTTGGACCTGTTCATCCTCTAAGTATGACGTACACCAGAGAAAACATGTATACGTCAGCGTGCATAGCACACGGAAAGACCCCACAAGAGAAAAAAATAGAACGGTCGAATGACCAATGCAAAAACCGATGCACAATAGAAATGTCAAACGAAACATGCAACTGGAAATTCAACAAAATCAAAATGCCATCACTACTAAATCATGATAATCATAAGGGCCAAAAGCATACAATAACAGGGTCGAGTATTAGTTATCCTAAAAAACTCATTGGTCCACATCTCAAATAGGTCAAGGTTCGCATTTCCAGATAATTGACTGTTCACGATCCTCTACGCGCATCCAATACCACCAAACGATTCGGTAAGAGGACTACACGCAATCTGATTTTAGTCTGGTCCGAACTCAAGCAAAACTCGGGTGACGAAACGATTTCACTGACCACGTGTAAAATGATTCACTGGCCCAACAGACTAACCCCGGTGCGAAACGATTCACTGATACGAGCCTGGAAGATAATCAACAATCATATCTGATCATGCGAACTAAGACTTTCTCACCCCCAACACCTCTTGTGTTTCTAGGCCTATAATCAGATCATTGGTTCACCTCTTAAGTTGGTCAACACACTCACATATGTCACTAAGTCTTGTTCATGATGCACCAGACCACTAAATCATGACTACTAATGGTTCTCAAACTAAACATGGGACAATAAATGTAGCTAATTCTATTCAAATAAAACATGGTATGTAAAGTAATTAAAATAAGAATCATGGAATCGGCGGATGATTTGCACATAAAATATCACGGTCAGCAACCATCAATCACACAACCACAAACTAAATTATTTCAAAAATAAATAATCTTTTGCAAAATAAATTCCTTTCAAATTATCTCTCACCATAATTATTCTAAAAAATAATATTTTAAAATAATAAATTCATAAATTCAATCTTTTTACAAGATAAATTCTCATTAATTCAAAATAGTCTATCTTCCCAAAATAAGTTCTTTTAAAAATATTTACCATTTTAAAATAATTCATTCCACAAAATAAATTCTAAAAAATATTATAATTATTTTAAAATAATCCCATTGTTAAAATAAATTATTTAATTATTATAATCATTCTAGAAATACTATTTATCACATAATTATGATTTATTTAATATTATTCATGAAACACACACAAATAATTATATCACAAATTAACATAAGTAGATAATTCATAATTTTATCAACAAGCCCACACAGATAATTATTAACAGATCTAAAATTGTACAGAAATAAATAACGGGAACAAGTATCTTGCGCCTAATAACTTTTATGATAATCTAAAAATTTTAAATAAATTACAATCAAAGTTGGGGATCTTGCCTCGGGTTATTATCGAGGATGTCGTAGAAGGCAGTGGGGTGTTAGACCTGTTAGACCCTAGAGGGGGGGTGATTAGGGTCGTATGCTAATCTAATCCGATTTAAATGCCAATTAAAACTTATTAACAAGTTATCCTAGCAAGAATGAAATACAACAATGTATATGAGCTAGGATAAGTACTATGAACAAAAGAATATATCCTATCAATAACATATTACAAGTATATGAGCAAGGATATATAAACTAACACAAGGGTAAAACAAACTAAACTAGATAGTGGGCAATATGATCAACAAGCAATATACAAAGGCGATATAAGATATGAACATAAAAATAAGTACGCCAATGCAATCACAAACAAACGATATGATTACGGAGTTCGGTCCCCACGACCTACGTCTCCGCTCCTCACCTCGAGGAGATCTCCACTATCACAACCGGGTTTTCTACGTTCACCCGAACAACGTTTACACCTCACAATACAATCACTATGCAATCACACCTCACACACTAAGTGTTGGTCCTAGCCCGTGTCCTCCTCCTCAAGTGCTCGGTTACAACCTCTCCCTAGGCACGTCAACCGACGCCACTCCTCTTGGATTCGACCCCGTCTCTCACCACACACTTCTCTCGGTGTACAAGTGTATTACAAGTGAATCCTCACAATTAAGCACAATATAAATCAATTGATTGTTCTCTAAACAATGTGAGAACTCAATTAAGCACAACTCTTAGTCACAAACCAACAACCCCAAATTATACTATGAATGTAAATACAATAAGCTCAATAGGTTGTGTGTGATCAAAGAGATAAAACAATATAAACTCAATATGAAATCTAGCTTATGAAATTAAGAACAAACTTATAAAATGCTAGAATTGAGTTTAAGAAAACTTCTCTATAGATGACAAGAGAGAGGGAGAAGAATGAATGCTCAAACACCAAGGATGATCTCCACTTGCTCTTGTGAAATTGTCTTCATAAACCAAAACACTCAAATGCTTAAAAGCTTCTTAAACCAAACTTAAACAAACACTAAACAAGTTTAAACCCTTGTTTAAAAACTTCTTAAACTTGTTTTTAAAACTCTCTTAATAAAAATTGAAAAGACATCAGCAATGGGGTATATATACCCACTAGAAATCTCAGCAAAAACCCCCAAAACAAATGACAAAACAGCCCCCAGAGAAACAGCTCAGAAATAGCCGTTAGTAGCCAACGGCTATATTGTCGGTCGACCGAAAATTCCGTCGGTCGACCGATGAGAGCAAAAACACGAAGAAAACTTTCTGGACTAACGTCGGTCGACCGGAAATTCTGTCGGTCGACCGATATGAGCTCTCGGTCGACCGGACCGGTCGACCGATGATTCTCTGAAAAAATACTGACAAATGGTCAATTGACCGGTCGACCGTACCGGTCGACCGAAAACTGACATTTCCAGAAAAATTGGTTTTAGAGCTGATTTTAAAACACTGTTTAAAAATATCAAATAAATTCAGAAAAATGTAAAACTTTGGGGAATGATTGTAGACATGATAATAAACATGCTACAATGACTGGTTATCAAAAAGGACTTCCCAAAAGAAAAATATCATCATTTTACAAAAAACATGAAAATATGAGATACTTGAATTTTGATGTTTTGACATAAACCAACTTTTGAAACTTTGTGAAATGTTTTTGTAGACTTAGTAAAACATGTATAAACTGATATTGAAGTCTATAAACTAAGAATACAATATTTTCACAAAATTGCATATTCTATGCAATGTTTTCAAAAACATAATAGAAAATATGAAATATAGAATTTCATATATATAACCATAAAAACTCAAAACATATGTATGTATATATATAACTATATATATGCATAGAAACCAAAACTTATATATATATATATGACTATATATATATATACGAAGAAACCAATAAATGTGTGTGTATAGATAATTGAGCTTAGAGTATATAACACACATAATATAAATCCTAAACTAAATTACCCAAGCTAGATCTTGATCTTCAATAAGCTCTTCTAGGTAATCTCAAATATGAAATATAGAATTTCATATATATAACCATAAAAACTCAAAACATATGTATGTATATATATAACTATATATATGCATAGAAACCAAAACTTATATATATATATATATGACTATATATATATATATATACGAAGAAACCAATAAATGTGTGTGTATAGATAATTGAGCTTAGAGTATATAACACACATAATATAAACCCTAAACTAAATTACCCAAGCAATCTTGATCTTCAATAAGCTCTTCTAGGTAATCTCGCGGATGAAGCTTGAACTTGGATCTTGAACTTTGAATAGCAAGGCTTCACCGACATTCCGCCAACCTCCTTTGGATATGATCGTTGAAGCTCTATTCCATCCATCCTCCAACTACGTTGTTTGTCTATAATAAATAAGAAAACACAAATACTAGACAAACAACATTAGTGATAAATTGTTTGTTAAACATCATCAAAACAAGAAGGCCAACAAGATCCCCCTTTTTGATGATGACAAACAATTTACAAAAAGAGATATATGCATGAAGGAAATGAATATATAATTTATAATTCACATGCATATAAACAATATGAACAATGAGATATATCATAGCAAAGAGATATATGATGAAGTATATGCAAGGATATATAAACTCAAGGGAAAACAATCTAAACTAGATAGTGGGCAATATAATCAACAAGCAATATACAAAGGCGATATAAGATATGTACATAAAAGGAAGTACGCCAATGCAATCACAAACAAACAATATGATTATGAAGTTCGGTCCCCACAACCTACGTCTCCGCTCCTCACCTCGAGGAGATCTCTACTATCACAACCGGGTTTTCTACGTTCACCCGAACAACGTTTACACCTCACAATACAACTACTATGAAATCACACCTCACACACTAAGTGTTGGTCCTAGCCCGTGTCCTCCTCCTCAAGTGCTCGGTTACAACCTCTCCCTAGGCACGTCAACCGACGCCACTCCTCTTGGATTCGACCCCGTCTCTCACCACACACTTCTCTCGGTGTACAAGTGTATTACAAGTGAATCATCACAATTAGGCTCAATACAAAGTGTTTGTTCTCTACAATGAATGAGAACGAATTATAAGCTCACTCTCTAAGTTACACAATCCCACAACCCAATTATACTATGAATGTAAATACAATAAGCTCAAAGGTTGTGTGTGTACAAAGAGATAAATAAAATCAACTAAACTAAACTCAATATAAATACTAGCTTAATAAAATGATAATCAAACAATAAAATGTAAAGCTAGATTGAGTTTAGAAAACTTCTCCAATAAATAAGGATGATCTCCACTTGCTCTTGTGAAATTTGCTCCACAAATCAAACTCTTGTAAATGCTTAAAAGCTTTTTTAAACAAACACTAAACCCTTAAACAAAACTTATAAACCTCTTAAAAACTTTTCTCTTATATAGGTTGAAAGAGAGCAGCAATAGTGTATTTATACCCACTCTAAATCTCAGTCAAAATTCTTAACAAAAGATAAAAACAGCCCCAGCAAACAGCTCAGGAAATAGCCGTTGGAAAAGCAACGGATCTATTGTCGGTCGACCGGAAATTCTGTCGGTCGACCGATGGAGAGCAAAAATCGACCGGACCGGTCGACCGACGACTCTCTGGAAAAATACTGACGAATGGTCAATTGACCGGTCGACCGTACCGCGGTCGACCAACAAACTCTCTGTCGCCCAGTGATGAAAGATCAAATGATCGGTCGACCGTCGGTCGACACCGAAAACTGACATGAAAATCTGATTTGCTGATTTTAAAATGCTGTTTAAAAATATCAAATAAATTCCAAAAAATGTAAAACTTTGAGAAATGATTGTAGACATGATAATAAACATGCTACAGTGACTGGTTATCAGAAAAAACCTCCCAAATGAAAAATATCATCATTTTACAAAATAGTCCAAAACATGAAAATATGAGATACTTGAATTTTGATGTTTTGACATAAACCAACTTTTGAAACTTTGTGAAATGTTTTTACAGACTTAATAAAACATGTATAAACTGATATTGAAGTCCACAAACTAAGAATATAATATTTTCACAAAATTGCATATTCTATGCAATGTTTTCAAAAACACAATAGAAAATATGAAATATATAATTTCATATATATAAGCATGAAAACCCAAAACATATGCATGTATATATATAACTATGTATATACATAGAAACCAAAACTTATGTATATATATATATATATATATTATAATTATATATATATATATATTATATATATATATATAATATATATATATATATATATATATATATATATATATTATATATATATATATATATATATATATATATATATATATATATATATATATAATATATTATATATTATATTATATATATATATATATATATATATATATATATATATATATTATATACACACACCACACACACAACACACATACACAACACACACACACACAGCACACACACACACACACACACACACACACGAAGAAAGCAATAAAATGTGGTATATTATATTGAGCTTAGAGTATCTAACACACATAATATAAATCCTAAAACTAAATTACCCAAGCTAGATCTTGATCTTCAATAAGCTCTTCTAGGTAATCTCGCGGATGAAGCTTTAACTTGGATCTTGAACTTTGAATTGTACGATGCTTCACTCCACAATTCCGCCAACCTCCTCTTGATATGATCGTGTAGGCTTAATCCATCCAACCTCCAACAACGTTGTTTGTCTATAATACATAGGAATGCACAAACACTAGACAAACAACATTAGTAGTAAATTGTTTATAAATCATCATCAAAACAAGAAGGCCAACATGGGGGTCATTGGTATGGTTGTACGGGACACAACGGGTCCCGCGGCTTGTCAAAAAGTCAAATCAGTTAGAATACAAAAAGGGAGGTGTTAATAGCGATTACCGATATTCGAAGTGATATAACGAGAGGTAAAAATTGAGCCTAAGTGAGAGTGAGATACTGTGTGATAGACAATATAAAGGGCTACACACCAGTGAAGACGGTGGCAAAAACAAAGACCGGAGGTGGCTGTAAAACGCGTGCGAAGTTGGCATAACGCTACTAAAATCTGCTCACTGCTACCATCGAGCGATGTTTAGTACATTACCGAGAGAGATAAAGAGTGAGTTAGAGCGTGATACAAATTGGAGGTGATAGACAACATATAGGGCTACTCTCTGGAGAAGAAATCGATAGAAATGGAGGTCGGAGGTGGCCGAAAAGCGTGTGCGAAGTTGGCACAAAACTGCAGATATATGCTCGCTATTCGGTCGTTGTTCGGAGCTTCTCCCCGCTATTCAGGCTTGCTGGAGGTGGAAGGAGGTTGCTGAGGGTTGTCGGGTGTCTCGGTGGTCTCCAACGGGGGCTCATCGGTGGCTAAATAGGTAGGGATGGCGGTTGTAGGGGCTGGTAGTGAAGAGGGATGTTAGGGGCGTCCGGTGTGGGTACGGTGTAGGGAGGAGGAGGTGGTGGGTGTTAGGTGGCGTCGCGGTGATGGAGGAGGAAGAGGAGGTGGTTCAGGCGGTGAGTGGGGTGGCTGAGGGGGAGGGCGGAGATGGGTGCAGGAGGAGAGAGAGCGGGGAGGAAGAGAGAGGGAGAGGAGGAGGTGGTGGTGACGGTGGTTGTGGCATTGGTGACGGGAGAGGAGAGAGGGGGCGTGAATGAGATGTGAGAGAGATGTTGGTTCCTCTTATTTTGATAATGATTTTACAAATAATTTGCAACTAATATTATTTTCAGTATTTTGTTTTGTGTTGTTTAGTATATACAAGAAATCGAGCTAAACAAGATATATTGAAGCTATGCATATCAAGTCAATCAATCCAAGTCCAAGCTTCAGAATATTCTTTTCTGGTATACTTAGTATAGGATTATATAATGTGTGTTAATTCTATAAGCTCAAATATACACAAACATTACATTTGTGAATTTTTATGAAAATAGGTGTTCTTATGCAAAATACATTCAAATATATTTTGGACTATACAAACCATGCTAACATCTTTTATTATGTCCACACAAATATTACACAAGTTTTTAGAACTTGATTGAGCTAAAATGTCAAATCAACATATTTGAAAAACATGTATTTGTGCACTTTTGAATATTTCTGAGTTTTCACAAATGGTAAGAGCAATTTGAAAAATTCTTTTTCCAACATGTTCATATTCATGATTATAATTTTTTTCCAAAGTTTTACATTTTTTGAAATTTATTTGCTATTTTTTTATAGAGCCTTAAAACTCATTTCAAAAATTGATTCAGGCTGCTATTCTGTTAACAGTTGACTGATCAGTCGACTGATGAAAGTACCTGCAATCATCAAATAGTTTCTATTTTGTTTCTGTCGACTAACCAATCGACTGACGATCCATCAGTCGACTGATAAAGATCGCTAGTCGACTGATGAGCTGGAAAATGAATACAACAGTTAGCTCATCAGTCGACTGATGCATCTCGTCAGTCGACTGACCAGCTCCAACGACTATATTTTTAGCCTTTGTTATTTTATCATTTTTGCTGGTTTTCTTGGATTTTGTGCCTGAGTTTTTCTTCATATATAAACCCCTATTGTTCTCATCAGAATTAAGTTCGTTAAGAGGGTTTTTAACAAGAGTTTTAAGTGTTTAAAAGTTTGTTTCTCAAGTTTAAGTTTGGTGTTTGGGTTTACAAAGAGAAGGCTTACATTTTTAATTAAGGAATTCATCCTCAATATTCTTCATCCTCTATTGTATTTATAGAGAAGTTTTTCTAACTCTTTTCTCTAGCAATTTTATTATTAGTTTTCATATTCTTATTATTGCTAGTTTGCTAATTGAGTTAGATTTTAGTTATACTCATTTTATCACACACACCCTATTTGAGCTTGTAGGATTTTATACATCATATATTGGGTTGTGGGATTATGATTTGTGAGATTGAGCTTACATTGAGTTCTCGCCTATTGTAGAGAACATTTTATTGTTGCTGAGCCTAATTGTGAGATTCACTTTGTAATATACGTATACATCGAGAGAAGTATGTGGTGAGAGACGGGGTCATCCCAAGAGGAGTGAGGTAGGTGGTAATGCCTAGAGGTATGTTGTAGTTCCTAACACTTGAGGGAGACACGGGTTAGAGACCAACACTTGGAGGGTGTAAAGTGTGATTGTAAGAGTGTGAATTGTAAAGTTTTCGGTAAACTAGAAAATCTTAGTGTGAGGTATAAACGTTATTCGGGTGAGCATAGAAAACCCGGTTGTGATAGTGGAGATCTCCTCGAGGTGATGAGTGGAGACATAGGTCGTGGGGAATGAACTCCGTGATCATATCTTGTGTTTGTGTTTGTCATTTACGCACTATCACTTGTTTATTTACTCTTGTTCATATATCCTTGCATATATCAAATTGAATATCAATATTATTAGGATATATTTGTTAATTAATTTTAATCGGCATTAATATCTAATAAGATTAGCAATAATCCTATTCACCCCCTCTAGGGTACTTTCAATTGGTATAAGAGCTTGGTGCTCTTGATTTAAGGTTTAACCGCCTTGAGTTAACGGTCTGATCTTTAATATTGTTGCTAATCTTGTTTTGAAATTATTTAATTCGCTTGCTCATATATGATGGATATGTTCGGTGTAGGCCATGACATAAATGTTGCTCCTAGATACAGTAACTTCCCTTATGATCAATGGTGTTGTAGATTCAAAATTTTTGTTGAATCTAGAAATATAGATTTATGGGAAGTTATTGACAATGCTTATATTGTTCCCACTTCAGAGAAATCCAAGTGGAGCAAACATGACAAGAAAATATTCACAATGTACAAGTTAGTGTTAGAATTTATGCATAAAGCTTTTGGTCCATGTATTTCTAAGGAACTTGCTTATTTTGATAGTGCTTATATAATTTGGAAATTATTTGAAGCACATCACGGGAACTTGGAGGCGATCTGACGATCTTTGGAGGTTCCCTCTTCAAGTTCACAAAAAGCCTCATCATGCACACGGCCACTAGGCGATAGCCCTAGTAAGGTATGTGAGTCCAATAACAAAAATGATCTTACTATTAATGAACTCGCACATGGCTATGAATTATTGATGCATGATTATAAAAAATTGCAACGTATCTACATTAATTTAAAAAGCAAGCATGTCGAAATAAAATCCTCTCATGAAACACTACCTACTAAGTTTGATCTTATTGCAAATGAAAATATAAATCTTAAAGAATGTAATGAATAATTAAAATTAGAAAATGCTAGTTTGTTTCATGCTAAATATGATGCTATGTTAGAAGTTGAGATCATAAGAAAAGAGTTTAATTCTTTCAAAATTGATCATGCATGTTCTACTTCTAACAACAATGCTTGTGTGGATAATAATGAGTTGAATCATATTAAAAATAGAATATCCTCTTTAGATTCAACACTTAAAACTTGCATTGTCAATAATAAAAAGCTTATGGACATATGTGAAAAGTCCTGTGAAAATTCTTCCAAGAAAATTACACACTATGCACATATGTATAACAAAATTTACAAGTGTTCAATTTACGGTCGTAAAGGTCATATTGCTAAATCTTGTTATAATCCACAAAAGCCTAACAAGCCAAATCATGTTTGTGCATCCCATCAAGTTTCTTCATCACATACATATGTACACACACATAGTGATAATCATAAACATGCTCATGTGTATAAGTGTGAATATTGTGGTCGTTTTGGCCATTTGACCAAGTTTTGTTTTGATTTGAGAAGAAATTCTCGTTTGTAAAATAATTTTAAAGAAAAACCAATTTTTACAAATGAGCCACGTGCACAACATTTTGGTCAACGCAAACCTTTTTAACCCTTACATTGCACAAATTGCAATCGAATGGGTCATGTTTATATTTTTTTTTACCGTATCCATGCACAAAATACGCCCAAATGGGTTCATAAACCTAGGACCTTGAATTTAAATGATTGGAGTCATGTCCCAAAATCTTTCGGCACCAAGAATGCTTGGATGCCAAAACAAAATTAATTTTCTTTAATTTTGTTGTTTTATAAGTTTTTTTTGTTTATAAGATGTTGTTTAAAAATGATTTTTGTGAACTTTTTTTTCAATCACATTATTATATACGAAAATTTTATTTATGTGAAATTTTTGTTTGAGATATGTTTACTTATTAATTAAATGAGTGATTTCAATTTTATATATATTTACATATATTTAAAAGATTAAAAATTTAAATCCATTTGAAAAACTGATTTTGAGCATATTAGTCGACTTATCAGTCGACTGATAAGTCGACCGACGGACTCATCTGCTTCTTGGGTTTTTAGATTTCTACGGTTTTATTCGTTTGGTTTTGAACCCGACCCGATTGCCTGTTAATCCTGGTTGCTCATTCTATAGAGAGTTTATCATATTCGTTGCTTTTCCCTATACCCCAAATCGGTGTTTCTTCCCCAAAATTTTCAAACCGATCTTTTTCCACAAATTTTAGTCGATCGGAGTTCATCGTCCTCCCCGTCGAGTTCCATCTCCGTCGACCTCTGTGATCTGAGCTTCTCTAAAGGGTATAAATCTCTCTCTCTTTCTCCTATTCTTCCCTTTTGGTCAAATCTAGGTGTGTTTCAGATTAGGGTTTCTAGCTCTAGAAGTTATTTTTTTCATAATCTTTCAATTTGCTCTTTAATCATGAATCGAGGCAACAAACGCCCTAGATCTAGTCGAGGAAAGGCCTCATCCTCACAAGCTCCTGCTCCCACTCCTAGAACTCAAAATCCCTCCGTAGAAAATGTAGAATTTTATAAAAATCAGTTGCTTACTACCGCATTACTCGGGAAGTATCGTGCTCTCTATCAGTTGAAAATTTTTCCGGGTAGATTCGTAAATTATGAGGAGTGCAAGCATCTTAACATCAATACTGTTCTTAAAGATGCCGGTTTATTTCATCTTTTTGATTCTATAAATGCACCCTCATATTACCCTCATCTTATGTGGTTATTTTATGCAAACCTTCAAATTAACTCCGCTAACCCTAATACTCCCTTCATTACATCCGTCGTCAAGGGTCGACAAATTTTTTTTATCGCAAATCAGCTTGCAGAAATTCTTAGGATACCTAGGAGAGATACCCTCCTAGGTGATATTGAGTTTGATGATCCTACCATTGACTCTCTTGTTATCCTTCCTGGCAGGCATTTCCCGCTAGATTCTCATAACACTACTTTCCTTGCTAAGGTTTTAGGAAGAATTCTTAGCTATAACTTAATTCCCAAAATAGGGGGTTATGACCACTACTCCCAAGACCTTTCTAATGCTATCTATACCATTATTGGCAATAGGGATGTTCTATGGGGGAAAGTTATCTTCGACTTTATGGCCTCTACCCATACGAAATTTCTTCCTTATGGAGTCATTCTTACTATCATTTTTAAACATTTCGACGTCGATCTCTCTGGGGAACGATCTATCAAAATAGGATCTTTTATTGACGCTGCCGTTTTGAATCGCATGGGTATTCTGGCTACCCAATATGCTTTTGATGAGCTTCCCTCTCCTGAACCTCCATATCCTGAGCCAGCTAGATCAGCTGAGTCTTCTTCTTCTGACTCATCTCATAGGCCCCCTCACCATTCCCCTTCTGCTTCCTCTCATATGCCTGACTTCTTAGCCAGTCGTATAGACAGCTTAGAAGTGGGAGTTTATGGGTGCTTGAGCGACCTTTAGCGTAGGTAGGAAGAGATTCGAGTCGAGATGATTGGCAGAGTAGATGGCTTGTGGCGTCAACTTTCTGATATCCTTAATTTGTTACAGCCATCCACTCCCTCTCCGGGTCCAGGACCATCATCCTCGCGATGCAGATCTTATATTTTTTTATGTACTTGACTTTTGGTCTGAAAAACATTTTGATGTAGTAACTTTGATATACAATTTGTTTTGTGTTTGTATACACTATGGTTGGTATGGCACTATTATAGTATGTGTTTTTGGCTTGATACGTGGTGAACATGAGTGAGTTGTTGCAAACTCATAATTTTTGATTATATATAATACTAATATTAGGTTTATTATTATAGGATCTACTAGATATCACTATTTACGCAATATCATGTGAGGTATAATAATATTTATTGTCAAGTATTGGTTTCTTTGGACTTTTTATGCATATTGGTAATTGAGTTTGTTATCGGGGGATCAAAAGGGGGAGATGGTTGGGGTCATTGGGTCCTGGATATGAAGGCCACATCTTCTTTGTTTGAGTACAATGATATTTAACAAAATCAATCTTACAACTAATCATTAATCTTTCAGTACTTTGTCTCGTTATTTGTGTTGTCTTAGTATAATATTAACGAAAATCGAGCGAAAAAAGATTATTGAAGCTATGCCATATCAACGTCAATGCAAGGGTGCAAGTCCAAGCTTCAGAAGATTCTTTTCTGGTATACCTTACGTAAAACTTTTATATAGGAATTATGAATCAATGTGTGAGAGAGATTTTTTAAAATAATAATAAACATAATCAGTTATAGCAATACTCAAACATCAAAAATATTTTTAGGAGAGATTATAAGGAGGTTCGCCAACACCTCCATAGGCGGCTCAGGTCGAGTTCACCTTGTATCACTGCGGCTTCGTGTCGCCCTGCTCAGCCTAAAACCCATCATTGCTGGCCGGAATAGACTGACGACAGCAAGCCCTTTGCTAATAGACTGCTTGCAATTGACGAGCACAGCTCCCTCGCTGCCTGCGGTCAGTCCCCAATCCCCGTCGAACGACGCCGCCCGTGTTGGCCCTTCTATTTTTTTTGATGATGTTAACAAATAATTGTACTTCTAAATGTTATTTGTCTAAGTGTTTGTGTTCTTTTGTATTTTTTTCTAAGCAAACAGCACGAAGTTTTTGGAGTGGATTGGGATCGGAATAGAGCTTCCAACGATCATATTGCAAAGGAGGGTTGGCGGATAATAGTCCGTGAGCATCTGGTCAATTGTCTAATAGTAGTATCTAGTTCAAGCTTCATTAACGCAAAAGTGTACCAAAGTTCAAAGGCTTATTGAAGTGAAGATCAAGCTTGGGTACATTCTAGTTTAGAGTTTTTTATATTATGTGTGTAGTTAGAGGACGTTAATGTTTCATCAAAACTATATACACCCACTATTTATGGATTTCTATGAAGTATCATATGGATATATGGGTTTGGATATAGTATTATATTATTAATAATATATTTTATATATACTATAATATGTGATATTATTATATATTACTTTATGTATATACTATATATAAATATAGATAATATACTGAGTTTATTTATAATATTATATAATATTATATATATATATATATATATATATATATATAATATATATATATATATTATTATATATATAGTAGTATTAGATATATATTACTACTATATAATATATAATATAGTATAATATATAATATATATATATATATATATTATATATATATAGTACATAATAGCATACACTTCACATAAGTTTTTGTTCTAGAGAGCATATATAATGAATTGTTGATTAGTAGTATTTTATAATTAGCATCTCGGCCATCGGTTTTGGGTTTTCATGTTTATAATATGAAATCACATATTTCATATTTACTATTGTGTTTTTAAAAACATTGCATAGAATATGCAATTTTGTGAAAATTCTGTATTCTTAGTTTTTTGACTTAATAATAATCATATACATATTTTATTAAGTCTACAAAATCATTGTGAAAAGTTTCAAAACATGGTTTAGCCTAAATAATCATATACATATTTTATTAAGTCTACAAAATCATTGTGAAAAGTTTCAAAACATGGTTTAGCCTAAATGTCAAAATTCACATGTTTACATTTTCCATGGTTTAGCCTAAATGTCAAAATTCACATGTTTACATTTTCGTGTTTTGGACTATTTTTGTAAAATGACGATTTTTCACAAATGGGAAATGCAATTTGGAAAATTCATTTTGTAACATGTGCATTTACATGTTTATATATATTTCCCAAAGTTTTATTATTTTTGGACTTTATTTGTTATTTTTAACAATTTTCCAAATATTATTTTTGGACTTTATTTGTTATTTTTAACAATTTTCCAAAGTCTCAAAAATCAGCTTTTAAAAACTGTTTTTCTGTAGTATCTTTAACAATTTTCCAAAGTCTCAAAAATCAGCTTTTAAAAACTGTTTTTCTGTAGTATCAGATTTTGGTCAACCGCACCGGTCAACCGCTCATGTGTTCATTGGTCAGTGGGCAGTAGAGAGTTTGTCGGTCGACCGCTGCGGTCGACCGAGAGCTCGAAATTTCCATCGGTCGACCGCACCGGTCGACCGAAGAAGTCTCTGCTCGGTCGACCGACGAAGTTCCTGCTTGTTTTCTCAGTCTGAGATCTGGATCGCGGTCGACCGTGAATATTTTCGGTTGAACGTCGAACTCCTAACGGTCATATTGGGTACAGAATCTCTTTCCTGTTTTTCTGGGATTTTTGTTATTTTGTTTGGGGTTTTGGCTGTTGGTTTCTCTTCCTATATAAACCCCTAAACCCCCCTTCTATTTCAGTAACCCATAGAAGAGTTTTAAAGAAGTTTAAAAGAGTTTTGAAAATGGTTTTTAGTTGGGTTCAAAGACTGTTTTGTTTGTGGAGATTGTTTTACAAGTGGAGAAGATCATCTACGGTGTTTGAACTTCATTTTAATCCTCCTCTCCAACTTGTTTTTCAGAGAAGAATTCCTAAACTCTATTTCTAGCTATTTTTTGTCTTAGTCATAAATTTCTACATGCTAGATTTTAATTGAGTTTAGTTTTTATTTATTGAATCTCATTATTACACACACCCACGTTGAGCTTATTGTATTTGCATACATAGTATATTAGGGTTATGAGAGATTGTAACATTGAGTTGTGCTTAATTGAGTTCTCATCTATTGTAGAGAACAAATTTATATTTGTTACATTGTGAGTGTTGTAAGGTTTTCGGTGAGCTAGAAAACCGAGTGTGTTGTGAAGTTTTCGTTGAACTAGAAAACCGATTGTGAGGAGTGACGTTGATCGGTGAGCGTTAAAAACCGACACTGTGAGGTGTAAACGTTATTCGAGTGAGCGTAGAAAACCCGGTTGTGTTAGTGGATTTCTCCCCGGGAGTAGGGAGCGGAGACGTAGGACGGAAGGTCCGAACTCCATGATCATATCGTGTGTTTGAGTTTGTTTTGGCGCTCTTAATCTTATGTTTATATTTCTTGTCGTCATTGTCCATAGCTCATTATTTATTTCATCCACTATCTAGTTCATATTGTTTACCTTTGTGTTAGTTTATATATCCTTGCACATACATTGCCTATATCTCTTTGTTAGGATATATCTTGTTGTTCATATTTTGCTTATCCTAGTTCATATATATTGTTGTATTTCATACTTGCTAGGATAACTTGTTATTAGTTTTAATTGGCATAAAATCAGATTAGATTAGCATAAGACCCTAATCACCCCCCCTCTAGGGTCTAACAATTGGTATCAGAGCTTGGTGCTCTTTGATTTAAGGTCTAATCACCTTGAGTTAAAGATCCAAGTTATATTGTTGTGCTAATCTTATTTTGATTGCATTTATATCTTGCTTGCATATTTTTATAAATTATGGATATGAATGATACATCTTGTTTAGGCTATGATTCTAGTGTTGCTCCTAAATTTAATGTTTTTCCTTATGCTCAATGGTGTTTTAGATTCAAATTATTTGTTCAATCTAAAAATATCGATTTATGGGAAATTATTGATTGTGCTTATATTGTGCCCACGTTGGAGAAATCCAAGTGGAGCAAACATGATAAAAAGATGTTTATTATGAACAAGCTTATGTTAGAATTTTTATTAAATGCATTTGATTCATTTATGTCTAACAAGCTTGATTCTTTTGATAGCGCTTATACATTATGGAAATTCATAGAAGCGCATCAAGGAGACTTGGAAGCGATCCGACAAGCTTTGGAGGATTCCGCTTCAAGTTCAAAAGGAGCTTCATGCACACGGCCACTAGGCGATAGCCCTAGTGAGGTTTGCGAGTTCGAACCCGATAATGATTTATCTAGTGATGAACTTGCTTGTGCTAATGAAAAATTATTGCATGCCTTTAACAAATTGTAAAATGATTTCATTAATTTACAAAGCAAGCATGTTAATTTGAAATCCGATCATGAGTCTTTAACTTCTAAGTTTGATACTATTTCTAATGAAAATATGATCCTTAAAGAAAACAATGAAAAATTAAAATCGGATCATGATTCTTTGCTTTCAAACTTTGCCAAGTTAACTCATGAAAAAAGATAATGCCATGTTAGAAGTAAAGAACATACAAAATGATACTGCTTCTTTTATAAATAACTATTTATGTTCTACTTCTAAAAGTGCATATGTGCCTATAAATGAAGACTTGAATCTTATAAAAAAATGTATTTCATCTTTACATTCAACTTTAAAAACATGCTTTGATAACCATAAGAAACTTATGGACAAGTGTGCTAAGTCTAGTGCTAAAAAATCACCTACACACTATGCACACTTGTATAACAAAGTTTACAAGTGCTCCATTTGTGGTCATAAAGGTCATTTAGCTAAATTTTGCTATGATGCACAAAAACATAAGAATGTTAATCCTTCTTGTGCATCTCATAAGGCTTCTTCTTCATCACATGTACACACACATGCACCCATTGTTCATCATAAGCATGCTAATGTGTATCATTGTGATTTTTGTGGTAGAGTTGGTCACTTAGCTAAGTTTTGTTTTTATTTGCGAAAAGTTTCTAAATCGCAAAATATTTCAAGTAGACCAACATTGTTTCAAAATATTTCTCATTTGCAAAATAATCTTAAAAGACCATCTTTATTTGTAAATGTTCCTCGTGCACATCCACATGGTCAACATAACCAAATGCGTCATCTTCATTGCACTTATTGCAATCGAATGGGTCATTTGCATAATTATTGCTATGACCGGACCCGTGTACTCACTTATTGCAATCGAATGGGTCATTTGCATAATTATTGCTATGACCGGACCCGTGTACTAAATGCGCCTAAATGGGTTCATAACCCAAGGGCTTTGAGCTTAAATGATAGGGGTTATGTCCCTAAATCTTTTGGTACCAAGAGTTCTTGGGTACCAAAACAAATTTGATTTTTAAACCAAGAATTTTAATGTTTTTATCTTTCTTTGTCTTGGTTTTGAAAATTATGCTTTAAAATCTTTTGATTATGAAAACATATTTTCTTGTATCAAATCTTTTTCTTGGTTTTGAAAATTATGCTTTAAAATCTTTTGATTATGAAAACATATTTTCTTGTATCAAATCTTTTATTTTCATGATTATTATTTTTGTTTTGATGAGAGGACTATGTTTAAATAACCCTCCGGAGTTATTGGGTGTTTATTCCCAAACATTGTTTACCGTGTGCTAAAAATATTTATATTGGTTATTATTAGCTCAAGAGCTAGATATGGTTGTCTCTCTTGATTTTTTAAAATCAATGATGATTTGGTTTTATGTTCTTATATGATTTACTTGTGATTTATGATTTCATTAGTTAATTTGTTTTCATTTGAAAACTTTTTATATGATTCTCATGTTTCTCTTCTTTTGATTTCATAAATCTACCTTTACAAATGGTTTTTATGCTCGTTGTTATGAGACACTATTTTTCACTTTGATATACTCATATGTGTTCTCATTGTCTTTTTGTATGTGAGTGATATTTAGCATATTCATGTATGTTTGCTCACATGTTTTGCCTTGATCTTTATTGCATATATTTTATATGGCATTTTGATAGGGGGAGCTATTCCCTATTCTATGCTTGTTTTTATACTCACCTATGCTTATTGATAGCGGGAGCTTTCGCTCTCTTAATTCTTTTGTCCCATTTTTGATGTTGTCAAAGGGGGTGAAATATTGTGAGTATATCATTTCTTGCTTATATGCATGATATATTATACTTTGTATATTCATTTCCTTTCATGCATATATCCTTTTTGTAAATTGTTTGTCATCATCAAAAATGGGGAGATTGTTAGCCTTCTTATTTTGATGATGTTTAACAAATAATTTACTTCTAATGTTGTTTGTCTAGTGTTTGTGTTTTCGTATTTTTTCTAGGCAAACAGCGAGTTGGAGGATGGATGGAATAGAGCTTCAACGATCATATTCAAAGGAGGTTGGCGGAATGTCGGTGAAGCATTGCAATTCAAAGTTAAAGATCAAGTTCAAGCTTCATCCGCAAGTGTACCAAGTTCAAGCTTATTGAATATCAAGATCAAGCTTGGGAATTTAGTTTAGGTTTTATATTATGTGTGTTAAGTACGTTAAGCTCAATATCTATATACACACATTTATTGGTTTCTTCGTATATTTGTGAAAATATTGTATTCTTAGTTTTTGGACTTAACAATAATCATATACATATTTTATTAAGTCTACAAAATCATTGTGCAAAGTTTCAAAACATGGTTTAGCCTAAATGTCAAAATTCACATGTTTACATTTTCATGTTTTGGACTATTTTTGAAAAATGATGATTTTTCATAAATGGGAAATGCAATTTGGAAAATTCATTTTGTAACATGTTCATTTACATGTTTATATATATTTCCCAAAGTTTTATTATTTTTGGACTTCATTTGTTATTTTTAACAATTTTCCAAAGTCTCAAAAATCAGCTTTTAAAAACTGTTTTTCTGTAGTATCAGATTTTGGTCGACCGCACCGGTCGACCGCTCATGTGTTCATTGGTCAGTAGGCAATAGAGAGTTTGTCGGTCGACCGCCACGGTCGACCGAGAGCTCGAAATTTCCATCGGTCGACCGACGAAGTTCCTGCTTGTTTTCTCAGTCTGAGATCTGGATCGCGGTCGACCGCGAATATTTTCGGTCGACCGCCAAGCTCCCAACGGTCATATTGGGTATAGAATCTCTTTCTTGTTTTTTTGGGATTTTTGTTGTTTTGTTTGAGGTTTTGGCTGTTGGTTTCTCTTCCTATATAAACCCCTAAACCCCCCTTCTATTTCAGTAACCCATAGAAGAGCTTTAAAGAAGTTTAAAAGAGTTTTGAAAAGGGTTTTTAGTTGGGTTCAAAGACTGTTTTGTTTGTGAAGATTGTTTTACAAGTGGAGAAGATCATCTACAGTGTTTGAACTTCATTTTAATTTGTGAAGATTGTTTTACAAGTGGAGAAGATCATCTACAGTGTTTGAACTTCATTTTAATCCTCCTCTCTAACTTGTTTTTCAGAGAAGAATTCCTAAACTCTATTTCTAGCTATTTATTGTCTTATTCATAAATTTCTACATGCTAGATTTTAATTGAGTTTAGTTTTGATTTATTGAATCTCATTGTTACACACACTCACGTTGAGCTTATTGTATTTGCATACATAGTATATTAGGGTTATGAGAGATTGTAACATTAAGTTGTGCTTAATTGAGTTCTCATCTATTGTAGAGAACAAATTTATATTTGTTACATTGTGAGTGTTGTAAGGTTTTCGGTGAGCTAGAAAACCGAGTGTGTTGTGAAGTTTTCGTTGAACTAGAAAACCGATTGTGAGGAGTGACGTTGATCGGTGAGCGTTGAAAACCGATACTGTGAGAGTGAGCGTAGAAAACCCGGTTGTGTTAGTGGATTTCTCCCCGGGAGTGGGGAGCGGAGACGTAGGACGGAAGGTCCGAACTCCATGATCATATCGTGTGTTTGAGTTTGCTTTGGCGCTCTTAATCTTATGTTTATATTTCTTGTCGTCATTGTCCATAGGTCATTATTTATTTCATCCACTATCTAGTTCATATTGTTTACCTTTGTGTTAGTTTATATATCCTTGCACATACATTGACTATATCTCTTTGTTAGGATATATCTTGTTGTTCATATTTTGCTTATCCTAGTTCATATATATTGTTGTATTTCATACTTGCTAGGATAACTTGTTATGAGTTTTAATTGGCATAAAATCGGATTAGATTAGCATAAGACCCTAATCACCCCCCTCTAGGGTCTAACACCCCGAGCTCAGCGTCGTCCACGTCCCCCAACTTTGCTGACGACCTCAAACCCCGCTGCCTCCTCTTGCCGCTCCGCCTCCCGAACCGCCGACCACGCCGCTGCTTGACGCCCTCTCAGCTTCGTCGTTGTCGCTGATGCTGTGCACAACCCAAAATCCACCATCGAACCCCCTCTCGAGCTCATCGTCGCCACGCCAAGCCAGCAGCCCCGTCGTTCTTACCCGCGCCCAGATCAGACCGCGGACCCGCGTCGTCAGCGTTGATTCGTTCGACAAACTCCGAGGCAAGATTCCTCTTGCTCGGATCTGAATTTTATACCTGTTATAAATTATCTGCATATTTTAGTCGTGATATGATTATTATGCGTGGATTTGTTGTTGAATAGTATTAAAGAATTTTAAAGGGAATTATTTGTATAATTTATTTGTGATGTATTTATCTACGTGGGTTATTTGGTGAATAATATTGATTTAAATCATAGTTGTGTGATAAATAGTATTTTCGGTATAATAATAATGAAGTGAAAGAATTTATTTTGATAACGGAATCATCTTAGAGAATTTATAAAATTTTAAAAGAATTTATTTTGAGAAAAAGAATTATTTTATATTTATAATGAGAAATAATTTTAAAAGAAATTATTTTGGAAAAGGAATTATTTTCTAAATTACGTAGTTGCTGTTCATGATTACATTTTATGTTTTGTGAATATTTTACTGTATTCGACATGTCATGATGTGGTTGCGTTAAATTAGTGTTATTATTATCTTCTTGTTGTGTTTGAGAACCTTAGTAGTTTATGACTTAATTAGTATACTCATGCGTCATGAATGGACTTAGTGACATGTGTGTGTGCGTTGACCGAGTTTAGGTGATGAACCCGAGTTTTAATGAGGATTATGGTTGATTTAGAAAAACGAGAAGAGTTAGGATGAGGAAGTTAATATTCATGTGCTTGGATGTGACTGTTGATGTATCTTCCAGCTCGCGCCAGTGAATTCGTGTAGTCACTAGGGTTGGTTTGTTGGGTTAAAGTGAATTCATGTAGTCACTTTAGTCCATGACCTGTTTCGTCACCTGAGCTTTGTCTGAGTTTGAACCAAGCTGAGATCAGAGTACGTGTAGTCCTCTGACTGATTCGTGTAGCGGTATTGGATGCGCGTAGAGGATTTGTGAATAGTCAGTTATCCGGTGATATGAATGTTGGCTTTATATGAGATGTGGACCAGTGAGTTTTAGGATGACTAGTTACATGACCTTGTTTCTTAGTTAGGTATGATTTCTTATGAAATGTAGGCCAATTGTATTTCTTTTCATACATAGATCGAGGTTAATATTTAATTATCTACAATTTGAGACATATGGTATATAACATAGATCGAGGTTAATATTTAATTATCTACAATTTGAGACATATGGTATATACATGAGGGTTTCCTTATTTGGATTATTGACATATGGTATATACATGAGGGTTTCCTTATTTGGATTATTTCGCTTGACGTACTACGTCTCTTGTTATAGATTTTTAAGTATTAATTCTGTCTAATTGTATGAGCTTGTTACTTGGATGATTTCTTATCGCTAGCTGCATGATCGACTTGTCACTTGATTGATTTTGTTGGATTTCTAGTTGCATGTTTCTTTATCATTTCTGTTATCATATCACTTTCCGCTTGGGTTTTCGTTCGCTCTATTTGTTTTGTGGGATCTTACCGTGTGCCATGCACGCTGACGTATACCTGTTTTCTCTGGTGTACGTCAGACTTAGAGGAAGAACAGGTCCAACTAAGAGATCGCCAGGAGCCAGAGGATTTTCAGTAGGAGTGTCTTGCAGACAGAACAGAAGAAGAAGCAGAAGCTTAGTTATTGGTCCTAGTTGTTTTTTATAGTTCTTTCTTTTCCGTTGATCGATATAATTTTCTATCTCTTTAGTATTCATTTGTTCAGTTTTGTAATAAAGACATGTTGACCCGAATATTATGTCTTGGATGATATTCATTTGTGATATGTATTATTTTATTCTGTGTTGCTCATTATATTCTTGTTGATTGTGATCGGGGACCTGTGACTTCGCATTTATTTTGCTTGATGCTTAGCGTATTAGGTTGAGAATAAACATTTATTCTTATTTATTCTCCTCAATCTAATACGTCGCGGGCTTGTTCATGTTCCGATTCCTGGTATTTTGGGAAGCGGGGCGTGACAACTGACCAGTCGACTGATAATCCTTCAATCGACTGATAAAGATCATCAGTTGACTGATAAGCTGGAAAATAATACAACGGTCAGCTCATCAGTCGACTGATACATCCCGTCAGTCGACTGACCAGCTCCAACGGCTATATTTTCAGGCTTTGTTATTTTATCATTTTTGCTGGTTTTGCTTGAGTTTTGTGCCTTGGTTTTTCTTCCTATATAAACCCTTATTGTTCTCATAAGAATTAAGTTTTTCAAGAAGGTTTTTAACAAGAGTTTTAAGTGTTTAAAAGTTTGTTTCTCAAGTTTAAGTTTGGTGTTTGAGTTTACAAAGAGGAGGTTTGCATTTTCAATTGAGGAATTCATCCTCAATCTTCTTCATCCTCTATTGTGTTTATAGAGAAGTTTTTCTAACTCTTTTCTCTAGAAATTTTATTATTGATTTTTATATTCTTATTATTGCTAGTTTGCTAATTGAGTTAGATTTTATTTATACTTATTTTATAACACACACCCTATTTGAGCTTGTAGGATTTCATACATCATATATTAGGTTATGGGATTGTGATTTGTGAGATTGAGCTTACGTTGAGTTCTCACCTATTGTAGAGAACATTTTGTTATTGTTGAGCTTAATTGTGAGATTCACTTTATAATACATTTGTACACCGAGAGAAGTGTGTGGTGAGAGACGGGATCGTCCCAAGAGGAGTAGGGTAGGTGGTAATGCCTAG
>NC_033800.1:25983809-25987014 GCF_001876935.1 Asparagus officinalis
AGTAAGAAGATCAAGTACATTTACATGAGAGAGAGGGATGTCATTTTGAAATTATCTTTCTAGAAATTATTAAACCTCTTCTAGTTTATTATTAGCTCTTAGAGCCCCCCAATTTATATTTTATACTTGCAATTTATATCTCTAAAATTGCATTTCAAGGATACTAAGTGCTAGTATATTAATGAGGATTTAGTACAACTCAAGATATAGAAGAGGGAATTATGTATAAATTTTCCTATTTGTTATAATAATGCAATTTACAGATGGTTAATGGAGAAATGGATAACCCTTCATGAATGAGTTCCTTATTGAAGGGGGGTTAAGAAGACTGGAATAATAAAAAGTTGACGACTTTTCATATTACTGTAATGTTATGTTATATATTTATTTATTTGAATTGGTAAATAAATAACTTTTTACTCATATTATATTTGATAAGTGCACATATTTAATAATTCATATAAATATTATATATTAATATGATATCAATATATGTTATAATTATCATACATGAACTATTATACTCAAATAGTAGATTAATGGCAGAAAATTAATAATTAATAGCAGAAAATTCATAATACTCTTAAAATTGTAGTAGTAATCCATTCTATAAGCATCCTCGGGACCAACTAACTATATCATTTTCTAAATTGATCTTCCTACACTTTCTATTTGTCCTTTATAACCCAATAATATTAATGTATTATCTTATTGACCATAGAATGAAAATTAAACCTTTACACATATAGAATGAAAGCAATTACACTTATAATGCATTGTCATGGACAAAGCTTTCTTTATCCCGAGAATAAGCATAATGCCATGGACAAAGCTTTCTTTATCCCGAGAATAAGCATAATGCATTAAGAGATTCAACCAAACTATACAAATAATTTAGCATATTTACAAACATGCCTCAACCAAACTATACAAATAATTTAGCATATTTACAAACATGCCTAGGAGTTGGAAACCAATTTACATGTAAGGCAAAAACATATATGCATATTTTGATAAAATACAGGACCACCTTCTTTGTCACCTTCACCGGTTTTTTCTCTGCTCTCTAAATTGTTACACTGATGCTTCCATTACTATCTCCTCATTCAATTCGATTTGTACTCCACCAGTGATGTTACCATTGACACACTCACACTTCTTGCGGTTTGTAAGTGTTGTAGTTGTGTCTCCTTACTTTTCAATATGAATAAATTTTGATTAAAAGTTAGAATTTTGGTTAGAGAAACTTGATAAGATTCTATAGTAATTTATAGTGATTTATGAAAGATGAATAGTTATAACGTTTTTCATTATTAGTGTGTAATGTCAAGACTTAGTGGGGAATGTTATTAGTGGGTGGTTAAATGAAAATTTGATGCTAATAAATAGGGAGGTTATGAAAAATTAAGTATGTATATATCTTAATGTATGCATGTATGGATGTGCTAGGTTCCGGGCTGGCCCGGGTGTTTTTTATTTTTTTTATTTTTTTCAAAATTTTTAATTTTATTTAAATATTAAATTATAAAAAAAAGACAAGAAAAATAATAAAAAACTATAATTTTATTAATTACTTAAAATGACATAAATTACAACTAAAAAATGATAATAACAAATTCTTTATTAATAATTAATAAATCATTTACAAATTACAAGTATAAATTTATTTTGGAATTAATCGCATCACAATAGATAAGTAAATCCCAACTAGGTTGGCACCGACTCACCTATATCACTATCATTTGCAACTATTTCCAAAATAATTCTTTATAAATTTTAAGCTAAGATATAAAAACTATAATTTATTCTTTATATCTATCTGCTAGTCCAAATTCTTCAAATTTATCTTCAATTCCAGCCATCCGATCGATGCCTTGCGTTCGCTTCTCGTATCTCCACCAATCTTGTAAGCACATCACCGCTTGTACAGTATACGGATCCAAACATGTCCTGTGATCGTTGATCAAACGTCCTGCTGTGCTGAAGGCAGATTCCGAAGCTACCGTCGAAACCTGCACTGTTAGTAAGTCATGAACTATGGTGGAAAGTATAGGATATGAAACTGATCCATATACTTTCCACCATTGCAAAATATCTAAAGCATTTCCTTGACATCTAACTAAAGAAGCAGCAAAATATTCATCTATTTCAGAAACCTCCGATGATGACGATCCAAGTCCAGATCCACCAGTTAGCTCAGCTACCATTGCATACCTATCAAAACTTACACTTTTACCTCGGGATGAGCTCGAAAAAACCGAAGCTGAAGCTGAATTACACCATGTCTAGATGCATACTCATCATATAAGGTTTGAAAATAATTTCTAATAGCTAAATGATGAGTACTAGCAGTAAGGATGGTTCCATCATCTAAGTCTATAACCTGATTACCATACAAGGATTGTAACAAACTTCGAAGGCCAATATCCTTCAAGCATGGATCAATAAGAACATCCAAACCAAAAATATGAGGAATAGGCCTAAAGTACTTATTAAATTTGCTCTCCATTTGAAAAATCATATGTCCAAAAGTAGCATCCATACGATATTTCCCAAATTTTTTTTGAATATTTAAAATTTGTAAAGTTGCTAAAGTAATGGTTGGATAATAACAGCCAGATAATAACATTGTAGCATCATAAAAAACTTGTAACATTTTATTTAAATTACATATAATTGTCTATTCATCTTCAGTTATTCCATAAGTGCTACCAGAACTAGAACTAGAAGCATAATAGTTTATAAAATCAGTTATAATGTCTTTATATTCTATTGCTACACTTAACATTGCATAGGTGGAATTCCACCTATGGTCAACATCTTTTGGAATTAGTGTGGGCTTTACATTTTTTCTTTTATAAAATTGTTTCCATCTTTTAAGTCTTTGTTCAGAAGCACTATGCATGTCATTTTTTCTTTTATAAAATTGTTTCCATCTTTTAAGTCTTTGTTCAGAAGCACTATGCATGTAAGCAACTGTTCTAACCTTTTCTATCATGGGTTTAATTTCAGTAAATGCACTTTGAATAATTAAATTTAAAATATGACAGATACACCTAATATGAAAAAGATCACTATGACATGGCAATGATAAAGTTGATCTAATAAAATCAACAGCTACATTGTTACTACTTGTATTATCTAGTGAAAGAGAAAATATTATTTCTGAAATTTCTAATTTCATAAGTTCTTCAATTATTAAATT
>NC_033800.1:25988014-25992384 GCF_001876935.1 Asparagus officinalis
AAATCTACACTACAAGCAATGAATTTAAATGCTAAAACTAATAGAGGCAATAATAAAGAAAATTAGCTAAAAAGAAATAAAGACGAAAAGAAATGCAGAACCTTCAAATTGCTCTTCATCTCATGCCTCATCATTCCACAAAGAGGAGAAAGAACAAATTTAAAAGCCCAGGAAAAATTATTATAGTTAATTCGCAAACTAAAGTTACAATTTTTGGAAGCCTTCTTAAAACATAAGAGTAGCCTCCTCTCGGCCAAAAGGAGTTTTACAAAATTTTCACACCTCAACGCCCTCAGCCTCTCTAACCCTATTTATAGCGTAATCTTCAATGAAAATGAAGGCCCTTGGATTTGTCTTGAGCTTCAGAACATCTCCACTTTGAATTTGCTTTTTGGTTCTTCTTTAGCCCGATATCGATTTTATTTGATTTACAAGACCGCCCATGATGGATTTGATTTTGAAAAAATCCAATAGACAAGCACAATCCGGCCCATTGAAATGAATTTCGCTCATTTGATTTAATAAAACCAAAGAGGCTGCAGGCAGCTAAGTTCCACATTGTTGGAAAGTTCAAACAAAGCCTCATTCTTTGAAATTTTCTTTGGCCCATGCTTCATTTTGATTTTTTCGGCAAATGAAGACTGCAGCAGATTGTCCAGGCAATCAACTTCAAAAGCAAGGAGCAGGTCCCTAAATGCATTTGAAAAAAAAATGCAATTTATTTGAGAAGAAATCCGGCCCATGAGAGCTTCAAATCAAGCCCGCATTTAAAGTGATTTTCAACTATGCAGCAACAATTTGGTCTTCATGCTTGAATTCAAAATCCAAAGTCCCGGTCATTTGATGGTCGTCACTGAAAAAAAGCAATTCGTAATTTTTGGCATAAAAGCCCAACTCATTTCACTCTTTGGCACTCCAGTCCAATTATCATTCTAACTTTGGCATAAAAATCCAATCTTGTTTGCATGCCGGTCTTGTTCCCTTGTGTAATCTTTTGGCTTTGGGCCTTCACAAGATTCGAAAATTTCCACTTTGCTTCTTGAACTCATTTCTTCATTGAATGCAATGGTTTTGTTGAAAGATGGGAAGTTGAGATTTTATCTTCATTAACCTGTAAATTTAAAGATAAAAACAGTTATTAAGTGGTATATTTATTCATATAGAATACATAATAGGGTATAAAATTATAAAAAAAATGTGATTATCAAAATACCCCATAAACTAAAAACTTTTGCTAAGTCCTCTAGCAAAGAAAATAAAGAAAAGAAAAATTTAATCAATTTCGCAGGAATCGCGGTTGTATTTAGCGGCATACAACAAAGCCTTAAAACCCCCCTAGGTTACCCCTAGTTGGAACGAGTGTAGTCTCGTGAGGGTTTAGGCAGTTGAATATACCATAAATTCGGTCAACTTGCCTTAAGTTAAATAAGTCAGTAAATACGACAGATTTTCCTTGATATATTAGAACATTCTAATTGAAGGCCTAGTAATAATCAAGAAAAACTTTTTATCATATAACTCAATGTATAATCCACCTAGAAAGTCTTTTCATTATAGTAATCACACAAACCAAGTCAAGTTGTTTCCGTTAGAAATTTAATTAAAGAAGTTTCGAAAAACATGCCAAACTCTTGTTTTACAATAACTTCAAAGCTCTCTTGATCAAAAATTGTTTTTAGAACCATATATAAAACACAAATATATATAAAACAATGGTTAGTGTTATATATATATCCTATATATATATATATCAATATACTAATTATATAACTATTATATTATATATATTTTCACTCTCTAAATTCTTGCTGATTGTTTTCATATTTTAACGGGCTTTCTAAGTGACATTTAATCGAGTTTTGGGCCATGAGATCGCCACCCAATCTGGGCCTTAGTCGATGTAAAGTAATAGAGATACTCCTTGGGCCTTAATTGGGGCTCAGTCAACTTAGGCTTCTATAAGATAGAATCACCTGAAATTTAAGAAGTTTTTTTTTTTTGTTTTGTTTTTGTTGGTGGTGCCCATTTTTCGCACTCTCTTTATAAGGTTAGTTTTTTTTTTTCTAATATATATATGCTGTAAAGTATATATAGATCTTAAAAAAAAGATTGTGTAATGCAAGATAACTTGAAAAAAATATTTTCAACTCTAAAGTTAAGCATGCAAAACATTTTCATTATTTTAATTAAAAGTCTAAGGTAAGACCTTAGGCAAAGTATACTAGTTGAAAAATAATCATTTCTTAAGAATTTTATTTGGGGAGTTATCATAAAAGGTGAACTTGAATATGTCACTAAGCTACTGAATTTTTTATAAGGGAATGCAGTAAATAAAATTTTAAAATTTTTTTGAGATATTAATATTTTTTAATAAATTTAATATTTATTTATGAAAGATTTAAAAGAATTATTTTTATTTTTTAACGATAAAGCGATTTTAACATGATTTTTAATTAAAGATTTACGGATTTTTTTTTTTGTTTTTATAACAAATTTTATAAGTAATATTTTATTTGGCATTAATAATAAAAATCACCATATAAGATATTTTTTGTTTTTTGAATTATTTAGGATTTTATAAATTTAATATTTTTAAAAAAATATATAATTTTTATAGAGAATTAAGAATTTATAAATTAATTAATTTTGATTTTTTAAGAAAAATTTTAAGAAAATATAAAAATATTTTTTGTATTTATAGAAATGAAATGAATTTTGTATATAAATTTAATAAGATGTATTTTTTAAAAAATTTTTTATTTTAAAACAAAGAAATTTTATAAATATATATTTAAAATTTTTTTAAAAAGAAAATTCTTTATTTTGAGTATATATATATTTAAATTATATGAATTTTAAGTAATTTTATTTAGTAATTTTTTTTTATTTTATTCATTTTTTAATTTTTTTAGAAAAATTTAAAAATCTAACCATTGATCAATTATTACTTACTCTATTAATTTGGCAAGTGACTAATATTTTTTATTATTTTTTTAACAAAAAGAAAGAAAAAATATAACTAAAAAGGTTAAAATAAAGAGGAAACATATGTATTTCTTATACCCCGCCACACTAAAAATTTTGGCATATGTCCTCATGCAAATTCGCTGAAGCACCAAAGTAAAACAGATTAAAAATTAAAGAACCTTAGGAAAAAAAAAATGACAGTTGTTTCGGTTGACAAATGATGATAAGGATCTGCAATTACTGTTAGTATGAGGATGAAGAAATCAAATAAGAGAAAAATTGTAAAAAAAATTTTATTATTTTTTTTATTTTTATTTTTATTAATTAATTGATGATAAGGATCTGCAATTATTTTTTTTTTATTTTTTTATTAATTAAATATCCAAATTGTGCTCTAGATGTCCAAATATCAGAAGTTAAAGAAAATTTATAGTTTAAATTTTTAAAATAAGAAATTATTTTTTCTTGTTCCTCCTGATAATATTTTAAAATACCACGTTGACAGATTTGACGAGAAATTTTTTTAAATGCAGGATAAAAACCATCTCTAAACATATCTTCAAATTCATCATCTTCTACTAATTTAAAAGGAAGGTTTTTAAGAATGATAAACCTGATTACGTATTTCCTAGCTCTCGCAGCGTCATAGTTCCAACTACCGAGACTACCAGAAGAGGAAGATTGAGAAATCATAGATTGTCGGATATCACCTTGAGGAGTCTGGCCTTTGTTGTGTTTATCTAAATGGCGTTTGAGGTGGTTGGTGCCGCTCTTATGATGAGCTTGAAAAATCTTACCGCACAATACACACTTAGCCTTCTTGGTGAGGATCCTACCGTTCATCCTTGGTGACGTCGATCTTCTCGTAAAAATTCCACACATTCGATCTTGGCCTTTTAGGAGCTTTTGGTGCAGATTCGTCACTACCGGATTCGGGATTAACTTCGGTAGGAGTAGGAGTAGACCCAGTAGGAGGACTCATTTCAGGATCGGGATTCGGGATTAACTTCGGTAGGAGTAGGAGTAGACCCAGTAGGAGGACTCATTTCAGGATCGGGAGATAGATTTTGCTCTTCATAATCAGATGTAGGAGGACTCATTTCAGGATCGGGAGATAGATTTTGCTCTTCATAATCAGATCCGGAAGCCATTTGATAAAAGGATTAGAAAGTATAAATAAGAGAGTATAAGAGTATAAGAGAGAGTATAAGTGTATAAGAGAGAAGTAGATGAGTTTTGGTGTGAAGAAAACAAATGAAAACCCCCCTCTATTTATAGAACCATCCCCCCTAAGCAAATGACCAAAATAACCTCATAAATAGCCGTTTTTGACTGTTTTTGGGGGCAAAACGGTCAAACGACCGTTTTTGGCCGTTGTGGCCGGGCCGGGCCGGCCCGGCCCC
>NC_033800.1:25993507-26033899 GCF_001876935.1 Asparagus officinalis
AACACTGAAGCCCCGTATGTTTCCTCCAAAACCCATGCCTAGCCCCAACTCCAAAGCCGACACCCCCATCGAAGCTCCGACGCCGAACCCCCCTTGAAGACCCTCCCTATCCTTCGGCTGACACTGTCTCCAATCCAAGCCTTAATTGACTCTGGCGTCATAACGGCGAAACATGCCAAGTAAAGACGACTCTAACTCCATTGGGTGCATGAGTATAAACTGTTTCCCCTCACTCTGAAGAGTATACGAGTATAAACTGCTTCTCAATCCTCCAACCGGTATACAAGGTTAAACTGCTCCCTGAAACTCCAATCAGTATATGAGTCTAAACTGTTTCCTTTCTTTCACGGGAAGTTCCTAGAGAATTTTTACACGTAAACCCAGTTTCATAAGGAAAGCTGGGGGTGGATGGTTCATGTAACGGGAAGTTCTCGGAAGAATGCTATATGTAATTTTCTAAGGGATAACCCGATCATTACAAACAAAGTGATAAACACTACATCCCCACGGTGATTTCCGAATATTCTTTTGCTGAGATGAGATTCGATCACTTCGTTGGATCAATCTTCCCTCACAAAATTCTCATTTGGTCAAACCTTTAAACAGTTAGGACCAAAGCCAAAATCCCCTCTCGATTCTTTTCATGAACGAGAGGTCTACAAATTGAACGATCAAACCTTTAAACAGTTAGGATCGTCTCAAGTCCTCATTTGGTCAAACCTTTAAACAGTTAGGACCAAAGCCAAAATCCCCTCTCGATTCCTTTCATGAACGAGATGTCCACAAATTGAACGATCAAACCTTTAAACAGTTAGGATCGTCTCAAGTCCCCATTTGGTCAAACCTTTAAACAGTTAGGACCAAAGTCAAAATCCCCTCTCGATTCCTTTCATGAACGAGAGGTCCACAAATTGAACGATCAAACCTTTAAACAGTTAGGATCGTCTCAAGTCCTCATTTGGTCAAACCTTTAAACAGTTAGGACCAAAGCCAAAATCCCCTCTCGATTCCTTTCATGAACGAGAGGTCCACAAATTGAACGATCAACCCTTTAAACAGTTAGGATCGTCTCAAATTCTCATTTGGTCAAACCTTTAAACAGTTAGGACCAAATCCAAAATTTCCTCTCGATTCCTTTCATGAACGAGAGGTCTACAAATTGGACGATCAAACCTTTAAACAGTTAGGATCGTCTCAAGTTCTCATTTGGTCAAACCTTTAAACAGTTAGGACCAAAGCCAAAATCTCCTCTCGATTCCTTTCATGAACTAAATCAATCTTCACTCTCAAATTCCCATTTTGGTCAAACCTTTAAACAGTTAGGACCAAAGCCAAAATCCCCTCTCGATTCGTTCCATGAACGAGAGGTCCACAAATTGAACGATCAAACCTTTAAACAGTTAGGATCGTCTCAAGTTCTCATTTGGTCAAACCTTTAAACAGTTAGGACCAAAGCCAAAATCCCCTCTCGATTCCTTTCATGAATGAGAAGTCCATAAATTGAACGATCAAACCTTTAAACAGTTAGGATCGTCTCAAAACTCCCATTTGGTCAAACCTTCCTACAGTTAGGACCGTATTAAAATTCCCATTTGGTCAAACTTTTAAACAGTTAGGACCAAAGCCAAAATTTCTTCTCGATTCCTTCCATGAACGAGAGGTCCATAAATTGAACGATCAAACCTTTAAATAGTTAGGATCGTCTCAAACCCCCACTTGGTCAAACCTTTAAACAGTTAGGACCAAAGCCAAAATTTCTTCTCGATTCCTTCCATGAACGAGAGGTCCACTTTCAATTGAATAATCAAACCTTACGATAGTTAGGATTATTCAAACCCATCCAGATTCTCTAAGTGGAGATTCCACTTTGAGTTTCCTTTGCACAAGGAGATAGAATATAAAATTCTTCCTCTCCGATTTCGGGTTCATCTCTACCAACAAATAAGAGACCAGGAGATAGAATATAAAATTCTTCCTCTCCGATTTTGGGTTTATCTCTACCAACAAACAAGAAACCAGGAGATAGAATATAAAATTCTTCCTCTCCAATTTCGGGTTCATCTCTACCAACAAAAAAAAGAGACCAAGATACTCCAATAGGTACACGAGTCTAAACTGTTTCCCTACCCTCAACAGGAAGTTTCTGGAGAATATCACTTAGAATATTCTTAAGAATAACCTGGCTACCTCCCAACGGGTATATGAGGTTAAACTATTTCCCGAACACTCCAATAGAGCATATGAGTATAAACTATTTCTTCAATCTTCAACAACAGTTCTAATTCAAGACTTTGACAATGGCCATGCGATAAACGCAGCACCGGAGGAATTTTAGCTATTCTACAAAGTACTGAATAGACTAAAAGATGAAGAAGTCAAGAATTGAAGCCATTCACAGACCATTCTACGCAACTTCCTCAACAAAGCACTGGAGAAATTGCAAGGAAAGCTTATCATATCCAAAGTATCCCAGACCCCTCTCTAAAAAATGATGAGTCTGAGATACTTTGGAGGGGGTATCTGTAGGCGTCAAAAAATACTTACAGACATCCAAATACCACTCAAGACAAAGAGAAGGTGATAAACATCAGTATCTAAGTCATGGGAGATCATACAAGCCCAAAGGAAGCAAAAGGATCTGTGAATCAACATAAAACAATGTGAATTCACAGAACAATGCAAACTACAGCGTGTGGGCGCGGCAGCTCATGGTGCCGCGGCTACAGCGCGGCAGCTCATAGTGCCGCGGCTAAGACGCGGCAGTTCACTGCCGCGCCAATAGTCGCGGCAATGTCGACTACCGCGGCCAAAGAACAGTCATCTGGTCGGTTACTTCGCCCCTGTTTTAACTGTTATGCACTCCTACCCCTATAAATACCTCCCTAAACACGAAATAAAAGGGGAGAACAGATTGGAGCAGAAAAGGTTTGAGTTTTTGGTGAATTGGAGTAAGAGAGAGAGTCTTCCTTCTTAACAAACATTCTCAAGAAGCTTTTGGCAATTCCTAGAGATCTAAGCTTTGACTTGATCTTTAGAAGAGTGAACATCTTACATCGATAAGATATTCACTTTAAATTCTTACTCCGATAAACGAAGGAAGAATTCCCAAAACCTTCACGATTCAATCAGAATCTGTGAATCGGTGGTCCACGGGCTAACGCACCCCCGCCACGCAAGCAGCGATCCAAACAACGATCCTGCATTTGTTTCTAAAAAGTTATAATTTTCCTTTTGTTGTGTAAAAGAAGTCTTATAAAAAGACTATTTCTTTTGAATTTGTTGTAATCGACCGAAGATATAATGAATTCCACAATAAGACCAACTTTTGACGAAAACAAACTGGCGACCATAGTGGGAGCCAACGGTGTGACGCCCCTGGGTTCACACAAGGCTGCAGTCCGAGGTGAAACCAGAAATATCAAACCTGCCATGCACCACACCGTGCAATAACATGTTTCGCCATCACAATTTCTATCTCCCTAGTGGAATCAACAACAGGTGTAGTACAAAGCAAGTAAAAGGTTATACACGAATCAACTGATGAAATAATATAGATCAAATTAATATTTCACCATCTAATTTGTTGGAGTACAAATAAATGTCTGAAATAAATAAACTGGAGTTCTTATTAAGTCTCAAATACAAAATGTCTGACAAGAGAAAATAAGGCACACAACCTTTACAACTTCTAGAATAAAACTCCCAAATGTCTAAACAAAAGTCTACAGTGGAGCTCAAAGAAAATATAACTAAAATAGATGGCTGAAGCTAAAGTGCATCGCCGTCAACCTGCGACTCTCCGGGCTCCTGGCTCGTTACCTGAAAGGGGGAGGGACAACGAGCGTCAAAGCGCTAGCGAGCAACATCACAACCAACCCCAAGGGATAGGGCTCGTTGTACATGAAAATACAGTTAATACCTCATAATATAAAATCACTTATGCTAACGATAGTGGGTTTTAGTACTTAGGAAATTACAATCCGAGCATAGGTACGTCGAGCGAAATAATCCAAACAAGGAAACCCTCATGTATATACATTGTATTTTAAATTGTAAATTCCTAAATACTAAACCCGAGGTTTAGCATAAGAAAACAATAAAGGAAAAGAAAACATAACCCATCTCTACCGATACAATTTAAAAATTTCAAGGCTACAATAAATGTCATGTCCAGCCTAGGTAGCAATCGTGTCCCAGACTCATATGATATGTCATGTACCCAACTTGGTTGAATAACGTGCTCAAGGTTTAGCAAAAATCTAAAACATATTTGAAATGGATTATAGTCCAACACGATGACTCTAATGGATTATAGTCCAACATGAGGACTTTAATGGATTATAGTCCAGCACGAGGACTGCGTATAAGAAAGTATGCATGTCTTATACCCGTACCTACCCTATTGTACTGACTTAAACTTGTGTCCGAAAAGTCATCTCACATATATAGGTGAAATCATATTCACTGCAAATAAATACTCAATAAACGAGGCACTCCTCAAGTCCAAACGTGGTAGATAGTACCCTTGAAATATGTAAACACCGTATACATACATATATATATCTACATATATATACAACAGATGATTTAAACAGAAGCACGAACGAAAACAGATAGAAAATACTGCGATGAGTCGACTCGTGCTAAATATGAGTCGACTCAGCAGAACACAAATAATAGCAGGAAAGGACTTCATGAGTCGACTCATGACAGTCATGGGTCGACTCATGACTTATGGGTTGACTCGTATACTGACGAGTCGACTCAGCAGAAACAAAAAGACAACACAACTAGACTTCGTGAGTCGACTCATGACAGTCATGGGTCGACTCAACCTGTTGAGTCGACTCATGATGAGCCGTGGGTCGACTCACGGGCTGAACAAAGCATTTCTCCCAACTGTAACTTGTTCAACACGATCCACACTTCCATTTTTCTGATCTACACTTCTATAGCCATGGATTCTCGACTATAATACAGTGAGAAAAACATATTTATTATGAGAAACGATTTTCTTGTAGGTTAAATCTAACATTTAACTCCTATACATGAAAGAAAGCATTTAATCAAAATAAAACTCACATTTTTATTCTTTAAATAAAATTCCAGATCTGGGTTTTCATGAAAAACTTGTTAGTGGGGATTTAAAATCCGAAATACATGATCTCTAGCATTAACCCTAACAAAGATGTTGATTTATACTTGAAAATAAGTCTTAGGCTCAATAAAACTTATGGAAAACAGTTGTAAACAATTAGAAACATGGGAGAAGGGTTGGGCGAGATGTTACTCGCCTTAGAAGTGATGATGAACAATCCCCTTCGCTGCAATCCACGAAAAGCCGCTGAAAATCCCCAAAAATCGCCCAAGAAATCCCAAAAATGAGCTAGGGTTTAGAGGGGGAGAAGAGGCTAGGGTTTCTCTAGGGTTTTCTGATGAACAAGAGTGTTTTCGGGTGGGGAGAAACATATATGAGTAGAAAACCCGACTCGAAACCCAAACAAACCCGACTCAGAAAACCAGAAAAACCCCGATGAGTCGACTCATGGCAGTCGTGGGTCGACTCATGACTCATGGGTCGACTCATGATATAATGAGTCGACTCAGCAGAGACTAAATGACAACAGGACTCGATTTCGTGAGTCGACTCATGACAGTCATGGGTCGACTCATGGACTAGAAACTGCATACTCTGACTCGACTGCATATGATGAAATCTAGCACACTCAACCTCTTTACTGATTTACATATACATACTCAAAAATCTACGGGGTCTTACATTCTTCCCCCCTTAAAAGAATTTCGTCCTCGAAATTTAGGAAATCATATCTAATTCATAAAGATACTTGAAAACATGACAAGGGTCTAATCTAACCCGCACACATATACATTTCGCAATAATGAATGCTAGTTAGCACATAGTGACATTCATACTTAACGATCTAAAATGATAATATTCTTACTTAACCCCAAATCTAACGGAACTAGTACGTCGGGCGAAAAATCCAAACAAGGAACCCCCCATGTATATACCATGTGTTCCGTAAGATTAAGAATTAAGTAAAAATACTCTCATTCTAGTGTTAAATATAAGTATCAACATATATAGATATAAATATACAAGTAAGAAGTCATATAATAAATATTTTAATTAGTTTTACCTTCTCGAACAAGTGTGGGTAGTCGCGTCGCATGTCCTCCTCGCGCTCCCAAGAAGCTTCCTCAACTCCACTTCTGTTCCATTGAACTTTCACCAATGGAATCACCTTGTTCCTGAGTCTCTTGAATTCTCTAGCAAGTATGGACACTGGGATCTTAATAGTCGATAAATCATCCCGAAGCTCAATCTCTGGTGTATCCAACACTCACTGCCGCTCCTCATCATGCAAGTGCTTCTTGAGCATAGAAATATGAAATACATTATGTATACTAGACATAGAAGCTGGAAGATCTAGTCTGTATGACACAGCTCCAATGCGCTCCAAAATCCGGAAAGGTCCAATGTATCTCGGGGCAAGCTTCCCTCGCCTCCCGAATCGCTGTACGCCTTTCATAGGCGATACCTTCAGCATAACCAAATCCCCAATCTGAAACTCTAGGGGTCTTCGCCTCTTATCTGCATAACTCTTCTGCCGACTCTGAGCAGCTAGAATCCTCTCCCTGATCAACGCTACCTTCTCGGTAGTTTGCCTCACAAGTTCTGCTCCAAGCATCAAACTATCATTAGGCTCTGCCCAACATATCGGTGATCTACAAGGTCTCCCGTACAGTGCCTCATACGGAGCCATACCGATAGTCGCTTGATAACTATTGTTATAAGCGAACTGTATCAGTGGGATATGATCCTCCCAGCTGCCTTGGAAATCAATGACACATGCTCGCAACATGTCCTCCAACACTTGGTTCACCCTCTCCGTCTGACCATCTGTCTGTGGGTGGAATACACTGCTATAAGATAGCTTGCTGCCAAATGAATCCTGAAAACTCCTCCAAAAGTGCGAAGTGAAGACCGATCCTCGATCTGACACGATCGTATCCGGAACTCCGTGAAGTCGAACTATCTCCCGAATGAAAATCCTCGCATACGCCTCAGCTGTATAAGTAGTCCTTACTGGGATAAAATGTGCTGACTTCGTCAACCAGTCCACAATAACCCAAACTGAATCATTCCCCTTCTTCGACTTGGGCAACCCTACAATAAAGTCTATAGAAATGTCCGCCCACTTCCATTCTGGGATAGGCAACGGCTGAAGTGTGCCTACTGGTCTCTGGTGCTCCGCCTTTACCTGCTGGCAGGTAAAACACTTCGCTACATACTCTGAAATCTCCCTGCGCATACCACTCCACCAAAAGTGTCTCTTCAGGTCCTTGTACATCTTTGTGGTCCCTGGATGTACTGTGTATCGAGTACGGTGTGCCTCATCAAACAATTCCCTCTTCAGCTCTGCACTGGCTGGCATAACCAATCTACCCTTCATCCGTAGACCTCCATCTGCTCCAATGGTCCAATCGGCCTTAGGCTCTTTGAAAATCTCCTCCTTACGGATTTGAATCCAAGAGTCCTCCAACTGAGCTCTAACAACTCTGTCGCTCCAAGTTGGTTCCACTGATATGGCTCCCAAAAATACACTAGTGCCACCAAACTCAGGTCTAAAATCAAACTGGCTAAGAGTGAGAAGGTCTCGGTGCAATGAGCACCTCAAGGCCGCAATCTGATGTCGACGCTTCCTACTCAAAGCATCTTCTACGACGTTCGCCTTCCCCGGGTGATACTGAATCGCAAACTCGTAGTCCTTGATAAACTCAATCCACCTCCGCTGCCTCTGGTTGAGTTCCTTCTGAGAGAAGATATTTCAGACTCTGGTGGTCTATGAATAGCTCGAACTGTACTCCATACAAGTAGTGCCTCCATGACTTCAGTGCAAATACCACTGCTGCTAGCTCCAAGTCATGAGTGGGATAGTTCTGCTCATGCACTCTCAACTGCCGTGAGATATAAGCTACTACTCTCTGAGTCTGCATAAGGATGCCTCCTAATCCTGCCAATGATGCATCTGTGTAGACGACAAATGTCCTGTCATTTCTCGGGATAGTCAAAACTGGTGCTGAGGTCAACTTAGTCTTCAAGATATCAAAGGCCTTCTGGCATTATGTGCTCCAAATAAACTGTACACCCTTTTTTGTAAGGCGCGTAAGTAGCGTCGAAATCTTCGAGAAGTCCTGGATGAACTTCCTGTAGTAGCCTGCTAATCCCAAAAAGCTGCGAATCTCTATCACTGTCTTTGGTGGCTCCCAATCAAGCATTGATGTAACCTTAGCTGGGTCTACTAATATGCCCTCTCTGCTGATGATGTGGCCGAGAAATCTCACTTCTGAAAACCAAAACTCTCACTTGCTGAACTTGGCGTATAGCTGGTGCTCCCGTAGGATCTACAAAGCTAAACGGAGGTGCTGCTCATGATCTGCCTCCGATCTCGAATAAATGAGGATGTCGTCGATGAAAACAATCACGAACTGATCTAAGAATGGATGAAAAACTCGGTTCATTAAGTCCATGAAGACCGCGGGTGCATTGCATAGCGCGTGAGGAAAGCGGTCTTGGGGCTATCCATCTCCCGAACCCACAACTGATGATAGCCAGAACGAAGATTAATCTTCGAGAAAAATCGCGCTCCCTGCAACTGGTCGAACAAGTCATCAATCCTAGGCAGTGGGTACATATTCCGGATAGTGACCTTGTTCAACTCCCGATAATCTATACATAATCTCATACTGTCGTCCTTCTTCTTCACGAAGAGGACTGACACGCCCCACGGAGAATGACTCCGACGAATAAAACCCTGAGCTAACAACTTGTCCAACTGGGTCTGAAGCTCTCTCATCTCAGCTGGTGCCATGCGATAGGGTGCGCGGGATATCGGGGCTGTGCCCGGCTGCAACTCAATACAAAACTCAACCTCTCTCACAGGAGGTAACCTAGATATGTCCTGAAAGACATCCTGATAATCCGAGACAACTCGAGTCTCTAACAAATCAGAACTCTGATCCCGCAGCATCACCCCGTCGATGAACGCCAGAAATAACTCCGCAAAGCGATTGCCCTGAGAAGTGGCCACAATCATCTCGGACCCATCAGAGGCTCGCAATTTGACTATCTTCGCAAAACAATCAATACTAATATGGTAGGACGATAACCAATCCATACCAAGAATGACATCAAACTCGGACATATGCAGAACTATCAGATCGACTATGAACTCCGACTCGTCTAAACTGATGGTACACCTCCTACAAACGCTCTCCAGAAGCGATACCTCACCTAAAGGGGTGAAGACTGATAAAGGGGTGTCTAGAGGCTGAGCTACGAGCTGGAGTCTAGCCATAAATGCATGCGAGATGAAAGAATGCGAAGCTCCCGAATCGAAAAGAATACGGGCAGGAAAGGAATTTACAAGGAACGTACCCTCCACAACTGCTCCGCTGGCACCGTGATCACGGGGAACCACTACATATACTCTGCATGTGGCTGAAGACTGCTCTGCTGCTAATGCTGGAGAATATGGGACAATCTGCCCCTGGGGAGCCTTCTGGACTGCTCGAACCTGTCCCTCTGCCCTCTGCATCGTTGGCGGTGTCTCAAGCCTGGGCTGCTGTCCCTGACCTCTGCCCTGCTGTCGCTGCTACTGGTGGTTCGGGCCCCTGCCCTGCTGAGCTCCTGCTGGTGCACTACGACACTCTGATGCCTTGTGCCCGACCTTGTGGCAGTTAAAACAAGATCCCTGGAACTTGCGCTGCTGATGCGCTCTCTGATCCTGATGGGGTCCCTTCTTATGAGGGCCCTACTACTGCTGATGCTGATGTCCTGTCAAAGGTCTCTTGTTCTTACCCTTATCCCCGCTCTGCCCTGCCTTGGTCTTCCCTTCCTTGTCCTTCAGGAACATAGTAGTCTCAATCTCCTGTGAGGTGGCGGCCTCAGCTACCTCACTAATGGAATAGAACCTCCTCGAGACGAGGTACCGGCGGAGATTAGGGCGTAGCCCTGCTAAAAACATCTGAGCTTGACGCTCTCCTGTCTGCCACATACCAGTGAAATGCAGCAATTCCATAAACCGGCTCTCATAATCTGCCACTGTCATGTCCCCCTGAGTCATCCGGGACTGTAGGCGTATAAAATTGCTTATAGGTCCCTTAGCACAGCTCGGCATAAACCGACAAACCATCGGGCGACGTATCCAAACACGAGCGTCAGTCCACAACACCAAAGCCAAGTGACACGCAATGAAGCGGATTAACGAGGCGACGAGGCTAACGAACCGCACGCAAACAATGGAATACATCCATTCGCATGCAGAATCAAGCAAACAGTTCGGTAAGTCAACGAGTCATCCAACCATAGAAAGGATTTGAACTCAAACACCGAGACGGATTTACTGCCATCCGGATCAACAACGAAGTAGGTTTACTGCCAAATCAGGATTCAGATCAACAAACTAGGAAGTTGCACAATCTCCACCATGTGAAGGAGAGAAAATAAACTAGGAGAGATAATTTCATATGGTAGGGATTGTGCTACATCATTATCAAGGAAGGAAGAGAATCCCCCTCATTGTCAAGGATACCCATTAATATATATATATATATATATATATATATATATATATATATATATATATATATATACTTATATATATTATATATATATATCATAATTAAGATGAGAGAGATGAGAGAGAGTTGAGAGAGAGAGTGAGAGAAGAACGAGAGGAGATGAGAAGAGAGAGAGATGATGAAGAGAGAGAGAGAGAGAGAGAGGAGTAAAGACTCCTATCAACTTAAGTTATGTTCCACAACTTTCCTAACCACTCTTTATTAATATAAAAATATTTCATACGCATTAGCTCAAGGATCCCTTAAGGTAATTCATTGATGTGGCTAAAAAGTTTGAGTGGACAACTTTTTTGCTATTCAATTAAGTTGATACAAGTTTTGCTCTCTCTCTCTCTCTACAACATCACACACACATATGGTGTGGTGTCTGTGTGTATATATATACACAGACGCACACATACATATATACATATGTATATATAATATTATATATATTATATATATATATATATATATTATATATATATAACTATATATATATATATATATATATATATATATATTATTATATATATATATATTATTATATATATATATAATTATATATATTATATATATATTGTGCTGTGTGTGTGTGTGTGTGTCGTGTGTGTGTGTGTGTGTGTGTGTGTGTGGTGTGTTTTTGTGTGGTGTGTGTGCTGTGTGTACTATATGTAATATATGTATATTTAAAAAACGAGGAAGTTGAATGAGGTCCAACCTGGGAGCCTGCTTCGATACTGGGAGTTTCTCAGTGGAGGCAATGAGGAGAGAGGCGAGAGGAAGAGAGAGAGATGGAGAGAGGAGCTCGGCGGCTGATCGCGAGGAGGGCTGAAGGTGGGAAGGAGGAGGGCTGAAGGCGACTCATTTGCAGGAGGCTCGCGGAGAGGAGCTCGATGGCATAAGTTTGCGGAGGAGGAGGGCTGAAGGCGTCAGCGTGAAGAGATGAGAAGGAGAGAAGAGAGGGATCTGGGGAGGGAGAGGGCTTGAGTTCTAGGGAGAGAGGGTGAGGGTACGGGGAGTTTGATATCTCACTTGGGAATTAGGGATGAAAGACAAGATCCAATGACCATTGTTGTTCACGAAAATCCAACGGCCAAATTTCGTTTTCGCACAGCAACAGTGCGAAAACTTTTCGCATCCAAAAACTTCTCTCTCTCTCTCTCTCTACACACACACACACACACACACACACACACAACACCTCCCAATCAACGTTGGGTGCCACTATGGTCGCCATGGAGGTGGCTTCGCAGGCTACTTCACAGCATGCAGACGAGCTACGTATTCGCACGAGGGTGTAACCCTAGCGTTCTCGATGTCATACGAGGTTCGCCTGTTTGACGAGGCTCGCTCGTTCGACGATGTTCGTCTGTTATACGAGGTTCACCTGTTTGACGATGTTCGCTCGTTCGACGAGGTTCGTTTGTCATCCGAGGTTCGCCTGTTTGATGATGTTCGCTCGTTCGACGAGGTTCGTCTGTCAACGAGGTTCGCCTATTTGACGAGGTTCGTTTGTCAAACGAGGTTCATCTGATTTGCTGAGTCGTGAACCTCACGTTACGTAGCAACACGTCCATTGATTGCCTCGTATTCAGGAATTACTACATGCAACAGTTACAACAGCATTTAGAGCAATTTATGATGTTACAATCTTAATTGTCATTGAGAATTGTAACAGTCACATTAATTACGAGTGACTCTTGAGCTGACCTTAGAGACCTATAAATAGCGCCCTTGGGCAGCTCATGAATAGGCTCTTGCGAGCGTGGAATACGAACGTCGGTATACACACGCGAGCTTGGAAAACGAACGTTGGATCGACGTTGTTATTGTTGTATTGCTGCTGCAAAAACTGTGCCCGTGGGAACTTGCCCTTAAACCGAAAGGTTCTGAGATCGAGAAAATCTTTGTTTTGACCGAAAGGTCTCATAGATCGAGGAGATCTTGACAGTACTGGGTTGGTGCACACCAGAGTACTATACTGCTGTTCTTGGAAGCAGTTTGACCTTGAGATCATTGCACCGGAGTAGGCCAAATATTGCTTTAAGCACAGCGTTTCTCAAACGCACAACAGTGGACTTGAAAAAGTTTAAAATTACAACACATCATCCTTCACTGTTTAATTACAGATTTAACCACAATTACCAACATACTAGACACGTATATTGAACTTGAATTTTTTAAGTTTTTTTTTTGGTTTTTAGTGAAAATTTGACTAAGAGGTGGTTGATTGAAACAAAACCTACTTTAAAGACGGTTTTTGTACAAATTAAAAATAAAAGTTGGTTTCCGTATAATTAACCTATTGCAACAAAACCCATGAATTATATGCTTTATGAATTGATTTGCATAGGTGTTGTCTATAATCAAGGATGTCATACCTTACACTAATTTCTATCACTGACCAGAACTTACTAGTAAAAGAGAAATGGACAGGTGTCTCTCTACTACTGGTCTTAAGGTCAGATGCTTTTAAGGACAGTAGCCTGAATTAGGTACAGAGATTTGATCATAGATGGTAGTAAAACTCGTACAAAGCAAGGAGTCAGCAGAGTTGGAAAGCAAAGTTAATTTATAGCGGACACTTTATTACTTTCATGCCCAATAAGTTCCCTTTTGGAAAAAGTACCATTTATTCTTACTTATCTCTAGCTTCTACATAGAAGGTCAATTGCAGGAGAGTACAGGGGAGGAGAGTGATGGATGTGAGCCAGTTGCAGAGAAGTTGGGTTGAGTTCTTAACAGCCCTCTTCAATGAGGTATCAAACTAAATTTACATATAAATTCTTTTTTCTTCCCTTAAGTTGTTACTGTTTTCCGATCTGTGCTTTTTTGATTTGTTATGGCAAAGGGATTTCTTGATTCCCAGTTCAACCAACTTCTGCAACTGCAAGATGAGAGCAACCCGAATTTCGTTGCAGAGGTTGTGACTGATTTCTTTCATGATTCCGAGAGGCTTCTCAATGAGTTAACTGGGGTCCTGTGAGTAATTAGTCTCTTTTTTTCGTTAAACCCTTTTTCCTATTTATTATAATTTTAAGCTTAGAGTTTTCCCTTTGTTTTTTTCTCTTCTATAGAGATCAGCAGATTGTAGATTTCAAGAAGGTGGATTCCCATGTTCACCAGTTGAAGGGAAGCAGTGCTAGGTACCAATTTCATCACAATTGACAAATTATCTTGGACCCATTACTCATAAATTAATACTTTGTAAGGAAACCTGATCATGCAATCTTGATTTAATTATCAGCCTGAACTTGGGATATTTTTGAATGTAGCATAGGTGTAGAGAGGGTGAAGAACATGTGCATTGCCTTCAAAGCCTTTTGTGAGGAGAGTAACAGAGAAGGGTAAATCATGGGCTATCTTTTTAAATGAGGTTATTGCAGGTAGACCCCCCTGTACTATTGCCAAATTGAACTTACTACTCATGTAGTTCTATATTCCAGAAAGGGTTAAAAAAGACTCAGAGGATCTATCTGCAACAATATGAGTAGTAGGGATAGTAAGTTCGATTTGGGTATGGTACATGGAGTCTATCCGCAACTAGCCCTTTTGAAATTAATTTGTTCATTTACCGCAGAAAAAGAAATTAATTTGTTTATACAAGAATCATTCAGCAGATGCCTGAGATGTCTACACCAAGTTAAGCAAGAGTACTTTCTAGTGAAGGACAAGCTTCAAACTCTATTCATGGTGTGCACATAACTTTATCAAAAGTTTTATTCCTGATCAATAACAGATTTTTGATTTAAACTCTGATGTCAACTGGTTCGTCTTGTTGTGTTAATTATAGCTGGAACAGCAAATTGTCGCAGCTGGTGGGTCACCTCCATTGATGTAGCAATCATGTGGTACTTCGCAAGCTAAGGTTGCCAATTATGTTGTGGTTGTATAGAGGACCTTGCCCTTTTGTTGCTTGAATTTTGCCATCTGTTTTGTACCCTTTTAATTTTTTTTTGTCGTTTGTCGAAGTATTAGCTGTTCCAGAGTTCTGAAATTGATTGAGATTTACTAAATTGGATGGTTATTACATTTCAATTTACATAGTTTTGGATGTCAACAGCTTATTGACAGGAACGCCAATACCTTTTTAAGCGGAAATGGCGTCTAAGACTAGGATTTAAGTCATAAGCATAAACTAAAAAGGCGAAAGATAAAGATTCTAGCCGATTAGATACATGAGTAAACTACAAGTTTTTGAAGAGACATGAATAAAATATAAGTTGTTGTTACTGTCTATGATTTTAAATAGGAAAGTTACCTTAAGGAGATCTGTCACTTGTATAGTTTGTGATCCTTTTTAAGATCTTGGTTGTCTGATCCTGTCCAAAGTCAAACTCTTCATTTTTTAACAGATGCACACAGATAAGCATATTTCCTTCATAGTTACTAGTCGCATGCACAAAAATACGTACTATCTCGATCAAACTTTTCTCTAGAGAGAATCTCCAATTTATGATCCTTTAAGATTTGTTACCTATATAATAGTCTAATTTACGATCCTTTAAGATTCTGATTGTTTGATCCTGTCCAAAGTCAACCCTATTTTCAACTTAATTTTTAAACAGGTATACAGGATAGCATCTTTCCTTCAATAAGCAAAAGATCTACAACCTAGAGTCGTTTACTGCAAAAGTACTATTTTCTATCTGTTCCTGGGAGCAAATTATAGATGAATTAAATTTTGCAAATGGTGCGTCCTGTTAATCCTTTATGTATAGTGCCAAAAGGTTATAGCGGCAGACGCATAAACAACTTAATTTAATTTATCCTGTAGAATATTTCAAACGAGTAAATCACTTGTATAATGTTACTAAACAAGTAGAATTGATCAAGCTACATTATTATGAGCTTAGAACCTGTTAGGTTCAGAAAGAAACACTTTTTATTGATATTTCACTTGATTCATATTACAAGAGACGAGAACAGATGCTTGCAATACTGTAGCAGAGCAATACAGAAAGCGTCGCTTATACGTAGGAACAAAGGAGGTATATGCACTGTCATTATACCTAACAATATATTCCTCAACATTTTTAGTCCAAGAATATAGACTGAAGCACTGCTAATACGATGATTTACTTCATTAACCTAGATAATAACTAATAGCAAAAGTATCTCACGTGCTGAAGAAGTGATGTAGAACACATAACAGACATGTTTATGTCAAAGTGGGACAGTCGCAAGCCCAAATGCGGGCCTGGTCGAAGAAAATAACTTGTTTCGAAGAAACGGCCGTAACTTTCAAACCGTACGTCGGAATTTGACGAATTATATATGAAAATCGACTATCTCAACAAGACGGAGCCATCCAAATCTATCCTTTTGGGTTCGGTTTTCGTTTTTTGTTTCGCCAAATTCCTTACGGTTTGAGAGATATTTACATTTTTGTCAGTTTTTTACTATTTTTAGTAATATTTTAGGAGTCTGTTTTGTTTAGGAAACAAATCCGGTTTGATCTCATATTTGATCGGTGGACTTTCCTAATCATAATGAGTCTTTTTAGGAGTTTTAATATTTTAGGAATTCCTTTACTATTTTTGGTAAAGTTTGAGTCATTGTAGGAATTAGAGTACTTGTAGGAGTTTTGTTTTCTTTTCTAATTAAGAAAAGTCTTGTAAGCCCTAGAGGCATAACTTTTTCATCAATATAATTTCTCTTTTCAATATTTTCTTCGTGGATTCGAAGTTCTTCGTGGATTCGAAAATCGTTCTTTGTGGATTCAGAGAACACCCTTGGTGGATTCCGAGGTTATCACTTCCGCGCTACGTCAAGAAGCCTCTCTCATAGCCTAAATTTCTTTAGCCTTTCACTGATCTCCCTCCGTCGGGGCAAATAACTTGACCAATAATATAAGAAGCAGCAGACATACAGAGAAACGCTGCAAGAGATGCCACTTCCTCAGGCTCTCCGGAGCGCCGTAGAGGAGTTCTAGAGACTTCTTTTGCTGTTGCCTTCTCGTCATTCACGAGCTACAACAAAATGGAATTAAGTCAAATTAATTGGCTATATCTAATCTCATGTTTTATTTATGGACAGTCTAAAGAACTTAATTACTGGTTGAATGAGTGGTGTTCTTATCCATCCAGGCGCAACGCAATTTGTTCGGATATTGTCTTTTGCTCGCTCACACGCCAAATTCTTCGTTAGCTGATTTATTGCTCCTAAAGGGGAAAAAGTGAAGCTACAATTAAAATTAGATTTTAGGGGGTAATATTGCCAAATCTTTTATTTGTACCTTTGGATGCTCCATCAATGGTCATGTAATCTTTTATGAGGTGGTTAGGGGCACACCACCCACCCACCCCAACCACACTCCCCCTCTCATTGCTTACAGTAAACCAGGCCCACATAAGATTTTTAAAAAATTTAAATCCCATGTGGGGGCATGGTTACTGTAGCAGATAGAGGGGGGGGGGGGGTGGTTGGGGTTGTGGTGGGTGAGTGTGGCCTCAACATCTATTTATCTTTTATTTGTACCTATAGGAGATGTTTACAATTCTGCCCATTCCGGACGCCTTCAGAAGAGGATAACCTAGCTGGCATAAATGAAAAGCTGACTCAAAATTTGTAGCCATGGTCCATGAGTACTAGCCATGATCCATGAGTACTCCTCTAAAGTACAATCAATGGTAGGCTTGAGAACACCACTTCCTGCATTATTATTAAGGATAAATTTTCAAAAGAGCCATATTTGCAAACTTATTCCCTAGAAACGACCTTTTTTAATTTCATTTGTCAAAACTGACCTGGTTAAACCAAGTAGGTTTTGACGAAAAAAGTTCCCAAACTTCATGGGACTTCAAGTCCCGTGAAGTTTAGCAGTCATTTTGTTAAGCTGCTAAACTTCGCGGGACTTGAAGCCCTGTGAAATTTCAAAGTTCAAAAAACTTCACGGGACTTCAAGCCCCATGAAGTTTTAGGCTCATTTTCTAGAGAAGCGCGGCTCTGGAAAATGAGAACTGCAACTCCACGGGACTTCACTCAGCCTATATAAGGCAGAAGCGATCTCGCCTTAATTCAAATTTTTTGTATATTCTCACAATTTCTTGGTGATTACTTGTAAAAAATTAGATTTTTAAATAAATTTGTAATTATTTATGAAATTTGTGAAGAAAAATTAAATAATATTGTGTACGAAGTTAGAGGGGAAATTATCAAAATTTATAACCGTGAAGTTAACAAAATATCAAGTTTATGGGTTTCTAATATCGATCTAAGAGATTTAATGTTTAAAATTATGGGTTTCTAATATTGATATTGAATTTTTTACTCTTCAGAGGTAACGATGAACGTTCGAATCGTAATTCTTTGTTCATATGATGGGAAGATTAACTATCTCGAAAATAATATGCCCGTTTATGAAGGAGGTGTCACGAAGCTGTTGTTTATATCAAAATCGTTTACTTTCGATGAATTGGTTAATGAGTTGCACAAACTTACATTAACCAACTCACGTGAGTATCACCTCAATATTCTTGTTGGGGGGAACATAACAAGCGGCATTCAAATCTCAAGTCATTGTGATATGGGGTCTCATTGGAGTGTTACACGATGAGAAGCGTTCAGTAGAATTATTTATTAAAAAACATCAGAGAAATTTGGGCAAATCGATGAATCACGACGGAATATACTCCCGTATGTTGGAGTACCTTGAAGTTGACTCCGTTGGGTTTTTATCTTCACAACAAGATGAAGGTTGGACTGTAGGATGTCTAAAAAACACTATATATAAGTGATCCCCATCAAACACTAATGATGGAAGTTACAACCTGATGACTTTCACATCACTAATCCAACGATGAAAGCTACAATCAGATGACTTTCACGTTAATAGATGAAGGATACAATTGGAAGTTTTTTAGGTAGATCGAGAAAGGTTACAATCTGACAATCTTTACGACAACCGATGAAAGCTATGATCAACAACCTTCACAAACAACAGCGGGAGTTACAATCTGACGACTGTCACATTTCAAGAAGCCAAGATGGAGATTACAAGATGACGATCTTCATAAATGCTCTAACAAAAGAGACTACAAGTCAATAGTCTCTTCAATTCAAGACACAAAGCTCACATTTGCGTCTCAGAATCAAGATGCAAAGCTCACATTTGCATCTCAGAAGCTAGACGCATAGCTCATAACTACATCCTAAATTTCAGACGCAGAACTCATCTGTGCGTTCCAAGAATAAAATGCAAGAGTCAACCTTGCGTTCCAGACTCAAAACACATGGCTCATCACTGTATTTTTCAGCCTCAAGGGCAGAACCCAACTCTGCGTCCCAGGTAGGGATGCTAAACCATATCCGTATCCGAGAAAATATCTGTAACCGTATCCATTAGGATACATATATGGTTACTCAAATCTATAATCGATAGGATATGGTTACATATATGATTTTGTAGTGAAATATCCGTATCCGTACTAGAAATATCTGAATACATATTAGTCATACTTTTACTATAGTTTCGATTCTTAGATTATGGATTTGTGGTTAATTTTGATGATCAAGATGTCTAATCTTAACTTTTCATTACAATGAACATATTAACGAACTCTTTTGCATCACATGAACTATGTTTTTCTCAATACTATCTAATTTTCTCATATCTGTTTTGTATCTACATGCATATCCGCTTATATATTCGTATATATATCCATAACCGTATCCGATTTTAGCGGATATGGTTATAAATTTTTCTTACCGAGGTATATCCGTATCCGTATCCGTATCCGATATGGGTAAGCGGATATAGATATGGTAAGCATCATTCCAAGCCTTATCCGGACCAAATGCACCCTTAATCCCAGGTCCAGAATGCAGAGTTTGTGCCCAGAACGTAATTCTTACATTTGACTCGTTCAAACACGAGCTGAACGATTTCAAAACTATTTCTCTAAGATTTGAGGGGATCACTCCCCCACTTAGGAGTGAATTAAGGGGGCGATTACACCCCTTAATCTCCTATAAATAGCTAAAAATCAGCTTAAAAGAGATCTTTTTTAGATCTTCGAATTAGGGGAGGGGGGCTCTTTTTGGATCTGGGAGCACTTTCGGATCTTGGAGAGATCGGCATTCACCCTTGGAGATCTGGGATTATTTCTCGACAACAGAGATCTTTGGATATTTTCTTCATCTTTGGCTATAAACCGATTTCGGTTAAATCAAATTAAAACTTTCAAAGAGTTTTCAACTCGCTCTGAGTTCTTTAACTCGTTAAGAGTTTCACACTTGCCACACAAGTTCTCCTCAACGTCAACTAAGAGGAAGATATCGTGTTCCACAAGGTGAAGCATTTGGATCATCAATGGGATTCAAGGATTTGAACTCCCATCGATACCAAGAAGAACCCAGATTAAACAAAGGGAAGGGTCTTCGTCGATCCCCTCTCTCTTTTGTAAATCGGAAAACCGATTGAGAGAAATTATAATTTTTCTAAGCTAGTTAGAAAGAGATTACATTGAGAGAATTGTAACTCATTCTTTTTCTAAGTCTGTTAGAGAGAATAAAACAATTTCAGTCTTAATTTTCTTCTTCATTTTCCCCACCAAACATGGACACAATCACAATATGTGAGCGGTCCTTCGTTTGTGGGCACTTCTAATATCGATACTAACACGACCCATCTAGATGATAATACAAGTGTCGAATCCGAAGATGGTGATGAAGAGGATGGCTTACAAATTAATAGCATGACGTGTTTGATTGATCGTGATGAAGGGGACAACCAACACATTAACAAATGTTATACTAATAATGAGTATGACGTGTTTGATTGATTCCTTGTTCACATGTTGTCACATCTTGCTCTAATATCTACAGGGTAGTGCGAGGATTTCACATTATGAATTCGTCACAAATTGGGGAGTGTACTATCATATTACAGGACGTAGCCGTCATACTTGGGCTCCGCATCGATGACCCGACAGTTATGAGCACCGATGACCATATTTGGGCTGAAGTATGTGCTAGGATTCTTGGTCAGGTTCCCGACTTGAGAAGTGGTGCGATGAAGCTATCGTGGCTTCGCACGACATTTTAGGGAGATATACCAGGTGATGCATCCATTGAGACGCTTTAGTATCATGCTCGTGCATATATATTGCACATGATAGGGTGCATGTTATTTCCTGATGCGATCAAGACTCTTGTACATGGACGATGACTGCCATTGCTAGAGGATTTTGTCTATGCAGCGCACTATGATGGGGTAGTATATACAGTGTTGGCATACTTATATAAAGAATTGGGTAGGGTATCCTTGATGCAAAATAAAAAATTCAAGGGATGCTGCACATTGATACATATTTTTTGGTCATGGGAGGGCATTCATATTGGACGATCTACTTTGCTTGTGCACCGTGACCTACATGGCCAGTTTTCTTTGACATACATGTATAATTATCCACACAATTTTATTCATATTGAATTTGTACTCATATATTCTTTATGCCAAATAGGTATAACGTGTAGTACGCTAAGTAAAAATCAGCGACGCGACATCGTGAGTTTTACCGAAATGAGCTTGATGGCCTCCAACACGAACATGTAAATATAAATATCAAGTCATTATGAATATTATAGTTTTTTTGTTGATAATGATAAATATTTTATCTTATTTAGTTCAAGTGGAGACCCTATTCACCGTCAGAGCTCGATATGCATACTCTTGCACCTATCTGTTGAGATAGTCCCGACTTGTGGAGATCTAGAGTTCCATTGATCTGTTGGGAGATTGTGGAGATGCATGTCCCCGACCGTGTGCTACGGTAATTTCTGCTCTCTCAGCATGTGTCGGATCCTATCGAGCAGATCGATCGTAGGCGATAACCTACATCGCATCGTACAGACTGGGCCGTACTCTGTGCCGCCTACATAGACAAGTGGATTCACAGGTGGGATTTCATACAGGATATGAGAGACACACCTGTTGACTATACCACGTATATGCATTGGTATTGGGATGTCATACGTATATGGATCACGCATGACCCACAACCATCTGACACCTGCCACGCCCACCGACATATAGTTGCATCCCTAGTAGGATGATCGAGAAAGATTATGTAGGTTTCTAAGCTAAATTAAAACAATAATTTTTTTATTAAGATGTTATTTGCTAAATCGTGTATATATTGTTTAACTCGCAGGTCCATGCTTTTGATGATATTGAAGCTGATATTGATGAGCACATGCCAGAGATTCAGGATCCGACGGCGTTAGGGGTCTTCAATAGGATCAAGCAGAGAATAGCACATGTATTTCATAAGACTCATGTCGACGAGTTTACAGGTTATGAGGACAGGTCTCGATCATTTGGGCAAATGTACAAGCGACGACGTAGGCCACGTGACGATGACGATGGAGCCGACACTTCGCATGCTGATGGAGCCTGTGGGTAGGGAAGAGCGAGGGAAAAGGGGAAGAGAGGAAGAGGAAGGAGAGGAGGAATTTTGGGTTGTATGTGATCTTATTTTGTTAAAATTTGCAACTTTTATGATTTTTCAAATACTATACTTTTATGGATCAATTATTGTTTATATATGTGATCTTCGTGAGTATTGTTTGATTCGTGTTTAATTCATGTCTGAATTTTAAGAATATTGGTGTAACTCAGTGTATATGAGATCGATTATTGTTGACAGGTGTATTTTCATGATTATTGTTTGATTCAGTATATATTGTTTGATTCATGTAAATCGATTGATTCATGATGAAAATTTCATGTATATTTGTTATGTAATGCATTTAGGAGTTACGTTGCGTATATAAAAAACATGCACAGCCTGATGTGCATGTTTTTTAAAACCTGCAGCTTCACGGGACTTCAAGTCCCGTGAAGTTGCAGGCTGAATTTCCAGAGAGTGGAAATTCAGCTCAAACTTTATGGAAATTCAAGTCCTGTGAAGTTTTTTTTACCTTTGAAACTTCATGGGACTTGAAGTCCCGTGAAGTTTTTTGAACTTTGAAACTTCACGGGACTTCAAGTCCCGTGAAGTTTTGAACTTTGAAACTTCACGGGACTTCAAGTCCCGTGAAGTTTGAGAACTTTTTTCGTCAAAACCGACCCCAGGTCGGTTTTGACAAATAAAGTTGAAAGGGGTCGTTTTTGGAGAATAAATTTACAAATAGGGCTCTTTTGAAAATTTGTTCTATTATTAATCTACAACAAGGATCAACACAACATTATTGTTACTCTAGGATGACCTACTCCTCTATACTTATAGGAGGATCCAGAGATTCATCATTCATGCTACAGTGAATGCTATAATAAGTACTGTAGTATTTATTACTGTAGCACAAAAAAGAAAACTGTAGTATTATGCAAAAAATACTATAGCATTAAAAATATTTACTGTAGCAGAAATAAAAAAAAGAGGTCATGCTTTGCACGAGGTGCATGCTAGTCTATACTTATACGAGGATCCAAAGATTCACTATTCAATTACAGGCAATGCTACAGTAGCATTATCACTGTAGTGTATTACTGTAGCGCAAAAAGAGGAAAACGATGGCATTCAAAAAACATTAGTGTAGCATTTAATGATGAATTACTGTAGCATTAAAAAGAATTACTGTAGCACATACAAATAAAATGGTGGGTGTGCTTTGCACGGGATGCACACTAGTATATTTAATGAAAAAATTCCAGATACTCACAAGTATGTTAAGTTTTTCCTGGAATATAGGAAAGTTTCTCCATTAATTTCTCTCTTTCGATTCGAGAAGACACATCACAAATTGGCCTTATAACACTAAGCTTTGATTTCTCCCACTCTTGCAAGCATTTGTTGTGCACCGTTTCGTTTCGAGAACATGTGTACACTGTAGCCCCAAGCCTCGCTAATTTTTCAACTATAGCATGCCTGGGATGCACTGAAGTTATATGATAAGTATGCAGAAACTATATTCTCTTTACTTTTACTCCAACATTTGGACCTAGTTCAAACTGTTAAGACTACTAAATATATATTCCTCAATCTTTACCGTAAGTTTGGGGTTTTGGAATAGTGGAAGGGACTTTAAGAATCCTAGCTCAAATTTCGCTTAGCATGTATTTTAAAAAGACATCTTTGCCTAAAATATACTTGATATTTGTATCCGTAAAATATTAAAAAAAGCGATAGACATCTCATCTTATGCCTCTATAGGCTATATTACTGTTGGTTTTGGATGTGTGAAGACCGAAACCTGAAAACAAATCAACAGCAAGAAAAGCTATTGTTCAGTTGACCGAAGAGAAGATCAGTCGACTGACGAAACCCTCTGCAATTGTGAAAAGTTTATGCTCGGTCGACCGACACTTAGCAGTCAACCGATAGAAGCTCATCAGTCGACCGATGGGAGTTATCAGTCAACCGATAACGTGCACAAGCAGTGCACAAGAAGAAATTGTTCTCATCAGTCGACTGACGCAGAGCATCAGTCGACTGATGACGGGTTTTTCAGCTTCCTGGTTCGGGTTGGAAACTGTTTTGGGCTAGGTTTCATATATAAACCTTAAACGTTTTAGGGTTTGTAGTACATGAACAAGAGTGTCTTTGAGAGGGTTTCTGAACACTTTGAGATCATAGATCTTAGAGAGAGAGAGAGTGGTCGTTTGTAGGCTTTGTAATATTCATCAATATTCAAGGAATTTTCTGGTGTGGCTCTCGAGGACGTAGACACATTTACCGAACCTCATTAAATTTGGTGTTCTCTATTTGTTTATTCTTTCCTGCAAGTAATTTTATTTTTGCTGTGATTTCTTGCTTACTATACTTTTGACACAAGATTCGAAAGGGCACGGGTTGTCGTGTGTTGCAACCGCAACAATTACATCCATTTTGAATATATAGAAGATGAATTACACTAAACCCACAAGAACACTCAGCATTTTTACTACAAAAACTTCAATCGAACTATATCTCAATAACTATTAGAATTGCCAAAAAAAACCCAAGTACTTCTAAAATTGCACCGAACTCCAATAATTATTGCAATTTTGGGAAACCACCAATAAACTTTCATGTTTTGGAAATAACCCCCATAATGGTGTTAATCCACAGTTAGGATCTAAAATGTGTTACCATCACGAAAAATAGACTTGTACCGTCAATGGGGGTTATTTGCAAAACATTGAAACTTATTGGGGATTTTCAGCAAATTACGATAGTTATTGTGGAAATTAGTGTGATTTTAGAAGTTTTCGGGGGTTTACTGTAAAACACTAAAAGCTTTTGGGGGTTTACTATAATTTTCCTAAAAAATGCAGACAAGTTTAAAGATGGGTACCCTATTCGTTTTGTTTTAGATTGAAGATAAACTTGATGAGTTTGCTAGTATTGAAGATAAACTTGATGAGTTGGCAATAGGAGATAGAGATAAAGAGTAGAATTGTAAAAATACTCTTTACTTTGTAAGTTTTATTTCTTACCTGAAAATTTGTAATAAATTATTTTGAAAATAGTTGCAAATGAAAGTGATATCGATGAGTAGGTGCCAACCTAGTTGAGATATATTCATCTATTGTGATACGACAAATTCCAAAATAAATTTGTCATTGTTAGTGATTATTAATAAAGTATTATGAGATGAGGGAGGCTTTTGGCCTCCCCATCATTATCCCTCCATTTACACCCCATTATGATGGTGTAACACCCCATTAAGTAGGGGTGACTCTTGGGTACTCAACCTATTCACATTGACTATCTATAAATATACATCATAGGCCTTTGGCCTATGTAAGAGTTTCAAACACGTTATCAGCACGATGTGTTCTTGAATCACTGAGCCATAAAAAAAATATTTCCTTCCTCTTTTGCGCATTGAGATCTGGTTTGTTGCAGCGGGAGCGTTCGTCGGATCATCGCTAGGAAGCAGCGGTCTACGGATCTTTAGTATCGATCGTCCCTAGATTTTTTATCTAGAGGTAATTACTATAATCCGTAGAATAATATATGGCAGCTGAAAAATTAACAAGAAAAAAAAATTTGTTACTGTTCACCGAGGGTTACTGTTCACTCGGGAATTTTTTTCCCCTGTTTATTAAGCAATTTTATTGTTGTTCATCTAATCTAATTGCTTTCATTATTTGTTGGCATAACTAGTAATTAATACTATTAGTTAATTGCTAATCAAAAAAAAAAATTATGTGCTCATGTTGATGAAACTGGCGAGAAGTTCTGCGGCTTCTGCTAGTTTGTAAAAATTCATATATTGTGTTAAATTTGCACATTTACGCTGATAGCACTTCCTATTACCATGAATATTATTTGGTTTTTGCTTAGTATTAACGGAAGTGACCATTGCTAGGGAAATGCTCTTAAATTACATATTCTTGAGAAGAAAACAGTAACACCAACACCAAGGTATTATTGTATATGTCCAGTTAACATGACATAAAATCATATTTGGCCCCTATAGTTTTTAATTCTATTCTTTAAACACATATACATTTTTCTAATGGAATGCTAAACCCTTGGTTGTTTCAGAGTTTCCATTCAAGGCACTTGCATTATTTTTTTTTAATCATCACTTGTTGTTTTCAAGTTCAAACTCACAATTTCTACATGATATTAAAAGTATTAAGTAGGCAGTATCGCATAGAAACAAAAAGAAGTCTAGAAAAAAAAATCAAAGAAAGCAAGGGTTTATTGTCCAAATTTGTTATGCCTGTTGCATATATTATTATTAAATTACATGGATGTTTAAATAAATAATGTTGTGGTTTTTGGATCAGCCTGTTTGTCACCAAATTTAAATTCCTTGTATTTTCTTTTCCTTCTGAGAGAGAAATTGTAGTGAGGATATAATTGTAAAAAGTCAAAGACCGGTGTATTCCATTGAAGACGAAGGTATTTTTGCAAAATGCAGGGAGCCCCTAGGGTTTTCCAAATTGTATTTTAATTTTATGTTTTTTGTTATCTTTGGACTGTATAATCTGACTTTGGACACTTTTTATTTTTTGGTGACGGGCTGATCCACGCAACATGTTTATTGCATGAATTTTTAATTCCTTATTATTAATTCATGTCTTTCAAATGCATAGATAAAATGGCTAAAATAGCGAGCGTTGATTTCGAAGTCCTTGACGCTGCTGGCAAGAATTATTTGAGTTGGCATGTGGACCTGAAGTTCCACTTACATGCCCAGGGCTTATTAGCCACAATTTCAACTCCTGCTCCACCGGCTCCGGTCACTGGTACGGGTAATGCTGTAAATAATGCTGAGGTTGCTACTACAGTGATCGTCTCTGATATAGATAAGGCGAAAGCCATTATCTACATCAGGAGACATATTGATCGGACCCTGAAGGCCGAATACCTGACTGTAGAGGACCCAAAGGAATTGTCGACTGCACTTGAGGACCGATAAAAACATCAGAAAGATGTGATCCTCCCACGTGCACGTTATGAGTGGGAAAACCTCCGACTTCAGGACTTTAAGTCCGTAGCTGAGTACAACTCAGCACTTCATAATATCACCTCACGCCTGAAGTTGTGTGGTGAAGAAGTTTCGGAGGAACGCATGTTGGAGAAGACTTACACATCCTTCCACGAGAAGGATGCAATCCTCATGCAACAGTACCGCGAACGAAAGTTCAAAAAGTATTCTGAATAGCACTCCACCCTTCTGATGGCGAAGCAAAACAGAGAATTGCTTTTGGCCACTCATAACCTACGCCCTGCAGGCCCAGCTCCACCACCCGAAGCTCACATGTTTTCTTCCCAGAAGCAGAAGAAAATGCATAAGGGTAAATTCAACAAGGGGAAAGCCCCTAAGTGGCAGGCCAGATGTCTACCCCAGAAAAACAACCCTCCCCAGAGCAGCAATAGTGAGGGAAAGAAGAAGTGGAAGAAGAAGACAACTGAGCTGACGTCCATTCCCAAGAACACTTGGGAGGATAAATGCCACAGATGTGGCATGACTGGACATTGGTCCAGAAACTGTCGCACTCCGCGACACCTCCAAGATCTGTATCTAGCGAGCCTAAAGTCTCCTGTTGAAACAAATCTGGTGGAAAAGCAGCCGTCTACTAAGTTCACTGCTGATGACTTCGAAACGGATGATCTTCTCGACTAGATCCATGTTATCTTTATATGCATTTAAATTCTCATAGTACTTTCATCTTTTGTTCTTTACTTTCCATGTAATGCACTTTAATTTTCAATAAAGATAGTTATTTTCTTTAAATTAATAGCATTCATGTTATAGATGAAGTGTGAGTGCCTTGTGGACAGTGCCTCGACGCACACAATCCTTCGCGAAAGAAGCTATTTCAATAGTTTATATGATTATGTAGATCCAGTAATTACGATTTCGGGACTATCTAACATAATAGAAGGATTTGGTGAAGCAATGATATTGCTCCCAAATAAAACGAGACTAATAATAAAAGATGCATTATTCTCTCCGAAATCTAATAGAAACCTCATAAGTTTCAAGGATATTCGTTTAAACGGATATCACTTAGAAACCAATGATATAAATGAGGATGAGTATTTGTATGTAACTCGTCAAAAAGATGGTTCAAAAACTATCTTAGAACGATTCAATGGACTCCCCTCGGGTCTCTATCATACATATATTCAACCAGTAGAAGCTAACATGATTGTGCACCAGAAGTGTCATTCTTCGACGAAATTTAAACTGTGCCATTCTTCGACGAAATTTAAACTTTGGCATGTCAGACTGGGTCACCCAGGATCAGCAATGATGCACCGCATCATGAGCCAATCAAGTGGACACAATCTGAAGAACCTGAAGATTCTTCAGAAGGGTGATTACTCATGTCTATCTTGTTTCCAAGGTAAACTGATCACGAGACCTTCCCTTCTGAAAGTGGGATTAGAGTCTCCTAGCTTCTTGGAGAGAATACATGGCGATATTTGTGGGCCTATTCACCCCGCAAGTGGACCATTTAGGTACTTTATGGTACTTATAGATGCATCAACAAAGTCGTCTTACGTGTGCCTTTTGTCCACCCGCAACTTAGCTTTTTCAAAGCTATTGGCACAAATTATTAAGTTGCGGGCTCATTTCCCCGATAATCAAATCAAGAAATTACGTCTTGATAATGCGAGAGAATTCACTTCACAAGTATTTCAAGACTATTGCCTAGCAACTGGCATCGAAGTTGAACATCCTGTAGCACATGTTCACACCCAGAACGGGTTAGCAGAATCTCTAATTAAGAGATTGCAATGGATTGCTCGTCCATTGTTGATGCAATCACAGTTGCCTGTTGAGGCTTGGGGTCATGCCATATTGCATGCCGCTTCGCTTATCAGAATACGACCCTCTGGTGGCCATATTTTGTCACCAATGCAGCTTGCTTATGGTGCACCTCCGAATATCTCACATTTGAGAGTGTTTGGTTGTGCAGTTTACGTCCCAATTGCTCCTCCACAAAGGACCAAAATGGGTCCACAGCGTCGTTTGGGTATCTATATAGGGTTTGATTCACCCTCTATAATAATATACCTTGAACCCCAGACGGGTGACGCATTTAAAGCACGTCTTGATGGTTGTGAATTTATTGAGGATTCATTTCCTAAACTTGGCACACAGTCCAGGAAGCCTGATGCTTCTAAGACCATTTCATGGAACACCAAGACTTTGTCTCATTATGACCCGCGTACTAGTCAATGTGAAGATGAGATCCTGAAGATTCTTCATCTTCAGAATACAGTACATTTACTTCCGGATAAATTCACTGATAACCAGAAGATTATCAGATCACACGTCCCTGCTGTCAACACGCCAGCTAGGATTGACATCCCCAAAGATGGATGCAATCCGCCGGCAGCAGAAACGGCTGTACCTCAATTGAAAAGAGGACGCCCACCAGGTTTGAAGGACAAAGTCCCTCGTAAAAGAAAAAATCCTGGAGAAATAAAGATGAACCCAACACAGAATACTGAGCTCAGACCAGCTTCCTCTGCACTCCTAGATTCCCCTGAAGATGAACAAATAGGAGAAACATCATTAAATTTTGTACGTACTGAGGAGGTACTGGACAGAAAAAGCACAGTCGTCGACGACGACTTTGCGTTCGATATTGCCGTTCACGTCACTGAATACGACGATGACATCGAACCACGGTCTCTAGCGGAATGTAAACGCAGAGACGATTGGCCAAAGTGGAACGAGGCAATAGGAGTAGAGCTGGACTCACTCTTGAAACGCGAAGTCTTTGGACCAGTAGTCCAAACACCTAAAGGTGTAAAACCTGTGGGATATAAGTGGGTCTTCATCAGAAAAAGAAATGAACACAACGAGGTTGTGCGCTACAAAGCACGGCTTGTAGCACAAGGTTTTTCCCAAAGACCGGGAATAGACTATGAAAAAACATATTCTCCGGTTATGGATGGGAATACCTTCCGATTCCTAATAAGCCTCTCATCTCTGGAAGGCCTAGAAATGCAGCTCATGGACGTTGTGACTGCATATCTATATGGCAATATAGATAAAGATATCTATATGAAACTCCCTGAAGGATATAAAATTCCACCAGAGATAGCAGATAGACCTCGGGACGTCTATTCTGTTAGGCTTCAAAGATCATTATATGGTCTTAAGCAATCGGGGAAAATGTGGTATAACAGACTAAGTGAGTTCCTTGCTACGCAAGGATTCACAAATGATAAAGTCTGCCCGTGTATCTTTATAAAAAGATCGGGAACAGGATTCATTATAGTCGCCGTCTATGTCGACGACTTAAATCTCATTGGATCTCCTGCAGAGATCGCTGGGATATCTGAAAGCCTTAAGAATACTTTTGAAATGAAAGACCTAGGCAAAACAAAGTATTGTCTTGGCTTACAGATCGAACACCTTAAGGGTGGTATCCTGTTACACCAATCCACATATACACGAAAATTACTTAAAAAATTTTGAATGGATAAATGTCATCCTCTTAGTACACCAATGGTTGTTCGATCATTGAATGTAAACAACGACCCCTTCCGTCCGCTGGAAGAGGGGGAGGAAATGCTAGGTCCTGAAGTACCTTACCTCAGTGTCATTGGAGCACTATTATATCTGGCTAATTGTACGCGTCCCGATATATCGTTTTCAGTTAACCTTCTAGCCAGATACAGTGCAGCGCCCACAAAGCGCCACTGGAATGGAGTTAAGCATCTTCTGCGCTACCTCCAAGGGTCTATAGACCTGGGATTATATTTCCCGAAGGGTGGGTCTCCCACCTTAATTGGTTATTCAGATGCAGGTTACAGGTCTGATCCCCACACCGAGAAATCACAAACCGGATTTGTGTTTACATTCGGTGGTACGGCCATCTCCTGGAGGTCTGTCAAGCAAACCACTGTAGCAATCTCATCCAACCATTCCGAACTCCTCGCGATCCATGAAACCAGCAAAGAATGTGTTTGGCTTCGTTCTGTCATTCAGCACATCTTAGTGTCTACCGGCCTGAAGACTGGTGACCTTGAGCCAACTACTATATTTGAAGACAATGCAGCCTGCGTTGCTCAACTTCAGTCTGGCTTCATCAAGGGTGACAAGACGAATCACATATCTCCCAAGTTTTTCTGGACGCACGATCTTCAAGAGGAGGAGCAAGTTAAAGTACAGCAGATCCAATCATGTAATAATTTATCTGACTTGTTCACTAAGGCTCTGCCTAGATGTACTTTTGTAAAACTTGTAAAAGGAATAGGGATGAGACATCTGAAAGACCTACAAGCCTGAAGCTTGTATGGTTCAGGGGGAGTAACCTATGGGTTGTACTCTTTTTCCTTAGGCTGATGGTTTTTTCCCACTGGGTTTTCCACAGCTAAGGTTTTAACGAGGCAAACAAGTTTACTCTGGATCCAGAAGTATCCACCCCATTAGCTTTACGAACTCTGAAATGTTCATAAGCTAAACCCAAGGTAATGGATGGATAAGGGGGAGTATTATGAGATGAGGGAGGCTTTTGGCCTCCCCCTCATTATCCCTCCATTTACACCCCATTATGATGGTGTAACACCCCATTAAGTGGGGGTGACTCTTGGGTACTCAACCTATTCACATTGACTATCTATAAATATACATCATAGGCCTTTGGCCTATGTAAGAGTTTCAAACATAAAGAATTTATTTTTATCATTTTAATTTCTATGATTTTTTGTATTTGTAAATTATATAATTACAAGTGATTAATAATATGATTGTTTTTTTTATCAAAAGTTCGCTTAAAAGAAAAAAAGGAAAATGCTCGGCCCGGCCCGGTGCCCGGCCTAGGCCAACGGGGTCAGAGCCACGGGTTTTGCCCGACCCGATTGGACAGACTAGTTTACTTAACCTAAGCCTTAATTTAAAGGTTAAGATTAAGTAAACCCAACCATCACCCTCTATTTTTTAGGCGAGTGACGGTGACACTCGCCATGCGTGTGTGTCGCTAGCCCTCCTTGAAGGAGATTTAAAGGTTTGATTGAGGAGTTACAGCATCTAAAAGTGGAGTTTTGATGAATCCAGGCATTGCACGATTGGTTCGGATATTGTTTTTGGCTCGTTCGCACGCCAAATCCTTGTTAGCATATGTTCAGTGCTCCTAGCGGAAATAAGATAGAAATTTGAAATTGGGTTCAGCATCAGTTTGAACCAAAAGTTTCTAAATCATCCGTTGTGGATGCATATGATTTTCAAAAGGTTTTTTCTTCGTCTGCGCGTACGCACCCGTAGAGCCCAAGCAATTTTATGCACCATTCGTTATCCGCGAGCTAACCTGACTTTGGTCTCAATCAATAACTAATCGTGAATCAAAACATAAACTACCAACAATACTTGGGCTAAACCGTTAATCATGGTACAAAACATGACTACTAGCGTCCATGAGATTGTTCAGTGCATATGGGCTCCGGGTCCATCATTTTGTCGGGACATTCTCGTGGCCCAACCCACTGAGTTTGTAGGCTAACAAAACAAAGTGTTCGATATTGGCTCTTAACTATATATTTAACTTGTGGCTATTTACTAATTCTTTTGAAATGAGGATATATTCATAACTGAAATTCCAAGCAGCTTATACGCATGATTCTTAGTCATACATATTGATATTTGATGGTTTTCATATTTTTAGAAAAAAAAAATGAGCTTAGAATATCAGACGAAATTTGTCGATCAATTCTAAAAAGTTGATTCCAAATTTGTAGCCAATGTGAGAAAGTATACATCAGCTATGCAATCAACCGCGGGCTTGATAACAGTGAAGAAACAGCGAGAGAAGTGCAGGAATTAGCAGGAGAACGGCCAGGCAGACTTGCAGTCGACCACGAGTCAGTGGCGGTCGACCGTAAACATGCACAAAACGCAATAAGATTCGGAGCTGAAGGCGGTCGATCGCCACGGTCGACCGCGCGAACCCTGTAATGGATTTAACTCTCGGGAATTGGCTCGGTCGACCGTGGCAGTCGATCGTGAGTTTCCTGTAGCCGATTTATTCTCTGTCGGGGGTGTTTGGTCGACCGTCGCGGTCGATCGCGATACCTGCGCGGTCGACCGCAGTCTGTTTTGGGCCGGACTTTGGTATTTCAACCCGTTTTGAGTTAGTATATAACTCTAATCCTGATTAGTTAGGGTTACGTAATGACGTTTTTGAGCAGTCTTTGGGATAAGATTGCTGTAACCAATTGTGGGAGATTTGAGCTTTGTTTTAGGGTTTGATCGGTGAGATTTGTAACTCTATTTGTATTCTCTTGATTTCTAATAGTAAGAACTCCCATCTCCTTGTCCCATGGACGTAGGCAACTTGCCGAACCACGTTAAACTCGTTGTCTTGCTGTGGTATTATGTTTGGCTTATTAGTTGTGATTTATCTCTTGGATTGTTCGTGTCGCTTCAAGGCTTCCGCCGCGCACAACAAACAACGGTACCTGCGTTATTAATCTTTAGATTAGATAAGAGAAACACTAGTTTAGTTACTAAAACATTACTTTAAAGATTAATTGCAGATATATGTTGGCAAACTCCTCAAAACAGGATCAGAATTGAGCGTAGCCCTGTTTTGAGATAAACTAGTTCTGTTTAGATACAGAGAAGAGATGGGTCAATACTGAACTAGTTTTGTGGGCATTTTTGGTATAGGAAAAACTAAGACAATATACAACATTTGTTAGCACCCAAAAAAATATACAACATTTATTAGCATATATCATGTGGTCACCATAACGATAGTAACTTTTGCTAGTTTTAACCACACTACTTCCTCTTGAAATACTTCTAGTATATGTCAAATTCTGACCGCCCCATGATTTTATGATATAATTTAAAAACTAAGAGAAAAACAACGTTATCATTACCATCAGATATTGTTTGTGTCAATGAAATAGAGCATAAGTGATGAGTAGTTAAAAGCCATAGTAAAGGGGGGTATATCTATAATTAATACTTTATTTCATGAGCAATGGGTTGAAGAGTATGTTGAGCTTTCCATGAAACTTGGAAGAAACCTTCTCCTTTAATTTCTCTCGCTCAACTCTGGTAGACACATCACAAACTGATCCTTTAATATACTGAACTTCGATTTCTCCCACTCTTGCAAGCATTTGTTAAGTTCTGCTTCCTTTCTAGAAAATGTGTATACCATATAGCTCCAAACCCAGCTAAATCTTCAACAATTGCATACCTGCAACGGATTGAAAATGTATAGTTCACACCTATTAAATACCCATCATTATAAAGTTATTAAAAGATCATTTTCTCATAAAAAAGTTATTAAAAGTTCATACTTGCTCGTAAAAATAGGACAAATTTTCATAACCGACCCATTTCATGATTTAATTGCAAAAAACGACCCGTTTCTATTTTATTTATAAAAACCGACCCAGTTGGTTGAAACTGGGTCGGTTTTTAAAAAAAATTTCCCCAAACTTCACGGGAGTTCAACTCCCGTGAAGTTTCGTAAATTTTTTTTTTAAAAACCGACCTGGTTTCAGCGACAGTGCTGAAACCAGGTCGGTTTCTCTAAATAAAACAGAAACGGGTCGTTTTTCGCAATTAAATCATGAAAAAGGTTGGTTTTGAAAATTTGTCCCGTAAAAATACAATAAAAGGTATCTGTAATTTTCAAATGAGTGAAAATTAAATCTCTTGGGTTCTTATAATTATGTAAAATAATAATTTTAATAATTTAGTAATTGGTATCACGCAATCAAGCTCACATGTAAGGAGATGAGAAATTATTCATCAAATATTAATACCAAGTTTTTCACATGCTTCTAATTGGTAGATTTCTTACTTTCGAGCGACGTACGTAAAAATTTATATACACCATCATTTATAAGCTTCTTCATCTTCTGGCGGCATATTTTTATCTATAATAGCTAAGGCCCTTATTAGAAATATGAGCAACTGTCTTAACGATGACTCATTTATACTTTCCAGACATTTAATGAGGTAAACTAAACTCGAAACTCAAATTATTATTAACATAAACATGACAGAACTCAACATAAACATGACAAAACTCAAGTTAACCAATTGAATTAGTACTTGACTCAAAGTAAGGTTGCTAGCTCAAGTTCTACTAATTAACACTCGGCGCTGTGAATTACAAACAATTGAAGAAAAAAAAAGATAGAGGGAAAATTTAAAAAAAATGAATAAATATAAGATACCCAATTCCTTTGATTCCTTTACATCGGCGGTGACTTCAGGTAAGTTTGGAAAATTCGCTATGCCAGCGAAGGAATCATATGGCAACGAGGTAAATTACCAGCAGTGGCCTGTGGGTGTAAAAGTCAACAACTTCCCTTAAAAGAAAAAAAATCTTAATAATTCAAAAAATGTCATTTCCTCAATAGCATAAAGCCGAAATGAAGCCGAAACACAAATCATTGTCAACTTAAAAAAAAAAAGAATAAGAAAACACTTAAAACGGTAATATAACAGACCATTGAGAAGAAACAACTGAAGAGAGCCTACGACTCTGTACTATCAACCTGAATACAATTAAAGAAAGACATTTAGCTTAAATACTATACAAAAAGGTTCACTTGCCAGACTCTCACCTTTTATTTTCCTTATAATCTACAATTCCACAGAAATGGTCCGCGCAGAAAAAAAAAAAATCAAAACCTCCAACAATGATATCATATCTAGTGACATTTATCTGGTGTACTCCATTTCTTCTTCTGTTCATCAAAACTTCCAACCACAGCCGATTGCGTCTTGTTTCCTAAAAATTTGGCAAAAATACTGTAGTATGCTTCGGTATCCAAGCTATCCAATACAATTACTGGCTTCCCGTTCCTTTCGTCAACTGTGGTTTGTCCATCTATTGACACGTTACCAATCGACACGGCAATTTTTTTGGCTTTGATAACAGGACTTAAATGAGATTGATCAGACATGAACACTGCTCCGAGGATTTCTCCCAGAAATACGTCCTACAAGTAAGTAAGAAAGGTCGTTTGTCATTTACTGGGTAAATTTCAGAAAACCCCTCTGAGCTATGAGGCGTTTTGCACCAAATCCCCCTAAAGGGCCTAAACTACAAAGCACAGAAAATTCCCCTAAACTTGTCTCGCTTAAGGGCATCTCCAACCCAGCACCAAAATGGTGCAAACAGTGCTTTTTGTTGCACTGTTCATTCTCCAACCCAGCCTCATTTTCTGCGCCATTTTGGTGCAGTTGAACAATGCTGCACCAAATATGGTGTTGCACTGTTCATCCATCCCATTACTGTTCATTTAAAAAAAAATAAATATTTATTTTTACCTCTTAATTAATATAAAAATAGATAAAAGGAAATAAACTGAGAATATTCTTTTTTGGTGCAAAAAATGGTGCAATGGGTTGGAGATGTATTACTGTTTGATGTCACTTTTGCACCATTTTGATGCAAAATTTGCACCATTTTGGTGCAATGGGTTGGTGATGGTCTTAGGAATCATGACTGGGCACAGTTGCTTTAAGTTGCACGTGCCCCAGATGTGGCAACTTTTGAAGTAAAAGGTTAAGTTTTTAGTTTGAACTTGGCATTTTGCCCGTGAATGCCGTTTATATGAATTTTATCTTTCAGTTTGCATAATTTTGAAAGCTCGGGGAGTTTTGTCCAAAACACCCTAAAGTCAGGGGACAGTTTGAGATTTACCCTTATTAAATTGATGCAAAATACAAGAAAAGCAAGATTAGGGAAAAATTAAAAATTAAAAATTACCATATGGTGGTATTGCCGGTGTTTTTTCTGTAGTCTCTGCAACAATGACAACAATTGATGGACAAAAATTGATTCAGGAGTGCCGCAAGAAAGCTGAAGGTTCTGAAGAATTGCTTGGAAGGAAGTCACTTTGCGCTGAACTTTGAGAGAGATGAGAGTGATGTCAAGGTTGGATTCTACGACGGTTTTTGCAGCTAGGGGATCAAGAAACATGTTGAACTCAGCAAATTTATTTGAGGGAACTGTGAAGACATTCCCTTCCAATTTTTCATCATCGATAATATTTCCACCAACTATGTACACTTTCTAGGCATGAGAAAACAAAGATACAAGTTATAAGGTCATCGCATTATAGTCCAGCTGTGATAAGAGCATCAGAAACATAAATGAGGGTCACAGATTGAAGTAAAAACTAATCGCAACATTGCAACTTCCATATGAACCATGTGATATAAGTCTCCAACAAAGGAGAAATCAGGTGCCTCTAGAACAGTAAAACCGAGATCACCGTTATTTGCGGAAGCACAAAGAAACAACCACATTGATGCTTATTTATACAAGGAGACCCATTAAAATTGTAATTTAAACTGAATCTGTACTTCAAATGTACTGCTATACAACTTCTTGTTGATTTATATTAAAGTAAGCTAATATTCGTTGTTGTTAGGACTGGTATGCTGTTTGTTGCTATGATGCTAATGACATAAATAAAGTGACTAAAATATCTCACCTGAATAAATGAAGTTGCATTTTTATCTGAAAGAAGAATGTTGGCTAAATTGGTCAGAGGTCCATTTGTCAGAATTGTGATTTTCTCACTTGCATTCGCATCCCGGGAAATGGACTTCCAGACTTCCAAAGCCAGCTGCTGCCTAAGTTCAGGGTGATCAGTGTTTCTTGGAGCTCCATACTCCACGGAATTTTGAGCTGTATAACTGGCTCAATAAGCATGAAGTTAGAATTCATTACTGATGAATTTTGTAAACTAGAAAATATGTAAAATTTATTCAGTCAGGAAATAAAAAAAGGTTATAACTGCAGCTGAAGACCTTGATCACTGCTGCCCTAAAAGAATACACATGAACAGAGCACAAACAGTTCCAAAATATATTATCCCATCATTCAGAAAGTTGAAACCAACTTAAGAAATTAGGGGTGTGTTTGGTAATCAATGTGTTTTTTTTGTTTTGTTTTTTTTTTTGTAAAAAACACCATGTCATTGTGTTTTTTTTTCAAATGTGTTTTAAAAACACCATTTTGGTCAAACTAGTTTGATCGTTAATATATCGCTAGTGCGGGCGAACGGGCGGTCGGGTGACCGGACGGGTGCGGCAGGCCGCGGGCGGCGGCGGGCACCAGCCGACGGTGGCGACACGCGGGGTGGCGGCCGAGGCGGGCCGCGGCGGACCGAGGGTGGCCGACGGCAGGCGGCCCAACGGGCCGGCCGATGGTGGCGGCGGCGGGTGGACGAGTGGCCGGCGATCTGCCGACGGGCTGGTGGCCGAGCGGGGCGCGGCCGGCTAGTGGCTACGACGCGAGTGGAGGGTGGCCGACGACGGCTATCAGGCGGGCGACAGTTGCCGGGGAGCAGCGGACGGGTGGCGACGACGGGGCAGCAATGTGCCGACGCCGTTCGCGGGCAGGACGGCGGGACCAGCCATGAAGATGGCGGGCGATGACGGTGGGTTGGCGGCCGGTCCTGAGGCGGCGGGCGACAGCGGGGGTGGCAACGGGCCGGCATTGCAACGAGCGAGCTGGCCGACGCGGCTTAGATGAAAAAACGAAATCTCAAAATAATTTTTTGATGTTTTGAGAAAAGTGTTTAATTTTTAGATTTTGTAAAAAGAAAAGTCAAAAAAACGTCCAGGTTGTCAAACGCGTTTCTTTGTTTTTGTTAAAAAAAGAGAAACGACAAAAACGTCATGGTTGCCAAACGCTCCCTAAAGAAACGAGAAATTTTATTCATTGAAATAAGGAGGTTATGGGACATTAAACCGTAACAGAAGCGATCAATCAACCTATTGTATTTCGTGTGAAGAAACCTGCTGGATATTTTTCATCATAATTTGGTATTAATATGCTAGACAAGTGAATATACTAGCAGCACAAATGGTTCAACGAAGTACAATGGTACAAACAATACAAGGAACAACGCAAAGAACAAACAATCTTGACCATTAGTTTTTGTATCTAGCATATAATATCTCTGTCTATGGTACACAAAAACATGCAAGATAATACATGTTGATCTGAAAAGGGTGTGGTTGTGTGAATTAATGAATAAACATAATAGAAACAAGAAAAGGACATGCGATACATGTACAAATATTGGAGTCACCAGTGGCGGATCCATGTTGGTTCAAGGTGGTTCACTTGAACCACCTCAGATTTTGAAATATACCTTATATACTATATATCTCTAATAAAGAAACAAAGAGATTGTTGTCCCAACGGTTGAGTATTTGGTAGATGATACATGCTGTTACTGCTTGAGGTCTTCGGTTCGATCCCTTGCAGACAGAGATTTCTTTTAAATACCAATTTCCCCTATTTTTATCCTTCATTTTTTTGCTTCCCCTTTATTTTCTTCTTCTTCTTCTTCTTTCTTTTTATCCTTGAAGTTTTAATTTTCAACTTCTTCAGTTTCTCTAATCATCATTTTTCTTATGAAGATAAGCCTAACCATTCTCTTTTATATATCATGTTTTCCTCTTCTTTTTCTTTATTTTTGTCCTCAAAAAATAATGTTTGAAAAAAAAATTAGCATATATTTTGAACCACCACTAAATAGGTTGTAGATCCGCCACTGGGAGTCACAAATGGCAATACCTTCTAGGGCTTCGTGGCAAATTACGTGCAAACCCAAAAAGCGTATCAGAGTCAATATGTCCACCACTGCCATGAGGTATAGCATTGACAAACTTGCAACCAAGACTTGGACTCTCCAGAGCAGTTAGACTTCCTAGTCCAACAGGAATATCATCACGGCCCATCATATGTAGTACATCGTAGATGATATCTATAGTTGCAGGATTTGCCCAGCCATTGCCACTGATTAGTATCCCCTGTAGTATGGATAGAGAAAGCCGTAATTAATAAAATGGCAAATTTAAAAAGATATGACCTGTGGGCTTTTTTTGCACAAAACTCCCTTTAAAATTTTCTTGTTAGAGAAAACTACCATGACTTTCAAAAGTGCAGAAAAATACCATGAACTACTGAAATTGTTGCTAACGACGTTAACATTTTGAGACACCCTTTGTCCTTAAGCATGGACTTTGCAAATTTTTTCCCTCAATCAGTTTTTTTCTATATCGCGTACAGTTTTTGTTCATGCTATTCCAGAATGTGTCCACTTACAAAATTTAAATGATGTGCACCCCTTTTTTTCCAGAAAATTTCTGTACCGTCTCTTGCAATCTTTTAGCAATATTGACCTCCCTTTCCTCTACCAATCACAAGATGTTCAGTTTATGAAAAGTTCCTATCTATGTTACACGGGTACGGGTACAAATGCAGGTACCAGTACAGAGGTAGGTACGGGTACGGGACTCAACAAATTTGTAAAGGGCAGAATACGGGGACACGAC
>NC_033800.1:26034532-26051257 GCF_001876935.1 Asparagus officinalis
ATTTTTCTATATATATATATATATATATATATATATATATATATATATATACACACACACACACACACACACATTGAAATTAATAATTTACATGTGATCAATTTGTTTTCTGTTCACATGTTTTGAAAACTAAAATTCCTATAACATTTATGTTTCATTTACGAAGTAGATTGTACATTAGAAACCACTCATTTTTTAACTAGATACCCAAATTACCTTTAAAATCTTACTTTTGAACTGGGTATGGACTGAAACAAAACTGGCTCGTGTCTAATGAGTTACATAAGGTGGACGTGAAGTGTATGACGAGTGTTTTAAACTAAAACATGTATTATATAATTGAGTATACGTCCGAATAAATGTATGCATACTCAAAGAGTGTCCAAGGAGTGTCAGAGTCGGACTCATGTCGGACACGGATACAGGAGCCCAAGCAATGTGTGTTGGTAACTTAGGTTCCTGTGCTCCTTAATTCTTTGCAGGTAACAAGCAACAAAACCCTGGCCAGTATTCCGTACTGTTAGGAATCTTGACCCCAAGATTAGTTTATTTTGATGATAACAAATATTATATGTTGCGTGTATTATGTGCTAACATTTGTTTTGCAGTATCAAAGATATATCAACAATTATATTCAAAGAGATACTCAAGACATAGATGAGTTCAAGACAAAATGAAACAAAGAAGAAGATATATTTTATTGTCAAAATGTAATTTTACATTTTCTTTGCTTAGAAATTTGTACAAGTGTCAAAATGTAATTTTACATTTTCTTTGCTTAGAAATTTGTACAAGCCTTGATCACTCACACACATGCACACACATAGTGTTAGAACACACTAACACATGCTTAGTGTGTTGGTTAACAATAGAAATCCACTATGTTAGCCATTAGAGTTTATAGATATTGAGTGTCTTAAAATATTTTACTTATACCCATTATCAATTAGAATCTAGAAAAACTCAAAAGATCAAAGTTGTAGGTCTCTTTAACAGCTTTCCAACAAATCTTAAATCACCTCATTCTGATGTTGGATGAGAAAGTTATAGCCAAAATACTAAAAACAAAATTCCAGAATCTGTGAGTTTACAATGTAGTCGACTACTATGTCTTTTAGTCGACTACTAAGCAATTTTCTGACTTCACAGAGTCTGTTTAGACTTAGTGTAGTCGCTACTATGATTTGTAGTCGACTATAGATGCGGTTTTTTAAATTTTAGGTTTTGAATAAGTGATTGTTTATAGTCATTTTGTGGACGTTAATTGGGTTTAAAATTATATCATTTCAGATGCTATAAATAGGTTTAAACATCAGAAAACAAGTATCAAGTTTTGCACTTATAGGATTCACATATTATGCAAATTAACTCTCTAAACTTTTAGTTTTTCAATCTGTTTTTCCATAAAAGAGAGTTTCTGATATTGCCTTTGTTCCTATCATTCTTAGAACTTGTTTAGGTAATATTCAGAGAGTTAAAAAGGTTGATAAGCCACTGTTATACGTTCACATCCACATCAAGGCTTATAGGATTGGAATTGTACATTACTTCAAAGAAAGGTTCTCTCGGTTTATGAGAGGGGTTGATCTCTTGGTCTAGAGGTCGGTTTATAATTGGCATGATCTTATCAATTGGGTTTGTAATTTGCATGATCTTACAAATTGGTCAGGTTTGCTTTTGATTTTGTAAGGTTTCAAAATTATAGTGAAAACTCTCAAGCGGGATTTGCTTGGGGACTGGATGTACACCGGGGAGGTGGAACCGGTATACATGCTTGTGTTTGTGATGTTCACTTTCTGAGATTGTCATTCTTTCTTTGCAATTTATAATCTATTTTGTAAACTCACCTTCTAGTGTTTAAGTGTAAAGCTTCCGCAGATTTTTATAAGAACACACTCTATTCTTAAGGGTCACGATCCTACACTTGGTATACATAAGCAAAATCAGACCCTACACGTACCGTGTGCATCTTTCTTTGGTCTCTACTTTTCTTTTGTCATGCATCTTTTTGCACTCTAAAGTCTTAATATATGTCATTATCAGAAGAAATTTCGCCCTGTTCATGGTAGTTTTTAGAAACTTCTCCTTAATAAATTTCTTAAACTGAAAGGGTCAACAAGAGCAAATAATTATGAGTAGTTGTGAGAGAAATACTAACAATAGAGACATGATTTACAATCTAGTTTGTTCATATGCTTAACTAATCAAAACATGGGATGAAGAGCTAAGCAAACAAGACATGTAGAATCTAAGTTCACCTTGAGGTCCAGTACTTCCACTGGCACTTTCAGGAGGTATATGAGAGAAATAATGTCTCCTGCACTCATGTCCATATCAAAAATGACAGGTTTCCCCATGTTCCGATTCTTGAAATCTGGCTTGTAGAGTGTTTCACGATAATATCGAAATTCTGTACTAAAATTGAAGCGCCCAGATTGTTGACGGAGGTTTAACACCTACCTCGAACAATGACAGCTGTGACATTTAGTATTAATATATTTACTAGAAAATGAATATGAAGTGTGTAAGCTAAATGTTTATGTAGGATATTTAACAGGAAGAAAATGAAGCATCAAATTTAATCCTAAAAGGGACTCTGAAGAGAAGATACTGATTTGACACTTTCTTTTTTGTTTTGAGGTGTCAATAAAAATGAGATGTTATGAGAACTACAAATTTCAAGAAGGGCGCTTAAGAGTTTCAAATCGCAGTGATGCATCAACTGCAAGCAGAACTTCAAGCATGATGCATGACAAATTGCCTACTGTAGGTGTCCAAGAACGTTTCAAGTCACAGGTAATGACTCATCTACTTATTAGAGTAGAAGCAAGTTATAACCTATCAACTTGCATACAAATACTGGCAATGGCTATTGCTGAATTTTGTCTATGAAGATGGAAACAGTATGTTAAAATAGAGATCAATGAAAAAGAGGTGATTCACACGAGGGCCATGCACTGGAATAATAGATTGCGTTAGTCTTGAAGAATAAGTGCAGTTGAGGTATATTCTGTTGTTCTTGTGCGTGTAGACACATATTCTGCATGTGACATTGGCAGCTACTCTCTAGAAGGTAATTATTTCATAAATTCATCATTGGTGCACAGCGGTGAATCAATGATGCATTTATCAAATAATTACCCTCTAGAGAGAGTATCGACGCTGCCATCATAGGTGGTTGTTATAGTTGTAGGTCCTATATGCTAAATAGGGGGGAAAATACTGATACAAGTATCTGATATGGCAGTTCTCAACCAGAACATGCAGCAGCAACAATTAGGTACGCATGTTTATTTTATGCATGCATTATCAAATGAATAATCATATGACAAGTGTAAACATCAACATTGAACAAAATGGTCTCCTTTGCAGTGATAGGTGGAGGGTTGGGGATAGTTAGACATAGCCCATAAAAGTGACTGAAGTTGTGGAATAAATAATTTATCATTTCAAGCACTTACATCTAAAAAGTTTTTAAAAAATTCTCTGTTGAGCTTGCTCTTATCATCTTTGTTTGCCTTTGCTTTAGTGGCAACAAGTACTTGGACTGCTTCTTGACCAGTTACTTCCTTAGTATATCCATCCTGAGTGCATCATATATCATTCATCAATTCAAATCATAAATCAGCAGCGAAGACTTAATGAATTCCTTAATCTAGAAGTGAAGTGTACAACAGGTAGTGAAAAAGGTGAGTATGATAGCGAGGTAGATAATTTTACAACTTATCTGCCAGGAAACCCATATAGAGTGAAACTATAGTAGGAAAACATTAGATGCAGCCTCCAAAGTTTCAAGTTACCTCGCACCTTCCTTTCTTTTTTCCCTTGATGAAGCAAAATGGATCTTGAACTCCAGTCTGAACATGACCACTGTGCACTCCATTTTTCTTCAGATTAAACTTCGGGATTGGACGCTTGTCAAAGAATGGGTTCGATCCATCATTTATACCATATGGTCTATTTGAAGTTACTACCGTTATGTTCATGTATTCCATCTCCGAAAATTCATTTTCACCATAATGGTTGTGAAAATTGCGCATAATTGACAGGGCTACACCAACCATAAATGAGTCCCACATGAAATAGCTCTGATGCAATTCAAAGCTCAAATACTTATTAGCCCTTGTATAAGTTAAACAAGTACTGGACCATTTCAACTAAGTAACCTATGCTCCTAAGCACCATGGGGAAAATCTAAAAAGAGAAAAACGTACTGTGTAAAACTGATCGTCGAACCAGGTATCACGAATAATTTTTAAAGACTGGAAGCAGTAATTGGCCTCATGCGTACCATGTTGTCTTTCAAATTCCTTGAAGAATTGCTTGGTTATGGGGATAGTGTTGGTTGCGTCGAGTGGGATAAGTGTAATTGGAATGCCCGAATGGAACACCTACAGATAAAAGATTATACTTGAAAATATGCACTGCAGCAAGCGGGAAAAATATCATAGAAGGTATCATACATAGTATGAAATGTAACAGAAAAGTAGCTATTTTGACATATATATCTTCACATGCTGCAAGAATTCTTAGATGTTCATAACTTCGGCCAAAGTAACTCAAGTTCTGTCTTGCACTGATGAAAAAAGATAAAATGCTAAATACTTCAACATTGCACATTCTAAAAAAGGAAGACAATGTTTCAGAAAGACATCATACGAAATAAATGTGCTAAAAACTGATACAAATATTGGTAAATTCCAGTGGGCATCTAGGTCACAGTTCTAGAGTTTTCCTACTTGAGTATGACCACTTTCATCAAGATACTTTTTAGTAAACTTCAATACATCAGTTGTACAATCAAAAGGAGTCTTGTGAAGTAGTAAACCAAAAGATACAGGGTCCAGTAAGTACATAAGCTGAAGATTGCAAAAATGAACAAGTTATGTCCATGATTTGATATAAAACATGGTAAAAGTGTACTTTCATATTTTTCATGACCATGCTCACATCAATGCACTCAGCCAACACATAAAAGTTGCATGTATATGCACGTTAAATTTAACTGGAAAATTCATATACCTGATATGCAGCAAATGGGTCTCCAAATATATTGAACTCGGCATACGGATTGCTGTAATATGCAGTATACAAGTTGCCACGATCCCCACACTCTTCTGGTGTGCAGGTGGTGCTAGCATTCTTGGGGCAGCACCCTGTAGGGTTCTTTGACCTCACACCACCTCCCATGACATAAATTTCCTCTACATTTCTCTTCAAATGTGGATTTGTCATGAGGAAAATTGCAAAATTTGTATGTGCTCCAATTAAAAATATAGTAGTACAGCCAGCAGAAATTGTATCAATCATCACTTTCTGAGCTGTGGATTCCTGAAGAGGAGAATACTTCCTAGGTCCCTGTATTCAGTGCATGACAAGGAAATGATTCTTTATCAAAACATTAAGAAAACAGAACATGTGATAAATAGTCATTTCTTAAGCAAATATAGCAAAAAGACACAAGACAATGACGCCGCATGGAGGATTCACCAATATACTTGAAATTTCTACAGAATGTTCCAAAAAAATTGGAATGTTCCAAAAAAATTGGAAGTTTCCATCAAGTCATCAAAGTTGGAAGAAGAAGGAAAAAGGATATAGAGTGTTGTATATTGTCTCCACTTAAATTGGTTGCATGTTAATTGAATTGGTCTAGGGTTACATGCATATGAACACATAAAGGAAGGGCAGGCCAGAGCTGTTAGACCCTAATGCCACTAGGAAAGAACCCTAGAAGGGGGTGAATAGGATATATGCTAATCTAATCCGATTTAATGCCAATAAAACTAATTAACAAATATCCTAACAAATTAGATATGCAACAAGATATATATGCAAGGATATGCAAACTAAGGGCACATAAACATGAGCAATGACAATATAGAATGAATGAACAATGAGCACAAATAAATACACAAATGCAAACTCAAACACAAGAAAATGATCACAGAGTTCAGTCCTTCTGACCTACGTCTCCGCTCCCCACTCTCGGGAAAAATCCACTACACAATGGGTTTTTAACATTCACCCAAAACGTTTACAACGACACAAGTTCGGTTTTCTAGCTCACCGAAAATTCTCACAATCCACACTCTTGCAATCATACTCTACACCCTCTAAGTGTTGGTCTCTAGCCCGTGTCTCCCTCAAGTGCTTGGATTTACAACCTCTCCCTAAGCTTTACTACAGACGCCACTCCTCTTGGGATGATCCTGTCTCTCACCACACACTCCTCTCGATGTATAAGTGTATTACAAAGTGTATCTCATAATTAGGCTCAATACAACAAATGTTTGTTCTCTACTATGGATGAGAACACAATGAAAGCTCACTCTCTAAGTCACAAACCCACAACCCAAAATTATACTATGTATGCAAATACAATAAGCTCAATGGTTGTGTGTGTAAACAAAGAGTAAAACAAATCTAAACTCAATATAAAATCTAACTTAACAAAATGATAAACAAACAAATATGTAAAAGTAAAGCTAGATAGAGTTTAGAAACACGTCTCTAAAGATGACAAGAGAGAGAGAGAGACGAGATGAAGGCTCAAACACTAATGATGATCTCCTCAAGCTCTTGTGAAAATTTCTTCACAAACAAACTTGTAAAATGCTTAAAAGCTTCTTAAACAAACTTAAAATAAAACTTAAACCATTGTTAAAACTTGTTTAAAAACTTTCTTGGTTATCCAAAATAGTTATAACAATGAGGTATATATAGGGTGGAAGAAACCAGCCTAAGAAAACCCCAAAAACCCATAAAAATCATTAAAAGACACAAAATATGGAAATAGTCGTTACTGTGCAACGGTCAGATTTATAAGTCGACTTGACACAAGTCAACTCGTATAAAGTATAAGTCGACTTAAGAGACGAAAACAACAACTGGGAAACAAGACATAAGTCGACTTATAAAAGACTATAAGTCGACTTTCCATAAGTCGACTTGCCATGACTGATAAGTCAACTTGGCAGAGGAAATTTTGATCATTCCAGAAGAGAACATAAGTCAACTTGCTAGGTGTAATAAGTCGACTCAAAAACATGCACATGCACTGTTCATGTTGAAAATCTAATTTTTAAAGTGCCTTTAAAAATAACAAATAAATTCTAAACATTGTAAAACTTTGGAGAATATTTGTAAACATGATAATAAATATGTTACAAAAAGTATTTTTGAAATTACACTTCCCAAAAGTAAAATATCATCATTTTGCAAATATGTCCAAAAATATGAAAACTAAACATACATGTTTTTGACATATTGATTTAAACAAACTTTTAAAACTTTATAAAATAATTTTATAGACTTAATAAAAGATGTATATAATGATTGTTAAGTCCAAAAACCAATAACTCAGTATTCTATCAAAATTACTCAAAATTAAGAATTGTGTGTATGTGTGATATTAAGCTCAAAGTATTAACACACAAGTATAAACACCTAAGCTATTTACCCAAGCAACTTGATCTTCAATGAGCTCTTCTTGGTAAACTTACGGATGAAGCTTGAACTTGGATATTGACTTGAATTGCATTGCTTCATACCAATATTCCGCCAATCTCCATTGGATATGATCGCTATGATCCAATTCCATCCAACCTCCAACTCATTGTTTATCTAGAATAAATAAAAAAACACAAACACTTGACAAACAATATTAGTCATAAATTATTTGTTAAAACATCATCAAAATAAAAAGGCCAACAAGAGCTACACCCGAAGCCTCTTAACCTCTTAAGATAAAAACTTTCCGTCATAAGCTAAAGAAGAAAAAAGAGAATACTCATGGGAGAAAATTCATATATTACAAAAGATGCTAAAGAACATACCAAGATTCCACTAGTGTGTGATTGCATCAGGGGCTGTTTGGTTCACCAAAATTTATGGACTCGGGGTGGAAAAGTGAGAAAGGGAACAAAAGTCGCACCTTGTTGCATAATAGGATTTCTAATATGTTGTTTGTTCAAAAAATAATAATGTAAGAAATGGTTTCTACCAAATGCAAAAAAGTACCCCAATTCTAAGATTTGCCAAATCCTCTATTTTGGAGAGGATTTGGGGTGAAAAGTTGACAACACTCTACCACGTTACTACCCATCACCAATATACTTGAAATTTCTATAGAATGTTCCAAAAAAATTAGAAGTTTCCATCAAATCATCAAAGTTGGAAAAAGGAAAAATGATATAGAGTGTTGTATATTGTCTCCACTGCACTTAAATTGGCTGCATGTTAATTGAATTGGTCAGGGGTTACATGTATATGAACACGTAAAGGAAGGGCAGGACAGAGCTACACCTGAATCCTCTTAAGATAAAAATTTCCGTCATAAGATAATGAAGGAAAAAGAGAATGCTGATGGGAGAAAATGCATATATTGCAAAAGATGCTAAAGAACATACCAAGATTCCACTAGTATGTAATTGCATAAGGATTGTTTGGTTCACCAAAATTTATGGACTCGAGATGGAAAAGTGAGAAAGGGAGCAAAAAGTGCACCTTATTGCATAATAGGATTTCTAATATATTGTTTGTTCAAAAAAAAATTTGTAAGAAATGGTTTCTCCAAAATGCAAAAAAGTACCTCAATTCTAAGATTTGTCAAATCCTCTATTTTGGAGAGGAATTGGGATGAAAAGCTGACAACACTCTACCACGTTACTACCCATCCAAAGATTAAGTAAGGTTACCCCTTCTTAATAGTAGCAATCTTGGCATTATGCGGGTGGTAAGCTCACCGAAGGTAATCATAAACAAGTTTTCTCTTTTATTGCATTTTATTATTTTTGAACCAAACAAGAGATTACATATCTTAAGATTTGCTTTCCTATTATCCTATTGAACCGAACACAAAATTAGTAATTTCAAGATATGCATGAATAGCAATGAATTTCATTTCTTGAGAGGGATTCATTTCCTATATTTTAGGAAATGTACCAAACAGCCCCTAAACATAATTTAACTAAATATTCCTCCATGTATATACACAATGATTAGTAACTCAAGGTTATGTATGTCACTCTAGCGTACTATTTAAAGGTCAAATAAATAATACAAAACTTTTATATTAGATGAAATTATGCACCTGTGGAAGAACACTCCTGCGTAAGCCATAGTTTGTGTCAACATCTAATCGTCCTCCAGTCCCTATGGGAACAGCTTGTCTGTAGCGACAATCACCGGCAGTTGACATGCCCTGAATACATTAGAATACAGAAATATGGAGAAGCATGCAAACTTAAATTTTATTATAGAAAGAAATCATATGCAACATTGTCCGAATATAATAGATATTTATGGGAATAATTTGTGCAAGTACAAATAAGCAGAAAGGGTTTTACTCCAAACTAGTAGCAGGATTGTAAGTTTAAAACTGAGACTAGGCAAAAATCTAGGTCAAACAACCTAATATTATTAGTAGAGGAGGATGGTAAAGAAGATAAGTTTCTTTTACCTGGTCAATTAAAGGAAATAATTTTTGCAAGTACAAATTAGCAAAAAGGGTTTTACTCCAAACTAGTAGCAGGATTGTAAGTTTAAAACTGAGACTAGGCAAGAATCTATGTCAAACAGCCTAATATTATGAGTTAGTAGAGGAGGATGGTAAAGAAGATAAGTTTCCTTTTACCTGGTGAATTAAAGGGAGATATCCACCAATATTTGGGTGTATGGTACCATCTGGTAATATTCCACCCTCACCTCCTACCCCCACTGGAATATCATCACGATCCATCATGTATAGCATATCATACACATGGTTCACAGCATGTCCTGCATCGGCCCATGTATTTGCATTTAGAGTAACCGCCTGTTAAAATCACATGTCATGTTATGTCATAAAAAATTGATAACAGGAAGAACTGCATCCATGTCACAATCTAGAAGTAGAATTACATTTAATTAAAATGTAAAATTTATTTTATAAAAAAACCTTTTGTAAATTGGCTTTGCTAAGGAAACCTAGCCAGATGCAGTCAGAGACAAGAAAATATCATAAACAATAAACAAATTTAAGGATCTACTATATGAAAACCAACACACAGTTAACAGGTGCACAAAATACTGTAGTAGCATGTCTAATTGAAAGTAATCAAGCAATAAACATGCTTGATGCAAACAATTGAATACCATGTGGAAAACCAAAGATTGAGAGACAGAAACATAACAGTTCTATGCTAGACAAAAAACATTATTGGCAAACTAAGTCGTTTGGAAGATTCTGTTGCTCATGATAACAGTGAAAATTATCTTGATGCAGCAATAAGATGTGACTCATTGTGAGAGTACGTATACATCTATAGGAAAAATGGGTATGAGGTGCTAGCTCATTTTGCCAAGTAAACTACCAAGAGATAGATAACTGATGAGGTCACAGCTCATATCCAATATTTTCATATATATACATCCAGTCTCGCACACACACATATAGGGGATACAAGGTGCCTGATATCTCATTTAGAAAAATGAGTTGTCACGAGATAGGAGGGGTTTTCACCTGCGCTAATATGACTTGCAGGATGGACCTCATCACTTGTCGATCTCCTAGCAGCTCATCTGATAAGACGAACTATCATCTCACCCCTTGCATGTGTGTGGCGTGCGCGTGCATATAGGAATTACCACAATAATCTATCAAGAAATTAAGATTGTGAGGTCCACTTGCTTCGATCTGACTATCAGTGTGGGAATCAACATTAAACTATCTCTTGATAGTTCATTTATCAAAATGAGGCGTCACCTCGTGAGTGTGTGTCTTGTGGGGGAGGTGGGCTCACGACTAAACAATCTCTTGATAAGTCATTTAGCAAAATGAGGTGTGTGTGTGTGTAAGTGTGCAAGTGCGCGCGCATATGCAGTGAGTGCAGGCGAGTGCGAACGTGAGGTCAAGGTGCATGTGTGAGTGAGGCGTGTGTTGTGAGTGCGCGTTCTTGTGTTGTCTGTATGGGTGGGTGGGTGTATCCACACATGCATATGTGTGTAGGTGCGTGCATGGATGTGTGGCGTGAGTGCACAAGCGTGGGTGTGGGTGCACATGCACGGGCACGTGCATGTAAGTTGCCTGTCTGTCTGTATGCTTGAGTGTCTGCGTTCATGTTCCATTTCCTAAATCTATTGATGCAGGACGATCATGGACCCTTAATCTGATACGATTGGGATTTATCAGGATCTAAGCGTTTTTGATGGATCTGGTTTTATTCTATATAATATTCTTTTAGTTAAGGTTTTTTTAGAATTTGATTTTGAGATCTCTTTCTAGCTTAGTTAGGATTTTATTTGATTGCATCTTCTAGTTTTGCTAGCTTTTGATTTAATTAGAATTTTGATTTGCTTCCTTAACTACTTAGATGCTTTCTCTTTCTATAAATAAGAGATGGAATCAGAAATAGACCTTAATTAACTAATTATGAGTTTGAGAAATCTCTCTAAGCATGTCACTTCCATGTTTGACATGTGAAGTGTCATGGGTGTGAAACCCTAGGTGTGAAGCCTATCCTTCAGGTGTGAAGCCTTTTACCAGAACCTCTTTAGAAATCCCTACACCCTCTCCTCCACAAAACCAATTCCTCCAAACCAATTTGACTGCCTCCCATCCAGGGAAAAAAAGCCAAAAAACTTCATGTAGAGTTGTTCGCTGATGAGTAGTAATACAAAATACTGCTCGTGGGTGAACAGTAATCCAAGTTACTCTTCATGGGTGAACAGTAATCCAAGTTACTCTTCATGGGTGAATAATAACTGCCGAGATGTTTATGCGCCCCCATCCTCAATTTCCCATGCTGCCAATCACACTGCATCAAGATGTCAAACAGATTGGAATTGTTATCAGTCCTCATGTTCGAGACTCATCAAAGCCCTCTGTCCATAGCCCATCATCTAGTTTCTTGTATCTTAACTCCATCATGGCATTGCACTAGAGAACACACCCAAAATGTTTTCATCTAGTTGTTATATTCACCATCTATTTTTATGTAGCCAGGAGATATTTATTAAGACCAGAGAACAAGAACAAGTAAGCATTTATTCCAAATCTATGGGATCAACTACACAAAACCCTTTTCTCCGGTTCAGCTCTGAGGGATACTGGACATGGGGAAAAAAATATTTGAATAGCTGATTACTGTAACCTTTCCTGTGCTGTTGAGGCTTCAGACATCCATCAGTTAATTGGTTGGCCTAATATAACCAGAGTTAACAATTACAAGGAGAATACAATATTCTCAGGTTGTGTTGTACTGATGAATGCTTTGAGAAAATCATTGAACAGTAGAGAGCCAAAGAAATACAAAGAAAAAATATACTATAAACTTCTTGCTACTATACAGTTAAATTTAAATTGCAACCAAAGAACCTTTTTCATGAAAAAAATAAGTAAAACATACCTACCAGGCTATCACACAGAGAAGATAGTTACATTATCTTTAAAATGTTGCAATTTTGTACAAGAAATATTAACCTTTGACATGGAGCTACATGTTATGGCCCAAAGCTAATATTAACTGGGGAAAGCAAATGGATATTGAATATGCTCAAACAAGACTATTGCTCAGGGAAGCACAGAAACCTTAAATGAGTTACTTATGTTCTTTTAGGCTTCTCATAAGAAACAAACGTAAGATTTTTCTAATTTTTCCTCCCTATGAAATTAGTAGCCAGTATAAGTTAACGGAATTTAAAAAGTAAAAACCATAATTGATTACATCATTATAGCCAAAGTTCCAACAAAAATTAAACATAACCACAATCATTCAGGATCAAGAAAACAATGAGAACAACCTAGCTATTTTATCAACCACAACCATGTACAAATTAAAAGCAATCAATAGCTAACCTTAAGGTCAAACTCTGATCTGTTCTGCTTCAACAGGTAGAGAATAGCAGGCAAATCGTCACTACCGACATCTGTATCCAAAAGAATCCTTCTGGGTTTTGCGTCCACCACACAGCATTCGATTAACCCAATAAATCCCACCACACCAGAAATCAAACAGAGAATTCTCCCAGCCATTTTTATCCCCTCCCTGCGAAAACCATTTGCAGAAGTTACTATTACCACTAGCATCCAATGAAGCCAAAATCATCACAAAAGAGTAGAAGAACTCAGACAATAATACTTTGAGAAGATATTTGACAGAGGCTTTTAATAGATTAACCAGCAATTAATTGAAACCATGTTAAATTGGAGCTCCTCCAATCCCTTCCGAATGTATGGGTTGTAGAAATTTGTTCAAGTTTATGATACAGCCCATGTCTAAGAGATATGAAAGAGAAAGAACAAAGGAAAGACGAAAGGTAAAGTATGATAAAGATTAGTGAAGATGATGACTATTAGATATTATTGATATTGTTGAGATATTGTGAGATGTGATTAGATATAATTTATCTCACATCTATTTTGTAATAATCTCTTATCTCTATTTAAGAGAGATTAGGATTAGATGAATAATTATCTTTTGCCTTCACTATTTTTCTAAAGTGACATTAATAAAGAATCATGAATTGTTTTTCACATTTGAATTATCAAAGTAAATCAATATCCAAGGCGGTTACAAGGGCTAAATTGAATGATGCTAACTGAATTGCCATAGTTTTTTGGATCTATAAGATGGATTGTATCATGTGCACCATGTGATACATATGAACATTAAATATCAGGGTAATGATTATGGAATGTTTTTCTTAGAAGGAGAGCAATTCATAACAATGTTTTAAAATGCTTAGGCACCTGCCTAGACCTAAGCAGTACCTAGCACACCCATCTAGGTCTTGAAAGCCTAGGGGAATGGGCTGCTTACGTGGACTGCACGACTTTAGGTCTTGGTCGTGATTTCCTCCACTACTGCCTCCACGTCCTATAACCTCCTCCACCTCCTCTGAACTTCAGCAAAAGCTCCTCCACCACCACTTAAAGTCTTAAACGCGCGCGCACGTGCACAAAACAGTTTCCATTTTATTGTTTAGAAATCATGAGCATTTGACAAGAGGATAATGTTTCAGACAACTAGAGCATTATTCTAGCTGACAAGGACCAGTTCAAGTTATAGGGTGCATTCGTTGTCTTCACTTGGAAGTTTAGTAGCAATTGTAGGCATGTGCCATTATCAATAAAACTAAGGTGATTTGTGAAGGGTGGGGGGGATGAAAAAAATAAAAAAAAAATTGACTAGTCTTCTCCCCTTTATGTCCTATTTATATTTTGGACGAATTTTCAATACCAACCTATTCCCACATTTAATCCCCAAAAAAGACCTGTTTTGAACTTATTTTCAAAAACCGACCTGGTTTTAACTCCAGGACTGAAACCAGGTCGGTTTTTGAAAAAAAAATTCCAAAAACTTCACGGGAGTTCAACTCCCGTGAAGTTTCGGAGTTTCGGAAGCTTTTTCACAAAAACCGACCTAGTTTTAGTGCCAAGGCTGAAACCTTGGCGCTGAAACCTTGGCGCTGAAACCAGATCGTTTTTTGCAAATAAGTTCAAAACGGGTCGTTTTTTGGGATTAAATGTTCAAATAGGGTGGTTTTGAAAATTTGTCCATTTATAGTAGAGAAATGCACGCATGACATGTTATAACTCGACACGTAGGTACACTGCATCTAAATTTATTTGCAGCTACCCATAAGACATGAGATAGTCTTGTATTAGGGTTTAGTTCTTTTTGTTCCACTTTGAGGATCTGCATAAGATTTCAAATTCTAGCAGATACAATACTGGGTACAGTATATACAAAATTGACGGGGACAATTCAAAAAATTGGGTTATTGATCGAGAATAAGGGGAATAAAACGGAAATAGAAAGAAAAATGTCGAAGCAGAAAGGTACCTAATTCCTTTGGTTCGTCTCCAGCTTTCTGCCCCTTCACCAGTTGCTGGTCTCAAAGTAAGGCTTGGTCAACCACGTTTTCGAGGGAAAATGTAATATAACCCCCTCTGTTGCTGCTATTATTCGATCGGCCCTCTTTCCTAGGAGAGGGCCAACTGCCAAAAAGAGCGGTATCTCAAATAGGCAAAGGGCCAACCGCAAAAAGGTGCGACATTTCTCCCTTAAATTACAACAATTTCATATTAGTCCCTCAAACCTTGGAAATTGCATGCTAGTCTCTTAAAATCTTCAATAACTGCATATTACTCACTCAGAGCTTGGAAATTGCATACTTGTGCCTCAAATCCTATAGGGTCTTGCAGAGTGGTCCTTCAAGTTAAATCAAATTAGATTTGAGGGGAATATTACGTCGAATTTAATGGTTGGAGATAGAATGACAATTTTATCCCTCTACAATGTAATTCTAGCTTAAAATAAATCTAAACTCACTTGAGTTCTTCTTCTCTAATGGTTAGCAAAAAATCCTAACCCAAACTTGAGCTTCAAAGTTTGAAACATCAGAGCAAGAGGTAGTTTGATGATTACAAATTTTGGATTAAGAGTTAATCCAACAATGATTAATTTTTTAATTGAAATCCTAAACAAGGGACCATTTTGTGAGACCATATAGGATTTAAGGGACTAATATGCCATTTCCAATATTTAAGAGATTAATGCGCAATTATTGAAGATTTAAGAGACTAATATGTAACTATTGAAGATTAAGGGGCTAATATCTGGAGACTGGAAAACCCATAGGTAAAATCTAGAAAGGCTTAACTGCACTTAAGCACCCTATAGTATCTCCTACTTTGCACTTATAAATTCTTATTTGTTTTTGGTAGCACATACATATGCTAAAGTTTTTAAAACTCGCATTTATATACTATATATATGAAAAAGAAGAGAAAACAAGTTCTTTTGATTTTGCATTACGAGTCACATTTGTCAGAAAATAAGTTCCGGTAAGTTTATATTTTATTTAAGAAATAGAGAAAACAATGTAGAAGTAATACTTTTTCTATCATCTTTTAGTTCTCGAAGAAATCGAAGAGCTAAATACAAACCAAACTACTGATACGCACTGGTCTGCCTAAACGCGGAAATACTACACAAAAAAGTGGTTTTTCAAAGCTCGGCCCCAATTTAATCTTGGGCTAATCGTTGGGCTTAAAAAGAAAGTTGTCTTCTTCCCTGATTTGGTTGGCATAGTAGGTAACAACTCAGATGTTTCTGCTGCTCGAGTTATTACTCATACCAAAATCTCTTCAAATTCATTAGTCCAACAATCACTTGTTTTCTATTCTATGTTCCCCTTCTTCTTTGGGAATTTGGTGACGTAGAATTTAAAATAGTTTTTTTAACCTATTAAAATTTCTTTAAAATTTTTGTTCTCCGCTTATTTTTTTATTGTATTTTCACTCATTGATTCATATAATCTGCCATAAAGGAAAAAACATCTGTTGACCAAAATAGCATTTGATCAAAATGGGCTGAATCCGTGATGACAGCCAATCTCTCTCCCTCCCTATTCCCGTTTTTTCCCTTATAGCCCACTGTCCCTCTTTACCACGTGCATGTCACGTGCAAAAGTTATAGTATCAAGAGAACACAGAGAGGAGGAGAAAAAGAGACCGTTGGTTCGCGGGCCACCACTTCTTTTCCCACCACGAGGCCAGGGTCAATCCCAGTTATAACTTTTTTTTATATAGAATCCATCAAAATAAAATAAAGTTTTTTAGCTATTAGAGCCAAAAAGAAATGGACATAAAAAAGGCATTAAATAGAATCCTGCTACCAAGTAAGCAAGACGACAAGAGTTTCTGACAAATCCCGTTCCATCGAACCGAACTCACGG
>NC_033800.1:26051266-26053029 GCF_001876935.1 Asparagus officinalis
GCGTCAGTTTTTTCTTTTTCCTTTTTATTTTTTATTTTTTTTCGCAAGGAATACCTACACGTTGTAGTTTGAGAACCTGAATTGGCTTGCCATCAAGTTTTACAAAAACGTCGAGAGTGTTTTTATGTAACAGAACCTTATTAATGTTCCTAAAATGTCTCAGATAATGCTTATTTATGTCATGTTAATATTCTTTTTTCCCTGTATAGAACTGTGTTTTTCAGAATAAGATCCTATAAGGAGATTTAGTTAAAAAGTTTTTTAAACAATTATAAAGAGGAAAACTCCCCATGGACCCCAAATGAGGGGACCCTGTACATGAACAGTGCAACACCTAGTGAGGTGTCAAGCCCTCACTGGGTGTTGCACTGTTCATGAACAGTGCAGCACCTAGTGAGGGCTTGACACCTCACCTGTCCCCTACAAGGTCCCCTCATTTGGGGTCCCTGTAGCATCACTCTTATAAAGAAATAGGTCAGATATTCGTCAAGGATAACTCAATATACACTTTATAACTCTTTATATTACGACGCCACTTGCGCATCAGGGAAATTTTGATCAAGAACGAAACTCAAACCATTCTCGACAAGTTTCCTCTACAAGCGTACGTTCTAACTGTTGTGGCATAAAGCTCTTAAAAGATTCGCGTTGATCGTTTCTAATAAATAAGCCTTCGATTTCATACCTCAACAATTATCTCAACAATTATCGTTGACATTTATATCAATTCATCCAAAGTTCTATTAACTGGATCTTGCCGTGTATCCCCCGAAGTTGTTTAGACAATATCATGAATCATTATGAACTAATAAAATACGAAAATATTTTAAACTTCTGAAGAAATTATAATCCCTTCCAATTATTCGGAACCTATAAAAGTGCAAAGAAAAATTCCTCAAGGACCCAAAATATGGGACCAATAGATGGGACAAGTAAGGTATCTCCCACCTATTGGATAATGAGTTGGCCATCATTAATGATGGTCAACTCATTATCCAATAGATAGGAGACAACTCATTTGTCCCCTCTATTGGTCCCATATTTTGGGTCCATGTAACAAAGCTCAAGTGCAAAATGTTACAGCAGCATGCTTCGCTCTACTTCGCACATCGACGCCATCCCATTCCCACAAATGTACGACAAACGCAGGCTTTTACGCAAAAAAGCCCACCATCGCAATAATGACGTGGCAGCCATGCCAAAACCCCACGCACCCGAACCTCTCAGGCTCGGACAACCGTTTGCACTCCCGAGCCAGACCCCCAAAAAAAAACCCAATAACAAAAAACAAACCCCCACGAAATTACCAAATCCCAATAAACAATAGAGGGGAGAAGCACTCTCCTTGATGCTACTCATTTTCTTCAGCTTCTCTACCAAGCCAAAATCATCACCTCCACCTCTCTCTCTCTCTCTCTCTCTCTCTCTCTCTTCCTTCCTTCATCCCCAAGTCTCATCTCTCTCTCTCTCTCTCTCTCTCAGGACCTCCATTAAAGCGCTCACGCCCTTCCCACCCCAAACAAACAGAGCAAGCTGTAATCTGCTGCACCCCTTCACGGAAAAGCACCGCGAAAAAGCAAGCGCTCAACCACGGCCGCTTATAAACCCACCCCCTCCTCCAACCCGAACAAAAAACTCATTTCGCTATAATTATTAATAGTAACTAAAGCAAGATGAAGGCCTTCGTGTTTTTCTCGTTTTTCGCCGTTTTCATCGTCCCTTCCTCCCTCTCGATCCTCGACCCGGTCGATTTCCTCGCCCTC
>NC_033800.1:26053188-26053898 GCF_001876935.1 Asparagus officinalis
GGTGCTCTGAACTCAGGTTCCTGGCTCTCAGTAAGAATTTCCTCTCCGGTTCCGTCCCGCGATCTTTGGCCAGCCTCTCCCATTTGAGAACCCTCGATCTCAGCTTCAACCTCCTCTCGGGTCAGATTCCGTATTCTTTAACCTCAATCCCCATGCTGGGAAATCTGATCCTCTGCCATAATCGGCTCTCGGGCTCGATCCCTTACTTCCCTGATTCGGCCTCCCTCGTCCGTCTCGATCTCAAACACAACAACCTCTCCGGCCCGGTCCCAAATTTGCCGTCTTCGTTGCAGTACCTCTCCCTGTCGTCCAATCTCTTGACGGGTTCTGTCGACTGGGTTCTGCCCAAATTGACCCGGCTCAACTTCCTCGACCTCAGCATGAACAGGCTGATGGGTCCGATCCCAAGCTGCCTATTCTCATTCCCATTGGAATCCCTTCAGCTGCAAAGAAACTCATTCGTTGGGCCGGTGATTCCGAGCGCTGAGGTGAGCATACCGGTGGTGGATCTGAGCTTCAACAGGTTATCGGGCTCGATATCGCCGTTGCTGGCGGCGGTTGGCAGCTTGTATTTGAACAATAACAGGTTTACCGGTGAAGTGCCGGCGAGGTTTGGAGAGAGATTGGTCGGCGCAGGGATGCAAGTGCTTTATCTGCAGCATAATTTTTTGACCGGGATGGAGATTAGTCCTGCGGCGGAGATACCGGTT
>NC_033800.1:26053908-26070045 GCF_001876935.1 Asparagus officinalis
CGCCGGTGGATACCCCGTGCCCGATTAAGGCCGGGACGATGAAGACGAGGCCGACTGATCAGTGCCCGGAGTGGAGAGGTTGAAGGAGATGATTGGAGCGGGGGAGAAGTTGATGATGATGATGATGATTCTTTTTATTTGTTGGATGTAAAGGTAAAATTATTGACATTGTTTTGGGAGGGAAGATATATGATGCTTTGCTTTAGTTGGTAAAAAAAAAAAGAAACTTCGGTTTGATGGAAGTTGATAATTATGTGAATAGTTTTGGTATGTATGGATAGGGTAATGAAACTTGCAGTTGTGTTTATGAGTTTGTTTGGATCTAATAGGTAGTGAGTATAATCATTATTCTTATGGCGGATCTTTCATGATGCCTGGTGTGTTTCTTTAATTGTTGATTCATTTTTATTCATGATGACTAAATTCTTTGTCATTATTATTTTATATGTTGGAAAATGATTTAAGGACCCAAAATATGGTACCAATGGAGGGGATAAGTGAGGTGTCCCCTCCCTATTGCATAATGCGTTGGCCATGCCAACTCATTATGTAATAGGGAGGGGACACCTCACCTGTTCCCTCCCTTGGTCCCATATTTTAGGTCCCCGTAGCAGCACTCTTATATGTTTTTCTCTTTAATTATTATTGTTTAGGGTTTGAAGTAATATCACATATTTTTTAAGTTTCAGCAGCAGGATGTAATGTGATCGAGTTATTACTTCATAATCAATTTCAGCGCTGTGAAATGCAAAATTTCCACCCTTTTTAAAAGGGTATATACTTATATGTTGAAACGAAACAATAATCATCAGATCAACGAGTGGAAAAAGCCATTATGGGAAATAAAAGCCCGTTGAGGCTGATGGTTAGTGTAAAACCCTGGAAATTTGAATATTATGTGAAAAATAAAAATAAATATGTTATATGGTGAAAAATAACATATTTTGATGTTTGAGCATGATAGGAATTGATTTGAGATCAATTCAATGTATATTTGTGAATATATAAGCACAAATGCACAAAACATGCACGAAGAGAACTCTAGAAAAATGACCAGTTAAGAGTTTATATGTTTTACACACCGATGCAGTTTGGATCTGGAAAAAACTCAAAAGATCAAAGTTGTAGGTCTCTTCAACAGCTTTCCAACAAATATTATATCACCTCATTCCGATGTCGGATTAGAAAGTTACAGCCAAAATACCGAAGGTTATTTTTTCCAGTCAGACTAGGTTTCCTGGTTCGGGTCAAACCGGTTTTGTTTCGGATTTGCCTCTATAAATACATGTGTTTTTCATGAAAATTCTTTTCTTTGATGCTATGAACCCTAGCAGCCACCCGCTCCCCTCAAAAACTCTAGATTAATTTCTTGTGAGCTTTGTGAAGCAAAACACCGACACGAGGACGAGATCATCGACATGTGACATGGGAGAACGTGTTGTTTGCACTTTTGGATCACTTGCTGTTCATTTCAGAGGCTTGTACACATGCAAAGGCAAGATCACCTCTGTCCAAACCTATCCCTAGATTAAAAATCATGTTTTTATGTAATATATGTGTCTAATTTCATGTTTATGGTAAGATCTAATGTGTTAGAACTTAATTTATGATGTTTATGCCCTAAACTCATGTCAAGAACAGTAGAACGGATCTAAAACTGGTATATTAACATGATCATGATCATTAGGATTTATTTTAATGAGTTAATTACAATTTAATATGGTTTACATGTTTTAGATTGTCGAAATAATCAAGAATTTGATTAATTTGATTATTTAAACCCTAGGTTCATGCATGTAAATGATATATCTTGTTTAAACAAACCCATGTTAAGTATTTCATGAGTTTTGAACAAAGTTTATTCATCTAAATTAATGAAAACCCAAGTTTTGAAGAAAGACAATCGAAAAACCACTCATGTCTTTAATCTGTCGGATCAGTCGACTGATGATGCCATCAGTCAACTGACGGGAGATCATCAGTCGACTGATGGAAATCATCATTTGACTGACAGGCTCGTGTTTGCCCTGTTGTTTTGTGAACGACCCTATCAGTCGACCGATGAGATTGTCGATCGATTGATCAGGTCGGTTTTTATGAGATTGGACATTTTGCTTGTGTTTGTTTATTGAGCATTTTTGTGCAAGACGTGAGCTGATATTCACGCATAGTTCGAGGAGTACATACACGGGGATTGAGTACGCATGATTACATTGTTTGGGGTGTCCAAATAGGTTACAATCGTTAAGAATAACGGCTATTATATATATTATAATTATAATCGGTTAGGTGGGGTTAGTCAGGTCCCGCAATGAGACTGCGGATGGACTATACTCCGAGTGCTTTAGTCGGGTCCTGCAATGAGACCGCAGATGGACTACACTTCTTTATCGGTCCGTATGGAGATGCGCAGTGGTTGATATACTTATCTATCGGTCTACACGAAGATGCGCAAAGGTTAAAATACCTATCTATCGGTCCGCACGAAGATGCACAGAGGTTGATATACCTAACTATCGGTCTGCATGGTTATGCGATGAGTTATTATACTTAGTTACCGGTCCGCACGGGAGTGCGATGAATTGACATACTTAGTTATCAGTCTGCACGGGAGTGCGATGAATTTATATATCTAGTTATTAGTCCGCACGGGAGTGCGATGAACTAACATATCTATTTACCGGTCCGCACGGGGTGCGATGAGTTGAAGTATCCAGAGAAGGACGATTTGATAAATAACCTAAGTGTAGGTGAATATTAACATCATCGATATGATCCGTTGTGAAAGTATTTCACAACTTAGTTACATGAGATAGTATATCGATATCGATTTTGCTCACTAAGGGTAGTATGAGGAGTTGATATGGTATTTTTGGAGATGTATGATGTAATATTTCTTATATTATCTTTCTTGTATTCATTTATTCTTAGTTTTGGAGTTAATATTTAACGATTCACGATTTGAGACATATGGTATATACATGAGGGTTTCCTTAGTTGGATTATTTCGCTCGACGTACCAGTCTCGTGTTGTGAGTTTCTAAGTATTAACCCCAGTTTAGTACAGGGTAAATGAACTAGGTAGACTATGCACTTATAGGTAGAGCCTCCATCATACCTAGTAGCCCTTCCCTTGGGGGCAGATGGAGATGATCTTGCTAGCGTTCTGACGCTGTGGTTTTCACTTCTCTTCAGGCAGGGGAGCAGAGTTTCGGAGAGCCGCAGGTTGACGGATTTTCAGCATAGTCGCCGTCATATATTTTTAGTAGTTTTGCTCCACAGATGTTTAGTTTATATTTCTAGTTGATGTTTAGATTTGCATTATATTTTGAGAACTGAGAGAGCTTATGTACTTTTCAGTTGACTCTTGTAGTTGAGATTTTGGATCATTTATTTCAGATTGTTGGACATATTTTCTTTTATGTCTGTTAAGACCTGATTATTTGGAGATTTATTAAATATTTCTGTGTTCTATTTCTTGTCTTCATCTCTTTTATATCTGCTTGTACCTGTACTATCTTATTTGATTCCACTAGAGGGATATTTCTGTGATGGTAAAACATGTCATTGCACAGTATAGGTGCATGGCAGATTTGACATCCTTGGTTTTACCTTGGACTGCAGCCTTGTGTGAACCCGGGAGTGTCACAGTTAGACCCATTTATGTACAAAATTTATGGCCGAGGCAGACCTTAAAGGGAAATTGATTTGTATATTTAATGCTAATACTCTAGATAGACTCTCGATAGTTATGCTACCACTGGTCATAAGAGGAATGGATTTTCAAAATAGACCAAATTCTAACTTTTATCCCAAAAAATCGACTCATTCTAAAGTATATTATAGAAATCGACTCAATTTCTGGCCACGTCAGCATCGTGACCAGAAACTGGGTGGTTTTAAAAAAAAACAAATTGCTAATTAGTCAGGGTTGCCAACCCTGACTAATTAGGGGCACCTCTCATTGCTGTCGGGATTAACAACTAGAATTAGGGGGGGTTAGGAGGCTAAACTCTTCGGGGTTGCCAACCCCGCCCATAATGGTCGGCTTTGCCAACCCTAATCATTTGGCAAACGGTTCCCCAAACCTTCCCCCTCGCTCAAAGACGGCTAAGGGACCAAATGGTCGGGGTTGCCAACGCCAATCATTTGGTAGACACTTCCCACAAACCTCCCTCCTCGCTCAAAGATGTAGAATCGGCTAAGGGACCAAATAGTCAGGTTCTCAACCCCGACTATTTATGGTGGGGCCTGCTCGCTTATATATACCAACTGATCCTCCTATTCTTTCACAATATCAATTCTTTCTCTCTCTACCTTTGATCTCTCATTCTCCGCCTATCTGAGTCCCCCAAACCCATTTTTGTGGCCAAAATTCAGCAAGGAAATTCACAAAAGATATCTAGGGTAATTTCTCTTCCTTCTCTCATCTTTTAACATTTAAAAATTTAGGGTTTTTCTCTCTTCTTCAACATTCAAATCTAGGGTTTTCATCAAAATCTAATTTCTAGGGTTTGAAATTTAATATAAATTAGATATATTTGTGGTGATTGTCAGTCTTTGTGTGTAGATTGCTTTAATTGAAATTAAAATTCTAGGGCATAGAATGCTCATTTTGGGGTTCAAGGTTTTTATTTATTTATTTATTTATGGTTTTTGATTAAAATTATAGTTCTACGATTATGAGATTGTTTGCATCTAGGGTTTTCCTCTCTTATTCAATGGCCTAATAGTTTTTTTATATTTTTTTCATTTAAATAATATAATCTAATTTTTTATATAGGTTGAACAATATGGTTTTTATTGCTTGCTCTTACGATAGAAAAATTAATTATGGAATGAATAATATGCCACTGTATGTTGGAGGGATAACAATGTCGTTAATGATCTCAGAATCATGTAGTTACTAGACTTGATTAAGGAATTACACTGAGTTACTGAAATTGATCCACGAGACTACCGACTAAAAATAATATGCAATCGGTCCATAACTTTGGATAGAACGTCCGCGGTTGAGATCTCAAATGATCATCATATGAATATTATGTTTAATTTGAGCAAATCGCAACCAACGGTAGAATTATTTATTGAAAAGTTTCCATGTAGTTTGTGCCAAATATTCAAACCTCTGGGAGAATTCTCACGCATGTTAGGCTTGGGAGTTGAGTCTGACGGTTTTCTTTCTTCTTCGAGTGAAATGGAGAGGACTCAATTTTAATATCTAAGTACACCTTCATTTGAGGGAGCGTCAAATGTTATGAACAGTGAAGCCCCTTATGAAAATATGAGACCGTTAAGAGGGGCAGCGATTGAAGAGGATGAAAAAAGCAACGACTCCAAAGGTGAAGAACAAGATAGTGTACCACTTGACAGCATGCAATCTGTGATTGAAGATGTTGAAGAGAATCTGAAATGGGCTGATGAAGCTTATGTTAATAACGAATATGTTGAGTACGAAGAGCCACCTCCCGACGAGTTTGAAGATAATGAGTGGATACATTCTTCCGCAGTACAAGATATTGGCATTGACCAAAGTTTAACTGGTAGAAGAGATGAGGACTTCACTTTTAAAGTTGGAGATTTATTCAAGACTAAGGACCAATTGGTTAATGCTCGTGATTACTCTATCAAAAAGAGTGTCAAATTTAAGCAAATTAAAAGTAATTGCACAAGCTATGGTGTAATTTATTTTATGAATACAAAAAGGAAATGTCAACCTGAGGGAAACGAAGCTAATTACGCATGTCCTTGGAAGTCATATATATTAGCCAGAATAAAACATAATTGTTCTAAAAGCTAGAAGGAATTGGTTTTGCATGATGGATATATCGACCAGTGGGTGTTTAGTAAAGATGGAGGAAATCGGTTTTGCATGATGACAACTTATTGTTCTAAAAGCTTTAATGTTGTACTTAAGGGATCTCAAGCGATGCTTATGCAGACATTGGTTGTGATGACATTTTATAGACTCAATCACTATTTTGTCAAGCAGCAAGAGGATGAAGCAAAGTGAGTGGCGTTATTGACACCAAAAAATAAAGAGATTGTAGGGTCTCGTGTCATGCAGGCAAGATCAATAAAGATTGTTAGATTTGCTAAAGACAAATAGCATGCCACAAACAAACATGGGCATAATTGTTAATATACAATTATTACCCGCTGATGGATATTTCGGAAGAACAAAGCACCTAAGGAGTACATACCAAGACATCCAATTGAGAGAGAGTTTGTACATAGATAGGCAAAATATACAATTAATTTATGATTATTATTTTTATTATCATCCAATCGCTAATAATATTCTTCCGCTTTTTATCTTATAGGTACAAGAACTCGATGAGGTTGCTTCTATTGCACATGATGCATTGAGATCGACTACCGAACCAGGGGCGAGGAACGCATTTGTTTGCATCATAAGAAAGATTCGGCCCGCTCTTAGAAAGACACGTCATACAAATCATGATGGATGGATGTAGTGTCCCAAAAAAGACGAAATGATTGATCCCCTTAACTGCTTTAGTTGTGAGACGAGATTCTTTCTCCTGGTAAAAATCTCTTTATAATCGCTCTTTCTCAAGTATAGAAAAGGAGAAGGTTGATTTGACTTCTCCTTTGTTTAACGTGGGTTCTGCATGGCGATGAGATGCCTCGCTCGATGCTCGCGTGTCCTCAGCACTCACACTGGGATCGGGACGCGACTTAATACGACTTCGAACCAAAGGGACGTCATCCTCAAACTCCGGCTCCGCCTCAGTTGCGACACGTTCCATTAGAGGGGCGATAACCACTTGAGCTTCTCTCCGTGGTTTCTTTGAAACGACCTTCGACACCCCGTAATCTTTCCCTCTAGTAAAGGAGGAAGATGGTGCAGCACTGGAAGAAACCATCTCAAGCTGAACAGCAAACGAAGCCATTGCTTGTGTGGAGACCAACGACGGAGTAAATGTTGTGGTTATAGCGACAGCAATAGGGGCAACCGTGACGATCGACAGACTAACAGGCCCTAAAGGTACAATTGTCGTTGGAGTGGGGGTAGTCTTGGTTTCTCCGTAAAATTATGTGTTACCTCGAGTCTTCTCTCTGACAGAGCCATGTTCTAACAACATAGCCGAATACAACGATTTGCTAATTAGTCTAGACCTAGCCAAGAAACTGGGGGTAAAGCACCTAGAAGCATATGGCTACTCGAAGCTCATCATCAATCAGCTTAAAGGGGAGTTTGAAGTCAGACATGAAGATCTGGTCCCTTACAACGAAGCGACCATCACATTGGCTAATTCTTTTGAAGGCTTATATATTGATCATGTGTCCCGTCTCGAGAATACATATGTCGATGCCCTGGCATCACTCGCAGCTACACTAGCTCTACCCGAAGGAACTACTCAGTGAATCACTGTAGGTAGTAGACAACTTTTCCGACCGAAATATGCATTCCAAGTCAACACGGTCCTCCGTTGGTTTCTTCATAGCTGCTTGCAGCTATTTATAGCCCTCTAGCGCGTAACAGACATGCTGATCATGGGGTTGAGAAGCGTAACTGACTCCTTGAATTTAGCCCACATGGACTGACTGGGTCTTCAAGGCCATTAGAATCGAGCTTCACTTGGTGAGACGAGCCTCGCTGTGTGGTGAGATTCGTTAGATGAGAAGAGCCTCAATGCGCAGTGAGGTTCGTCTGACAAAGAGAGCTTCGCTATATGGTGAGCTTCGTCTTTGATGGTCGAGTCCAGCTGCGTCTTCTTCTCTAACAACAAGAAACTATCAAGCTCATAAGGGAGACGATAGACAAACTCCTCAAGAAAAGGGAGAAGAAGAAAAAAAAAGTGTCGGTGAAGCTTCAGGATCAAGATATCGACGACCTTCACCCGAAGCTGGGAAATCTAGCCGTCGAAATCGAGAGGACGCCGATACAAGGGATGATGATGAAGAAATTCTAAGAGTTTATTCTGAATCATCAGAAGCCGAATCCAACCCTCGTAAGAAAGAGCGAGATCAGAAGTTGAATGACTTCCAGAAGTAACTAGATGCATTGAAGCTTTAGGAAAACTTCAAGGAATTGGGGGTGGCTAGACATACCCCGCCGAATGGGATATTGTTCCCTATCCTCCGAAGTTCAAGCCACTCAACCTCCTATAATTCGATGGTCAGGGCTCTCCTACCCAGTATATCTACTACTTTCAGACGCAAACTGGGCACATAGTGGGAAATAATCCCATTATGACTCAACTGTTCATTAGTACCCTCAAAGGGGTCGCTTTTGAATGGTTCCGCAGATTGAAGCTTGGGTCCATTAATTGTTAGAAGGACATGGAAATACTTTTCATGGCCAGATCCTTCAATGATGACATAAAAGTATCTATGGCCACTCTACTAGCTGAAAAGTAGAAGAAGAGAGAGTCTGTCAGTGACTTTGTCAAGAGATTCAGGAACCAATCAGTGCATTCTCGTGATTAAGTCTCGAAAGCCACCCTTATCGAGATGTGTCGGAACAATCTTTCCATCAATATACTATCCAAAATAGGCGTTGTCAAGGCATGTTCATGGAAATACTTGATCTGACAAGGAGAGCAAGTTGAGAGCATGCTCAAAAGGATAGATGCTGAAGAGCGCGCGAGTCTTGTCCTAGAAGAGGGGGTAACCAACGCGACTTCACCCCTCAGAACCATTCAAAGGGGAAGGATACTCTGGTAGTTGAAACCACTTCCTCTCCTAAACCCTCGTCGAAGCAGAAGGGTAATTCTTCAGATAACCGTTTCCAGAAGCAGTACGACTTTAAAGATGAGAAAGCCGTCCCAATCCTCAAGTCCCTGATCAAAATGAAGAAAATTAAGCTGCCAGAATCGAAGCGACTTGAGGAGGCTTTAATGACAGATGATCCTAATTACTGCGTGTATCACAAAATGGTGCATCATCCGACAAAAGCGTGTTACATCCTGAAGAACAAAATCGAAGCTTTGTTGGATGCAAGCGTCATGACCCTTCAATCTGAACAAAAGAATGTATCTGCCAACATTGTCGCAGCTCTACTCCATCAACAGAAATTCAGGTTTCAAGTCTGTTGATCCTCACTGTTGCCCCTATTGTTGCCGCTATAACCACAATATTTACTCCACCGTTGGTCTCCACACAAGCAACGGCTTCATCTGCTAGTCAGCTTGAGATGGTTTCTTCCAGTGCTGCACCATCTTCCTCCTTTACTCGAGGGAAAGATTACGGGGTGTCGGAGATTTCGGAAAACTTTCTCTATTTTGAAGGATTTCCCCTCTCGGGTATTGGATCACGGTGATGATTTTGCCAGGATCAAGGTGGTGATGGAAGCTCTTTTAAACTTGATGCAGAGATTGACCAGCGATGCAGCTGTGATGCCATACAGACTTATCATAACAAAGGTGGAGGACCTCCTCAGAAGATGGTAGGATCGTCATGATCGACCTCTTCTCCCTCTTGCCGAAGAACGAGCCAGGCAATATTTCAGGCAGAGGGACAACTCCGCCTTAGCACTTCGACGTTAAGTGATTGAAAAGAAGAAAAGAGTCGAAGAGCTCGAAGGGATCGGCGAGAAGTTTTCCAGCGAGCGCCAAAAGGCCACTTACACCAAGCAAAACACTCAGGTTCTGATCGAATCTTATAAGGCTGCTCTTGCTGAGATCCAAGTCAAGCTGGCGACAGCTGAAAATGACTTAAAGGCGGCTGTAGAGGTGCAACAAACACTTGCAGCCAAACAGGAAGAACAGGGGCGTCGCTTTAGGATGAGCTTAATGAGTTGGAACGGTTACGATGACATCTTCTGATGAGGATCTGCGTAAGAAGGCATTGGAAGAAGTTGAATAGGAGCATCGAAGATCATTGGACGAACTCGCAGAAGAACTTCGTAACGCCGTCCGATTTTCCTGAGCTCAATTTATGTAATCCACCTCTTGTTGCAGCAGCTTCAACTCTTTTATGAATAAAATTGTCACTTTATCCACCATTTTTTTTAGTGTCGAGGTTCTGATGAGGTCCGTCTATTTTGCTTATTGAGCGTCGACGCTTTGAGGCTTTGAGACTCATCTTAGACGAGCCTCGACGCTTTGAGGCTTTGAGATTCATCTTAGACGAGCCTCGACGCTTTGAGGCATTGAGACTTATCTTAGACGAGCCTTCACTGACGAGCTTTGTTTCCTGAAGGAGCTTCGTCTCCTGAAGAATAAGGCATTAAGAGCCTCGTCTCTAGGCGAACTTCGTCTTCAATGACGAACTTCGTTTCTTTTCTGGGCGAACTTCGTCTCAAATGACGAACTTCGAATTCTGAGGAACGATGCACTGTGAGTCTCATCTGGCTGAGACAAACTTCATTGATTGAGCTAAGGTTCATCGTTGTGACGATGCTCGTCGCGTTTGTAGTGAGGTTCGACCATCCCTTGTTTCTTGGCATTTTTAGTGCCTACAACGTCAAGAACGACTCATAGGGTACGAGCGTCGATGGGTCCGAGGGCCCACCAGGGACACTCAAGTCGTGCACATGACGTAGCCAGATGTTTACAGCAGGCTCAAGCTAGATGTTCAAAGCAGGTTCAAGTCGATGAGGATGTCATGCCCTCACAAGTTCACACACAACTGGACGATGGGATCATCCAAGCTCATGTTGAAGGAGAACAGAGAAGGGGGAGAGGAAGAGTGAGAGGGAGAGCGAGAGAAACGAGAGTTCTAAATATTTGCTAAATTTCGATATTGTTTGTTTTATGATGTTTACGTTTGAAATACTAGTTGGACTATATGTTTATGATTAGGTTTTTTTATGTTATGTTTTTGTTTGAAGTTGGTTATAGATGTAATATAGATATATAGATATGTGCTTATTTATGATTGAAATTAATTATGAATTGATATATGTGTAGCAAGAGAGTTTGTGTTAAACCTGACAATTTTAGAGGAGGATTGATATATGTGTAGCAGGACAGGAGATTTTCCAACAATTCAATTTTTTTAAAACGACCCAATTTCTGGTCACGATGCTGACGTGACCAGAAAGTTGGTCGATTTTTGTAATAAACCTTGAAATGGGTTGATTCTTGGGCAAAAATTGGAAAATCTCATTCCTTGTAAAAATTGAAATGGGTTGATTTTTGTAATAAACCTTGAAATGGGTTGATTCTTGAAAATCTCCTTCCCTGTAATACACCTTGAAATGGGTTGATTTTTGTATAGATATTTTTATTATTTTCAAATTTTCTTCGCATAAAAAAGGTGGATACTTCCTTGTAAACTGTGAAGAGAAAATTAACTCAGTACCACTGTTATAGTATAGTTAGCACATACTGAAACAATTCGTCGTACAGATTAAAAGAAATTTTTATAATAAAAATATTTTACCTCTTTTATCCCCAAGAGATCTATTTGCCAATATTTGCCAAATTTCTCTCAAGCGATCCATTTGCAAGAATAGAACCCACAAGGGGTCCGTCTGCAATTGGGTAATAGTCTCGGGGTCTGCTCACAATTCACCTTAAAAAAACAAAAACAAAAACAAAAATAAAAATAAAAATAAAAATAAAAATAAAAATAAAAATAAAAATAAAAACAAAAACGAAAAACAAGAGGGAACAACCCAATCTGCTCGGAAACCGCTGATAACATAGGGTCCAGGGTAACTATTATACTTCCTTGTAAACTGTGAAGAGAAAATTAACTCAGTACCACTGTTATAGTATAGTTAGCACATACTGAAACAATTCGTCGTACAGATTAAAAGAAATTTTTATAATAAAAATATTTTACCTCTTTTATCCCCAAGAGATCTATTTGCCAATATTTGCCAAATTTCTCTCAAGCGATCCATTTGCAAGAATAGAACCCACAAGGGGTCCGTCTGCAATTGGGTAATAGTCTCGGGGTCTGCTCACAATTCACCTTAAAAAAACAAAAACAAAAACAAAAATAAAAATAAAAATAAAAATAAAAATAAAAATAAAAATAAAAATAAAAACAAAAACGAAAAACAAGAGGGAACAACCCAATCTGCTCGGAAACCGCTGATAACATAGGGTCCAGGGTAACTATTGCAGCAGTAACCGATACCAATTTGATTGAAAATGGCACAAGTAATGACAACGCAGACAAATTTGCAAAAGTCGCGAGACAGTGAGCAATTCACTAAATCTGAGCTTTGCATATCATATATTAGTTTCTCGGCAGCTCATAGAGCAAACTGTACAAACTTACAAAGGGAATGAGCAACGCTACTTCTGAGTATTGATTAAGAACATACAACTTTACAACAATAGATTCAACCTGCTCATCAATTCTACAAACTACACGCATCTTTTACAAGGGCAGATTATGTTAAAAGACTATCCTATCCTGTAAGTCATACCGCACGTTACCTGCTCACAGAGATACCGAACAAACTAATGAATGCTGTGCAAAACTCAGAACCAAGGGTGCCAAGTAGGATCCATCATGCACAAGTTTCTTGGCGACAGAGCTGCTTCCACTAGATCGGTGACTCCTCTTTGTACAGACTGCGGGGGATCTGTTGTATTTTCCTCCTGAACAATGAAAGATCATGAAGATTCAGAAGTCTTTTTAAAGCTACTAGCAAGGAAACCAAATCTACATTGGGACAACCTAGTAGGTCACATGGCAAAGCTATGTCGCTACCTCGTGGGGGCCTGGGTTCGATTCCCGTAAACGTCAAAGACAATTACACTTTTTGTTATATTAGATCCCCAAACCCTTGTTAATTCGAAATTAGATCTTCGAATCTTCATATATCTAAATTGGACCCCTCAAATCTTCATATTTGTTTGAAACAAGGGCCTTATAAAGGTATTATTTGAAACAATTTAATAGATTTGGGGGGTCTTATTTATAACAACTTAATTGATTTGGGATCTAATTTAGAAATATGAAGATTTTGTCATCTAACATAGAATTAACAAAGATTTGGGGTTCCAGTATAACAAGACCTCTAACAATTAACTTCCAGGAACATGAAGCAATGTCAATAAACTTCAGTGGTATTACTTCAGTAACCGATCACTTGTCCATTCACATGGGCAACTTTTTAACATTTCCCTTCACGTTTTGGCATCTAAAATATAACTTTAGCTGATAGTAACAAGGGTCTGAATTGTGATAAAGCAATGTATTCAACGCGTGAATATTGTACCTCTTCAGAAAAGTACTGGGGAGCTATTCCTTTGACACGACTGATTACATGATCCACATTAGTCGTCACCTTCTGCTCGAAGTCCAATTGGTTGATACCAGCTGTGGGAATTTGTGGAGAAGGTACCCCAAGCGGTCTTCTCCATGACCATGAAAGCAACTCGTCACGGAAAAACAAGGCCAACTGATGCCATAAGTGCTGTGTTTGCTAAAAGACATCAAAAATTGTTATTTAACCTCATATTGTAGGTACATGCTAAGCAAGAAAAATAACAAAAGCTCAAACCACATGACATCGTATCTCCATAAAACTTGTGTATAATTGATATTTCCTATTCATAATAAAGCTTGCACGAAAAAATACCACAAAGGATATGTCTCGTACCAAAATAACATATTTTCTCTACATGCTCACATTAAATGTAGGAAATATTTTAGCAGTTGAAACGGTTCTAAAAGAAGTTTCCTCCAGTAACTACAAAAGGATTATTAGGAAATAATGTACAATAAATGACGCAAAAGTTTATGAGTTCAATACACAAAAATTCAGTACCTCCAACATGTCAGATAGAACTGTGAAGTACAAAATAACTAGTAGGATTTCCAGAAGTAAATAAGCAGAGACAGTGAAAGACGAGAATTTACAAAGTCATACTACCAAAATAGAATATGTTCAAGTCTCATCTTAACAGTTTCAGTGTAACCACTTACTTTTGGTGTAACCACAGACTGTGCCGCGGCGCACATAGCAGATACAATAAGACCTTCCACACCAAAATGGGAGAAAAATGCCTGCATATTTCGTGTTAGCCTAAAGGGAACTGGTTCATTAAACTCGATCATTCCATTTGCATCATAAGCTGCACAGGCAAGTAAAATAAAATATGGTCAACATAACAAAAACCTTAGAATGCACCGCGAGGGACCATAAATGACAAAAATCTTATTACCTGGATGGAAATCAGTTTGGAATATCTTGCCACTGTTTTTGGCAAACAAAATCTTATTTGGGGACCGCCCCCCAATCTGCAGCATGTATGACATGAAACAGGAAAGTGCTAGCTGGATGGCAAATTGCTTCCTAAAGGCCCAAAGATGATTACCACTTGGCAGAGTCTTGTACATGTATTGGGAGAAGATGTTATCATTAACGACATTCTTGGTAATCTCATTATAGGCCTGAAGCCGGAGTTCTCCAACAGCCTCTGGTGAGATCTGCCCCGAGATAGCTTGATTAAGATGTTCCTTGAAAAGGGTTATTGGCATATCTGATTCTCGATTGTGCCTCGCACTGTTGATTTCATAGACCTCAAGGAATGAGCTATACATAAGGTCATCCTCCACCATTCTTACCTGAATATAAACGGACATTACCAGAGGAAGACAGCAATGAAAAAATGACACCAATATAAGGAAAGTTCTCCGTATGAACGAAAAGAGGCGATGAATGTAAGAAAGGGAAGATGAGGGGCTGTTACCTGTGACCACACAGGTATGATTATTGGGGTATTAATAGTTAGATGGCGGCGCCTCGATTCCTTGTGCTTATCAAACATTTTGTTCAACACCCGGAACAGTTGAAGTATGCGTTCATCGCTTCTGGCATTTGGAGTTAGTGATGTCTGCACGATGAAATGTCGTTGGGACCCATCAGAACCTATAAGTGTCAGACGCCGGAAACTACTTCCATGCCTCCTCACTATTGGAATATCAGCGCCTATTCTATCTAACTTCACGGTATGATCAGGTGCAACTTCCTGCAAGGAATACCAAACATATAGCAACCATGCAATTGCCATTAAAAAATAAGCAGCTCTAAAGGAAATCACAATTTGCAACAAAAAAAAAGGAATCTGCAGGGACATTATGAACTTTGATCATAAGCTAACCTGATCGGTGAAGTACTGCCCTGGAAGTTCCACGTCAACAACATGAAAATCACGCAATACTTTACTCTCTTCTTCAAGCTTTAAGACAGCAGGAAACCTGTCTTCAAGATTGCTCTGAAGGACATTTTTCCAATGCTTTAGCCGTTCTGTCAGTTCAGCAAGGGAGGCAGGAAATGTTGTTGTGCTCTCCGGATCAAGATCGCGCTCAAACTCATGTTTATATTCTTTCACAAAATCAACATGCTTGTTCACAGCATCTGCTGAAAAGCAAGCTCTGCAAACACCAGACAGCTCCTTTTTCAGAGACTGGGGGACTTCAGCAGTAGTGGTTGTTGGATACTTATAGCAACGATGGAGGAGTGCATTAACCACTGCTAGAAGACGTTCCTCCGGAAGAGTTACAAATCTTGAACCTATTTCAGATAGTAGAGCCTGAAATAGTTCGACATACCATTAGAAAGGAACATCCTAAGGTTCAAGGTTACATTTTATAACCAGAATAAAAAAAAGAAATAATCAACTTATGTAGTATGTGCACTGATTTATTTGTAATTCTTAAAATCGAATTACGCAGGAATGGAGGACTTGGATAATATATGAAATTCTAATACAACCAAGTTCTTCAATGCACAAAAATGCCAGTGGCAACCAAATGAAAAGGGCAGAGGACAATACTGCTAAACACTAGCAAGAAGAAACATGTTGATATCAATGTAATTTGAAGTTTCTTCTACCAAAATACAGATTTAAGTAAGAATTACATATACTCTTCTCTACTTGACAGGTCAGGAAAAACAAGAACTAGAACCCTAGCTATCCTAGTAATGGGCATAGTGATTCCAGTAAGCTTGTTGATAAAGGTAATGCTATGATGATGTACTCACAAGCATTGCGAACCTTTTGGGCCTAGCTGTTGTAACTACCTGTATCTCATATCTTCCAAGCTCAAATCGCATAAGTATACTATTAGCCTGGGAACTTTCAACCGCATGTACTTGACAGTTTAGCATATCTAGGAAACTTTCGATTTATCAGAAACCATGCCTTCAACATATGCCATTTTCTGTATGAGAAGTTGATAAATTCAACGGAGGACTTC
>NC_033800.1:26071397-26142838 GCF_001876935.1 Asparagus officinalis
CAGAAGCAGAAATGTGTTTGTGTGTGTGTCTTAGGTTAAATTTTTGTTGATGTTGTTTTTTAACTTTAGTTACCATATGCAATGTGCAGACTGCTGTTGGGATGCATGAATAATATAATGTGAAGAAAGGATCAAACTTTTAATAACTATTGCTTTCAATTACAGAAGCAGAAATGTGTTTGTGTGTGTGTCTTAGGTTAAATTTTTGTTGATGTTGTTTTTTAACTTTAGTTACCATATGCAATGTGCAGACTGCTGTTGGGATGCATGAATAATATAATGTGAAGAAAGGATCAAACTTTTAATAACTATTGCTTTCAATTACTTTCAATGCTATTTTTTTCATCCTGCTACGCTAGTAGTCAAAACATAGATGCCTAGGAAACGAAAATATAAACTTGTTTGAACCTTACACATAAGGTGCAACCGTGCAAGATACTAAAAGAAATAATCCTCCTCTAACTGCATTGTTATTCATCCATGTAATAATACCCTTCCATTGCCATTATGTACCATTAAGTTTGCAAAGAATCTACCATCTTTTGTGGTTCCTTGCTCCGTCCTCAGTCTTTTACTATGAATTTCTTTGTATTATTCTGAATTTAGTTTCTTCAGCTCTTTGCAAACTATATTATATAAATTCATTATGTCTTAATTGCATGGCAGAAAATTCACTTACCAAATGGAAGGTCATATACTATACAGACATCATTATAAATAAATAAAAAACCTTAAACTCCCATAGCTGAGTCAAGCAGTCATTTAAATTGGGAAGACTAAAATTTATCTAAACTGCCAGTTTTACCTCAAGTTCACCAGCCAAATTAGGATGCTTGTTTCTAAGAGCCTCCATTATATCCTTTGCAGCATCAAACGCACTAGCAGCAGAAGCTACCCAACCAAGGTTGCTATTACGCCTCAGTGGCATTGGGCCACCATCTGTCACAGTTGAGCTCTGTGGAGGCTGGTCTTGTCCGGCATTACCACTGCCATCTATCATAGAAGGCTTTTCCGGTTCTTGTCCTTGAGTACTTCCACCATCATGAGAACCACTGACACTACCAGGTTGGGAACCTTGATGAATCTGGCTTTCAGAAGTTAAATTATTCCCAACATGATTGGGTGCTCGTGCATTTCCATCAGGCATGTTATGTGAACCAGCACTAGACCCTGAAACAGCTTGCTGCATACGCTGTTGAACCAGTGCCATATTTCTCCCAAGTTCAGACTTATTAGCAACATCTCGACGCTCCATTAAATACGTTCGCAGCCAGTAATATAAGGCCTACAACAAAAGCGCTAAGTACATAAATGGGTGTTGAAAATATTACATACATCATTTTGACATCCAAAATGCGCCAATAAATACCTGTGGATAAACCGTAGCTATTTTAAAGAGAACTAGCTTGCAGTGAGGTGCTTCATTTCTTTGCAAAGAGAGAAGAAGCTGAGGTATATAAGAAAGCCAAACCCAGTGAGGTAACTGGTCCAGATATTTATCAAATGATTTTCCCACAGGTTCATTTGGTGTATCAAAGCTAAGAAGGTAGAGAACCCGAGCTAAATGACTCCTGGAGTTCGAGACGCCGTATTTAATGCCTTGAAAGAAGCAATTGACAGCATACTCGAGCCATATTTCCTCACGAGTTTCTTTATAGATCTGTGAATACAAAAGTCATTGATTAAATTCTCAAACAACATGCAGGGGAAAATAAATAAAACAATGGCCAGAACTTGACATACCATGTCACAATAGTTTCCCCAGCTTATCCATCCTTTGGGAAGATGCTTAAAAAGAGTTATGGCATGGGAATATGCAAGATTAGAATTCTCACAATCATTCATCTTCAACAAAAAGTCACCTCTGAGGCGAAATATTTCCGCTTTATGCTTCACAGGAAAATACTCAAGATTTGTACTGTTTATCAAATTTAGACCACTAGTCAGTTCACCTTTCATTTCCAAATAAGCTTTAGCCTGTTCCCTTATTTTTACAAATGCTTCCTACAGTAGACAGGAACAGATGAGACGTCAAGAAACAAAAGTCTTAATAAATGTCTAAAGCAAACAAAAGATTTGACACTATTTATGTAACAGTTACCTGAACGTCCATAGTAGAATGACCATACATTTTGTCAAGTATTGTCACACAAACTTCATTGAGGCCTTGCTTACGAGCAATGTGAGCCAACTTATTGACATTCCAAGCTTTGTCTCGATATCCAAGATGGTGAAGTTGAGGATTTGTTGAAGCATGGTCCTTGAATGCATCTATGACGGCATTATACATCTCATTCCGCCATTGAAGCAAATCATACCAAACAGACAAATCATCCCATTCATTTGGAGTTCTGAGCCTCCATGTCTCCAAAATATCCTTGAGTTCAGCATACCCATTATGAACGCCGGCACTAGTACTTCCAGAGGTTTGCTTATTCCCATTGGAAATGTCCAGAAGAATTCTAGCCGACTCTTGGACCTCAACTAGTTGCTGAAACTGCTGGAGAAGAGGTGTTCGAGAAAAAACAGACATCTCTGGTAATTGCCACCACTGTTCCAATGCCAACTCAACACCTTTCGCCACAATATTTTCAGCTTCACCAATACCATTGGCATTTCTGTCATGAAGAGCGAAAAAAGCTTGAACTAGACGAAGCTTTGTTGTCTCTTCCACCTGAGCCTTTGGAATTACATTGTCTTTCATGTATTGCCAATCAGGGACCTTCCAAAGAGAGTCAAGAAGAATGTCATAATTCTCCACACTCTTGCCAAAATCAGCCAAGGCATCCCACTGACTTAATTGGCTAGCACAATGAATCCACTTTTCTTCCCAAAGGCACATTTCAGCCTTAGGAACAGTATTGTTGTAAGTCCCTTGTGTAGCTTTGACCATTGCCTGATAGAAGAGGTTTTGCGCACGTTGCCAATATCCATGCTGAACGAGTGATAGACCAGCTCTTGTTTCTGCAGTAATTGACCTTTTCTTCCACAACCCACACCGCATATCTTCCTCATTAAGGAGACGATAAAGCTCAGCTAGTGACTCAGAACATTTTGCTTCATTCATGAACAGCATGACATGGCTCTCTAGCAAAGCTAATGAAATATGCCATGCATTGTAAGTTTTACCAATATATTTGATGAGCTCACTGGGCATTCGAGGTTGTGGGTGGCTCAAATGAAGACCTTCAAGAAGTGCTTGCACAACATTAGGTCGGGAACCCTGTTGCTTTTTGTGGTAATCTTTTGACAGAAGTGCTATCATTGGCTTTGCCAACGCAACTTGTTCTTCTTTATGTAGAGTAACCCAGACAATAGGGAAGACTAACACCCACAAATGGTATGCAACATTAGAATCAGCATATGCCAAATCCCTCAAAGGAATCACAAGGTCGGCCACCTAAAAATCAGAAATAGTAATATAAGTATAGCGTGCCAATCATACACCCACCAATAGAGAAAAGAACAGAAAAGATGAACTAGCAAGCGGCAAAATATCAAAGGGGAAAACAGTTAAAACAACACAAGTCATGATCTCATCACAGAGTAGCACGGGGCTTAAACTTACCTGAAGTTTGGTCATCTCATTCAAAAATTGGGCATGTCTACCTATGAGGAAATCAAATGTAAGAGGATTGCCCTCAGAATTTTCTGGAGCATCAGACACTTGTGGATGGACAGCAGGATGCTCAGGGATTGGTCCTGAAACCATTAGTGGCGGTACACGTGCAGAATTAGGTGCAAGATTGATCTGTTCATCCTCTACCAAGATAGCCAACAGAAGATCAAGTCCCTGTGTCAGCCAGAAAACATCACTAACAGATTCCCAGTCCTGAATTTGGATGATGTATTGAAGCCTCATGAATAGCGTTCTTCCAAGGGAATCATGATAGAGTGAGAAGAACCGGCGTCTAGTTTCTGGATCCTTTGCTCTCAGCCCAAGCATGAATTGCCTCTCAACCTTCTGGAACACTTCTTGGCGAACAGACAAGGGGTATCTGCCAACAGCTTAAATCATTAGGCCAAAAGGAAAAGGAAAAAAAATGTCTCCAGCAACCATAACTAGTTACATAAACTTCTTACTTGCTAGAATCCGCACAAATTCCATAAAGAAGCTGTAAATATTTCCTGTCCCATTCTTCTAACGCTGCTGGAGTGAAGTTACTTCTATCAACTAATGACAGCTTCTGAAGATACGATACCATTTCTTTTGGGGTGAGAGCAGCAGTTGAAAGACCAGATGAAGCATGTGTGAATTCATTCTCAATCCAAACCTTTACAGCATCAAGTATGCATAAAAGGACACTGGAATCAGTGCCTTTTTCAGAAAGCAAAGCATGCAGTATTTGGGCTATCAATCGTTTGCAATCGCCAAAATGCATGACCCTTTCTGTGATCAAATTTAAGATGCATTTCAGATTAGAGATGACTGAACCAGACTCGCTAGCTGCACGTGAGTTGACTGAGGAATCCAAGTCTGATCTCTGGCAAAATTGCAAAATAAATAAAATGAACACCAAGAGCATGATAGAACAGTTTTAGTAGAAGAATGAGGCCTATCTCCAACAATTACCAGGACACACAGGACAGACAAGACCTCAATGGATTTCTGTAACGTACTTCACTAGTATTTGTATTTAATGGAATATATGTCCATTTTAAAGTTAAAAAAAAAATATTTTTTACAGAAGAGTCAAAAAGTTACCGTGCTGCCAATGTCTAAATCAACTAAACAAGCATAAGATAAGGAAATGGATTATGAATTTCTGGTGAACTTGAACAGCTGCATATACAGAATTACAGATATACTGACGATTAATATAGTTAAAACAGAATGACAGTATTGGATTCACATAGCCCAGTTGTAAGGATGTTTTGGGTGAATATATACCCCAAAACAAGAAATGATAATATTCATTTGATGAAGTGAAAGCGATACAAGTGGACTGCTTTAGCTCTTACTCTCATAGTGTATGTTATATACTGTTTCTCTCCATCTAGATTCTTTCCATAAAGAGGAGTACCTCGTGTTTTACTCATTGTTCACAATATTATACTACATCTAAAAGGTTAATTAATCAACCATTGAATCCATCCACTGTTCTTCAAGGTTGTATAGCAAGCCCATCTTGCTTGTTGAATCTGCTAGGAATTTGGTACTGATTCACTGAGGCAGTAATCTCGCTGACAGCTGGCTGTAAAACATTCAGTTTTTATAAAAGCTTTAAATTTGAATTAAATTCAATCGCACCAATGGAAAATGGATTTGCTGGGGTTGATATAGATGTAAGGTTGGGGCCAAACAAGGATTGTCTATCATATTTATTTCTCAACTTGCTGTCGTTGTTGGTTGAGGTTTAGGAATTATAGGATCCAACAAAAAGCCAATTTCAAAGTAATAAATTCTTAAAACTATGGTTTCCTCTCCAATTTATTAAAACATGTTATAAACCCACTGTCTGGGAATCCAAAGAGAAGTAATAAAAAAAGCCAATAGGTTCTAGGTATTTAGTGAGGAATGATATTTTTATACATTCATCAATTCTCATACTGACCACCCTAAAAAAAACTAGTGAGCCCCACCCATCAAAGCGCGAGAGGATAGAGAGCTCCCTCTATGTTTTTTGTTCTTGGCCTCCAATTCTTTTTAAAAGAAAAGCATGAAATACAGCATCATCTGAATGTTGCAGTTGCTTCAGAATTTGTGTTGAAAAGACAACAGAAGAGTACAACTTTCATAATACTAGTTAGGGAACATAATAGCAGATATGAAAGAAACACAATGTAAGAATCGATAAACAGACGCACTACAACATGAAGATATAATAGAAATTGATGCACCAAGGAACAAAAGAAAAACCTTATGACCTATCTATATAGGCACACCGAAACTCATACACTGTTGTCTCCAACAAACGTGATTAGAGTGTATAGAAACGCCATATATTGTTAGAGATTAATATAACAAACATCAAAATCTCATGTTGACTTCTCCAAACGCAAAAACTAGCTTAACGAAATATTAAGCAAAGCAACCGAAATATATGGAAAAAAAATCTACTTGTAAGAACCGTGTAGAATCTCTAGAAATAAACCAAGCACAACATCAGAATGTGGGATTTAACATAAGAAAACTACTACATTCAAATTTTAAGTTTCCTAATTAAAGTACGGGATGGAGCTACATCAAAGATGACACACCTGTCTTACATGAGAACCAGCAGATGACCCCATATCACGTGCTAAGCGTTGGAGGACACGAACCAATGGGCCGACAAAAGGGTCAATGAAATTCTTCTGAACTTCTGTCAGGGTTTTAAGAATATAGACTGCAAAACTTATCATCGAATTGGCAGAACTAGCTTCAAGCGATATCTGAGGAGCAGTAACGGCAGCAAGATGTTTCTGTATCAGTTCTACAACCTTTTGATACAGCAGTTTCACATCAGGGGGTGTGCTAGTTGATTCAAGGGGAAAAGCAGCAAAAACCATCTTCAGTAAGGAGCAAAGAGATTTTCCAGCATCTAACATCTTACTGTTGAAACAAGGCTCTAGTATCTGTAAAACGATATTCAACAATATAATTAAAACAATAGACATGCAGTTTTCATCAACAAGATAATTAAAAAAACATACTTGTGAAATGTGATTAATGTTGTTCCTGATGAACAGTCGAGGTTGTTTCTCTAAGACCTTGTTCATGACATCAAGACCCTGTGCCAGAGCTGTTGCAGGATCTTTTGACTGAGAAGGCTGAATATTACCAAGCAATTTTTCTAGATAGTTGAACTTAACATTGGCATTCGGCCAGACCTCCAAAGCCTGCGTAAGTAGCTCCAGAGCTTGCTTGTACATAGAGCTTGCTTCCTTATCCTTGGGTTCCATCACCAATGCAACCTGCTCACCCAACGAAAAAATGTATTTTTATTAATAAATAGAAAAAGAAAAGATAAAAAAAACATTTGGCCAAGTGCTTTGAAGAAAATGGCAAATTAATGCTGTGAACTTGTGATCTTGAAGCTGTCCTATATACCTGTGATATGGAATCATATATGCACATGATCATCAAATAGCACTTGTAGTTAACAGAAACTAGAGAGTATAAATCACATAATACTGCAGTTGACTGATAAGCATGTAAAATCTGTCTGTCTGTCACTGATCATGAGGCAAAGTCAAGGAAGTATCTACATCAGCAACTTCCCTCAATATTAAAGCTATTCATGTGCTATTGATCTATCATGCACAGAATTATAGACAACCAAAACAAAATAGACACCCGTAGTATAGCATGCTATACTTCTTCTACCCCACTTACATCCTCTAGCATTCCTCATCTGGAGCAAGTATCTTAATTATGTTCTGACTCTATTAAAACCAAAGAGTGAATACACCCTCAAAGTATGGAGTAAAGCATCCTTTAAATCGCTTTATGGAATCAGTATAATGATTTCAGTATGCACTCCAAGCCAAAGGATTCTCAGACATCAAAGTACAAGATCTAAAGTGGAATGTCATCATTTGAAAGCTAATTCGATATACATTTGAGTCTCTTAACCTGTATATTGTTCATGCTTTAGGCACATGTGCAAAATATGCTAGCCAACAATAATAACTCAATAACAGTTCTCATTTTGGACATCGATACGCTGGATAAGTACTCCTATCTTCCTACTCTGTTACATGATCATCCATTTCCCCACCCCACCTCTTCCATAATCAATTACAAGCCAAATTGAGAGGGCTCCTCTACACATTGGTCAAACTTTGTTATATAACACTCTGAACTTGGTGCATTTATCTGGAAAATTAGCAATAGGCAAAGAGGGTTTCCCACTGAAGATCTAAGTTGTAGGCATGAATGCAACATAATTAATCACAAAATTTATAATAAAACCCAAATGACATATATGGCATTGTGGCTGCAGTTGTAAAGAGAGCACTTCATTAATTAAGAAGTTTACACTTCATTCAAACCGAAATATCTAGCATGCCTAGTCATGCTTAACCATAATCCTATACAAAAATGATCTATTGAACCTTGCAGCAATAGATTCCAGCAATCACATAAATATCTAGCTGCTATTTTTTGTTGGAGCCTCATTTTACTTCAACACATCAAAATCTCAATCATGAAAAAACTTTTGCTTTCAGCTGCTAGGTCTACATAGCATCCATCACTGTCATGTTTTACCTCTTTCACCCAAATCAAATACTACAAAACTCCTTTATCCATCTTTCCACTTTTATCCCATAAGAAAATCAAACATGGTGTGATTAATTACTATGAAGAATCACACAACCAGACTCAAGGTCTAAAGTCACTTCCAGTTAATATAAAAGATTTTGATATACTCTGTGTATGTATTAACATTTTAAATCGCAAGCGTTCCAGCTTCTCCGCAAGTGCGGTTAGCAAGAAATTAGTAACACAGACAAACTCAAATAACCACATTGACTACCTATCTTATCTTTCAAGATCAATGTATTTGAAATGTCAATAATACAAGAAAGAGAATGCAACAAGTACTGAGCTGTCAATCTCAATTAACGTCTTGGAAATGTTAATTACTATAGGAAATCAGACAAAAAATCTCACCCTGATAAGAAAAGTAATAATCATCTCCTCCATTGCAGCATTAGGCTTATACTCCTCATCAGCTTGACTAACAGAACCAGGTGTTTCAATATTAGGGATTGATGATCCAGATGGTGACATTACACAAAGAGATTGCAGCCCAGGTTCAACCTTCACACGCTTACTCAGATCATCAGAAAATGCAGATGAATCTGATGGCCGCTTTGAATCAACAGAAAGAGAACTAGGATTAAATACATCACTAGACTGAGCATGGCCCTCTGTATCTGGCACAACTTTCATTTCATTTTGTCTTTGCCTTTCCCAGGCAACCACCAACCCAGCAAGTTCAATAGCAAGTCGCCTGTTTTCAGCAGTCGTATTGTATGGCAACCCTAACCGACTTAGAGAGTTAACCATTTGAGGAACAAACTGTGCTCTGCAACTGTAAAATAGCTCAGAATGTCTCACAATGAGCTGAAAAATATGGATCATATTAGGAATCGAATGGCCTTCTTCAACAAGGATTTTTTTAGTATAACGGATCCATATCGGCACTCGAGTATCTCCTGGAGGTAACCTCCGTGGCAGAGCAGGCATTAGTATATCAAGAGCTTGCTTGACCAGCATTTTATTTTCTGGTTGGCATGTCCTCAAAAGAGCAATGAAAACCTGCAAAAGAAAATATTGACTGGTCAGATCCATATTGACACAAGAAAATAAAGATTCACTTATACAAAAATTCATGTCAACCCAAATGGAATTCTCTTATAATTAATCTCTGCATATGCAAGCCTTTTTTTTGGTGGAGATTTGCATTCTTTTGTTTCGTGCATAGAAGAAGGGTTAAAAAACCAACAAGTCTGGTCTAGATTGACACCAAAAGATCCACTCCTAAAACTTGTTTGTAGAATCTAGAACCACAATTTAATTTTTCAAAAGTTCCATATACAATTCAGAAAGAGTCAAGACAACAAAAACTAATGGGGTTGTTAACAGGCATGCTGATGATACTCATAAAGTACCTAGTGATAATATGGTTCTAGTTTTAAAAGAGAATGAAAGAATGAATAATTCAATCTGCAAACTTCCTCATATGAAAACCTCAATATACAGCACTGAATAATTCAACCTGCAAACTTCCTCATACGAAAACCTCAATATACAATTTTTTTTAAAATTTAAAAAATTGCATCCATTGCTTGCCACCAATCTAGGTGGTATCCTAGAAATATGCTCTCTGCATGCCAAACCAATAGCACCTAGGTCATGGCACCCAGCCACTGCACCATGCAATCAGATAACACACTGAGAATGTTCCAGATATGTGTGTGATGCCAAATGAGTTTTCATGATTTTCATCATATATTTTTGCTGGAACTTCCGGTTTCTCTAATTTAACAAAATTTTATTACAGCAATGTACATATACGTCAGCATCTCCTGTTAGTTCCCAAATCTAAAGCATCGCTCATCTTCAGAACTTCTCAATGTGTATTTTAACATGTTTCCACTTTCCATTAACCAAACACAATTAGAATCCATGACAATTAAGAAGAATTAAAATCTTACTAAAGGGTAAGATGAAATGAGATACATCTACACAAAAAGAATTTTAAACATAACCATGTTCCTAATGAATTTAGGTCAGCAAAACATATTGCAGGAACAACATCACTAAAGTTCCTTGGTACATCATGATCCAAACGCTACCACAAGGACCCAAACAAATAAACGTTTAAGCCAAATTACTCGTGAAATACCTGGAGAATTATCTTCTCAGGAGCTTGATATGCCTCTAAAAAGTGGCAAACATTGACAAAAGCCCACTGTTTGCTAGAATTATCTTCACGCTTTAGATGATTCCAACCAAATTTTATGAGCTCTTTGCGGTGATGAACAAGATCACTCTGTAGATACTTCAAAAGTAATGTGGCTAGTTGCAAGAGTTCAATTCTCAATGGCTCATCATATTCAGCACTCACCTACAAAGGAGACAGCAGTCTAAAATCAGCCTCAATGGTTGCAAATAGTCAATGAAAATTAGGCAGTTTGGAAATCAATATTATGAAACATATAGCCATTCTAACACTTTAATGGACCACCTCTTCAGGAGGATCGAGAAGCTTGTCAACAATTGTTTTGATTATAGAAGGATCAACAACTTCCCAGCTTTGACCATTCTGAAAGGTGTGTGCCAACATAGGAAGGATGAGAATTTGCATAGCGACAACCAAGTGATCTTGTCCAAATTGCTTTGACTGGAAGACATTAAGGAAGTGTAGAAGAATTATCTTCTTCAAGTTAGGAGCATAACCTTCAGCCACCTGGATTGCAAATGAGCAGTAAACATCATTGCAGGAAATAAATGGTGCAAAAGAGTGAAACATACATAACACGACATATAAATCAGGAGGATAAAAAATGTACCTCAATGATATAAAATTCCTTCAAGAAAGTATAGTCGATACGGCTATGAAATAAGAAAATAGATAACATTTCGAAGAGAGCGCCAACTTCTGATTTGTCATGTCTTAAATAATTTAGAAAACATTTGACAAGCCATTTACTTTCCTTTACCTGCACATTTCAAAGAATATGACAATAAGTCACAAGGTAGAATAATTTGGCCAACAATTGACCATCTTGAAGTGAAAGGTTATTGAGCATTAGTAGCCCTTTCAATGTAACATCGCATTGAATTTATTACAATCCATGATAAGAAAAGTCAAAAAAGAGCAATGAAAAATTTCCACCATAAGAGAGTGAAATAGTACATTATATCTGAAATCATCAATGGAGTAAATGTTGGTTCATAGGTAGGAATGATATAATGTTATACAGAAGGGCAAAAAATGCCAACAAGTAAGTTTTTAGACATTCACAATTGCTTTACATAATTTCAACTATTTATGGTCGCAAGCTTGACTCTATGACTATTAACACATTGTTTCAGTGTGAGAAATTGTAAATGCACTTTGTTGACCTGATTCTTTCCCAAATTAGACACCCAATAAAGAATAAAGAGCGTAGCACTAGGACATTAATTAACAAGCCTCATTTTCTTTAACTCCATAGCACCTAAAACACAAAATATTTAGCTCTCACATCAGTGAAAACAAAGCCTTCCACTCGAGCTTCACAATATATACTGAAAAGAAAATATACAAGCTCAACAAACAAGAAGTATTTGCGAACATACGAATCAATAACGCATTCGGTATGTTTCTTGATGATGTCAATAGTGAAGTGTTAAGTTTGCTTGGTATACATCCCTAGCGCATAAACCAGAAGATTATGCTTGGTTATCTGACATGCTGGAGTCTGGAAAGTTTGAATGTCAGACCACGTCAAAACTCAAATTACACTTATTTATCTGCATCAGTTTGCCTTTAATACAAGCTCAACAAACTACAAGTATTTGCGATCATGTGAATCAATAAGTGTTTGGTATGTTAGTGAATGATGTTAATAGTGAAGTGTCAAGTTTGCTTGGTATACATCCTTAGTGCATAAACCAGAAGATTAAGCTTGGTTATCTGACATGCTGGAGACTGGAGAGTCTGAACGTCAGACCACGTCAAAACTCAATTTACATTTATTATCTGCATCAGTTTGCCTTTAGGCAAGTCATGTTTTATCTGGAGGCTATGAGAGGAAGACTAGTAGGTATTCATTTTGCTTGGCATACATTATTAGACAGAAACTATAACCATAGCTTTTGAATGGGATGGTTAGGTGGACAAGCATGAATGTTCTAAGAACTATAAAGAATGTAAATATCACATGAAGCTCTCTATGTTGTGTCATCCTTAGCATCAGTTATTGTCAAAATGAACTACAAAATGAAACTTAAGGACTTATGCATCTCACAGGCAAAGTACACTAAATTAGTTGCAAAAGTCGAAAGGCTGATCAACAAAATATCTTTCTTCCACGCAAATATTTGAAAATTAGTTCACTTAAATATCCAAAGAGTATAACGTACAAAACTGAAAACTCAATTTTCTGTGACACCATGTATACTTGTTTACCTTTAAGAGAATTAAAAACGAGAGAGAATTCCTAAAAAGTTCAGAATACTGTTAAATATGAAATGTTTAGAATACTGTTACGCAAACAAAGTATTTAAAAGGTTGAAATGTAAACTAGACTAAATAAAAGACCCGTCAGCACACAAACAGTGGGGAGGGAGCTTCCTCCATTGATCCATCAGAAATGTAGAACACAAGGAACAAACAAGAATAGTGAAAATACTATTTCACCGAACATGCTCAGAAGTATCTAAACAATTTCAACAAAGAGTACCACTTAACATAAAATAGCAAGTCCAACAAGAAAGATCAACACAAAGAAACTTTGCTAAAAAACCAAAGAATTGCAGCTTAGGATTATTATAATATAAAACAATGAGAAATAACCGGTGCGACAAATATCTGAGAAAAAGCTCAATGATTGGCTTTGGATATTGAGATATTTTGCGCTGTATTAAACTTGATTTTAACTCCAACATATTTTGTAATATTCTCCTAATATATATTTAAGAGAGGTTAGAATTAGATGAAATAATATCTTTGCCTTCTCTATTTCCCTATTTGGTAACAGAACCTACTTGATCTTAGAAAACTTCTCCTATCTTTCTAGATCTTGAGGCCATCGTGGGGGTTTCACATGGGATTCATTCTCCTGTTGGCGGTTTCAACAACATCTTTGTCTTCGATGACATCTTCGGCTTCGGCAACATCTTTGGCATAGATGTCTTTGGCTTCTACATCATTCAATTTCAAAATCTTCATTGAACTTCAATCAAAAACCCTAAACTCCTGCTGATGTTCACAGCGGTACAGTTCACTGTCAACAATAACTTCAGCACTGTTCACAATGAACAGAAACCCATGCTGTACTGTTCGTTGTAAACACTAATCCTCCGGTATCTTATGCTGATTGCTTCAATATCTAGCCTTTTTCAGATCAAATCTTCTGAAGTTCACCTTGACGCTAAAATCAAGATCGAGGGATCGAACGAACGCTAGATCAATCAGGGCTTTTTGCTGACTGATCCGCTTAGGGTATCTAGGGTTCCTATTGGCTGATCCGCGTTGTGGTTCTACTGGCTGACCCCCCTAGGGCTTTTACTGGCTAATCTTCCTAGGGCTTGTATCGGCCTCAATATGGGTTTATGAGACTTATTCATATGTTGAGGGTCTCATATATTTGGTTGGCAGACCATACACTTATTAAAGAAATTAGGTTTTGTTTGTGATCACTGTTTGACTTTATTCTGGCTCTTGGCTTGTGCTCCAATGATCTCTGGTTGTTGTGACCACACTTTTCTGAGCACTGACTTCTTCAAAGCACTGACGTCTGCAAGTGTTCCTAGAAAAGATGATGTTACCAAAGCTTTTGCAACTAGTTGTTTTATTCTCATTTGTAACAAGTTAGATATATATAGTATATATGCTCAAGTTGGAGTGGGAGTGTTATATATTATTGGCATTAGTAGATTTGGTAGATATTGTGAGATATAATAACATATTTTAAGATGTGATTAATATGATTTTATTTCATACCTATTTTATAATATTCTCCTAATCTCTATTTAAGAGAGGTTAGGCTGAGATGAAATAATATCTTTGCCTCGTCTATTTCTCTACACCATCCTAGCCTTCTGTAAAGCATAAATTCTCTAAGAGGTAGAATTTGGACAAAATTTTCACAGCAGACACATGCATGTGTGTATGCATCGATGTATGTGGGTATATGTTTCTTTATGCACGTGTAAGATGTTATAGCCAATGGATTCTAGCAGCCAATCCTAGATATGTTCATCATCCTGGAGTAACCAAATACCAGAAGAAATTTTGCAAACAGTATATCATACAGTAAAAAACAATGTATTTGTCACCATACCCCTTGCTATAGTAGCCAAATACACCATCAAAACTTCAAAGAGTGACATATAGGGAAAAAAAATCAATAAACTGATGACTCACTTGAAGTAAATTCAGTTCCTGCTCATTTTGTAAACGAGAAATTCTTGTTGGTGACTTCCAAACAAGCAATAAGGTGTCGAAAACAATACGGTTACCAAGCAACCATTCAGGCATCAATTTAACCAAAGTAGAGATGAGATACAATCCGTGAAAATATCCATCAGAACTCGCAGCCGTGCTTGCAGGTGGACAGCTATCAGTTAACGAGCCAATAACACCCTCATTGTTCACTGAGGAACCAGGATGAGAGGTAGATCCTTCAGCTTTAGGGAGAAATTGTGCAAAAGCACTAGCAAGTATCTTTTGCGGTGACTTTGAAAGTTCTTCTCTTAAGGGAACACCAGCATCTGAACAGATTATATACATAAAACTGACACAAGAGTTGTTAGGATAGACAATTTTAAATCATCACATCTGTGTGGTGCTTAAAGTTGTTTATTAATAAATCAACACTTACCGTCGGAAATACTTTGGACGATCAAGTCGGGCAAGAAAATAATCTACAGCATCTGTTGCATAGCGATTCAAAAATTTTGTAAGTGGAGGACGGTACGGGCTGTTAATTTCACTATAGAATTGTCCTGGGGGAAGTGCCCCTTCCAAATCAATTATTATCGTCACAAGATCATCTAAAAACTTCCCAGCTGCTGGAGGTAGCAGATGAAAAAGTTCGATCATGGCTGCCATAATAGGAAAGAACGTCAAACAAATGCCAAAAACATCAAACCAATAGCAGATAACAAAATAAACAATAAAAATGATAACTGACCTGCTGCAACCTTAGGTTCATCCCCAGTCTTCCAGGCCTTCTGAGTTTGAGCAAGCTTTTCCGGCTCCAGCCATTTCTTTAAATGATCTAATAACTTCACACCCAAAGTGACATTGAACCAGTTGGATAGAAGTTCAAGCAGACGGGCCAGTCCTTGTAACAAAGGCATGTTGAGACTTTTTGTATGTGCTAGGTTAACCAAAATAGGCCTCAGGCTGCTCTGAAGAAGATCTTTAGGCATTTTCTGCTGCTGAATAACCTTAAAAAACAAAAGAGTTGAAGCCACATACATTATCCACACATATATCAGATGAGACATTTAACCTAAAAACTGACTTGGCCAAAAGATGAAAAATCAATAAACAAGCTGAACGATATAAAAAACAACTCAACAATGACATTTAATCAGTTAAAATTTTGTGACAGAAGTAAATAAAAACCTGTCGAAGCCCTTCTTTTGCAACAGAAACAATCTCTGGCGTCCGGCAAGTAAGGGATTTGAAAAACATTGATATTATTTTAGAACGCAGTTCACTGTGAATTGGTGTCTTAAGATCTTGCCAGGCCATTGCTGTACAAAGCAATTCAATACATGCAGTCCGAAGTTTGTTTAAGGTTGTAACCACTTTTGGGTTCATTAACTTCGTGACCCATACAGTTTCATCAGCTTCAGCAATTTGCAAGGCTTCTTGAAGAAAATTGACAAGCTCTGGAGTTAACTTAAGAAGAGGAGGTCTCAACGCAAGGCAGAAGTTTAAAGCAGTAACTGTGCCCACCTGCATAAGGAGAAAATTTTGCATAGTCCGACGGATAATAGTCAAAAAGATTTGAGGAAAATCCGATAATACTCCTGTTAACTTATCATACCTGTTGCTCAACATTCTTCGTACGTAGGGGTCGCATTATGAGAGGCTGAAGTAGAGGTAGATACAGAGGCTCAAGCAATTCAGAGACCTCACTTCCTGTCCTGCTAGCAAGAAGCCCCAAGCATGATTGGACATTCTTCCTCACAACAATAGGTGCATTTGGATTAAACAGCTCTCTGGCGAGAAATTCAACAACTCCTTGGAAACTTTTCCGTCGAGACTCATTGTTTGCTTCATCAACATTGTTCACAACGCGGAGGACTTGTGTAAGGACCTGACTCGTTTCTTCCTGCTCTTTGTTCGCATGCAAAGGTAGCCTTTTGAGAACATATACCAATCCACGCACTATACTTACTTGGAAATCACATAGAGTCTCAACAGAAACTTTGCCAACTAAGGCCCCAAGTCCCATGACACCACCCATTTGAGCTTGCCAAGTATTTCCATAACAACAATGCAAAAGACGAGGCAGAAGCTCCTCAAAAACAGGCACCTTAACACTTGGAGGTGGTGAATATACAGGATTCAGTGACGGACTGGATACCATCATGGGAGTACCAGGCCCAAACCTTAAACTAGATGCACCCATAAGCTTTACCCTTGCAAGGAAAACAAGTGTTTCTGAAAATACATTTAAAGCTGTTAGAGCAGCCTTAGAATGGAGCCTGTTGTCATCGGCAAGCACATCCACTAATGCATCCAGAAATATAAGTGGGTCTAGCTCTTTCAGATTAGACGAAGTACTATTTCTCATTCTAGAGTTCATGTTACCACTTGATGAAAGCACTGAACCAACATGATGCCCAACTGTGGTAGAAGAGTTGAGCGAAGAATGATCCACATGGAAGAGCATTGCAAAATGACGGCAAACGTTGATGAAAAATTCATCTTTTGGATCTTGAAGCTCAGGGTCTGCACTGGCAGCAATAATGGTCATCAAGAGTGATTTGAAAACAGATTTCTCCGCCATAAGTTGTGTCTTTGTTTTTACGCCCAAATCAACCTGAATATATGAATTGGAAAAGCAAGTAAGGGTCAATCCTACACATTTCGAACACATGAAAAAACTGTCATGGTCTAAACAAAATCAGTTCTCAACAATACATGGTTAAATGCTTCAACAATTATGTAATAGCTGTCTAACAAACAAAAATTTAATAGAGGTCATGAGAGAGTTACATGAATACCAGCTTCTTAAGTTCGTATTCTTTCACCTTCACCATCACTAAAATTCAATCCTTTTTCCATCAGTATGCTATCAGCTATGGGATACAGTTCAATGACTCATGAAGCGTAACACAAGAGCAATCACAATCTACAACTAGATAAATCTATTGTTAACCGTTCCCATCGTGCGCTGGTAGCAACAAGTTCATTCTCCGCAACTATATGCAAGAATCAAATTATGAAGCCTACTGGATCAGTTTGATGATTAGAAGACCTACTGATGACATCATTTGTAACAATTAGAACAACGATTTCACTTCTCTTTGAAGAATAGAAGTAAAAGACTTTAGATCGTTGACACCATGTAACGAAGTTAGAGCCACTTTGTGTGTCAGATATGTCCGTATGAGAGAGGATAGTTATAGAGTTGTCCGTCCCAGGTAAAAGAATTATTAAAAATGCAGGTGGAAGTTCATGTCATGGGATGAGATGGTAGGACCTCATCATTGCAGTCACTAGTCACGAGTTCCAGCCAAAAGGTATCAGATTGTGCTCAACTTGGTATGTCTTTTTTTTCCTTTTTTTGATTATGTGTGCGTGGTTTTTTTTTGTGGGTGGTGGTGGCAAGGATCTTTAACATAACAATGACTCGGTTCATGGGGAATCAGACAAAGTAGGAGTTCAGGTGAGCAACATCAATTTTACAGCAATCCTTTCTATTCTTTTTCATCCTCTTACTTTCGCTTTCTCCCTCATCTTCCAATATCTCCAGCATCCTGAGAGGCAGCTAGGGTGCTTTGCCGTCACCGTACCACATAACCTTGTTTAAAGTGCTGATCAAGCTCACAAATTATTGCCCAACAAAGGTGAGCTCATAGCGGCCCCAAAACATTTTCCCAGTTCTTTCCCTGGTTTCCATGTACACCTCTGACTCTGGACTTCCATATGAAGTATCCTCTGCTATCCTAACAGTAAAAGACAGTGACGAGTTGCTCACAGTTACAATATTGTCCATGGAATTGAACTATAGAAATTAGACTTAATGACATTGTTTATAAGAAAATACAAAAGCAGCTGATTAAGGGAAGAACTTGAGAGGAGTTTTGTAAAGAGGTCAAATGCGTCCAACAAATACCTGGTGAAACTCCTTCCGTTCTATTTAGGGAGTGATGGAAAAAATATTACATTTTTTTAAAAAGGCAGCTGTTGACGAAATTGTTAACTATCACCCAAACAAGTTTACAATATAAAGAAGACAATAGAATAAGAAATTTCTGTAAAATAGGAAAAGAAACATTAAGCTTAGAAAATAGTATATATGCTGAGTTCATTTCAGCAGATACAAAGGCCCTCCACGCAAACACTACATTATATGTACCATCTACTGATTACTACGCCTATCAGAACCGCCTGCATGCGAGCGGCGNGTCCAAGGGCTAAACAGGGGGGCAGTTTGGTAAAGGGCCCTCCAACTTATAGTGGCTCAGAACCACCGGCTGCATGTGGGCGGATCTAAGAGGATGTGTAGTCCCATCTACCTTACCCAGTCTCAGGCGCAATATAATAATAGATAAGTCAGTTTTGATACAGGGAAAATACAATGAGAACTACTATTACATATATACACTGTAAATTTAAGAAAAGAATCAAGAATGCACAGTAATGAGTACAAGAACCTTCACTATATTAAGAAGTTTAAACTGACTGACCTTCATATCTGACATCTCTGTACGTCGTCGAGAAGGGTCCACTGTTGAGATTAACAATGCTCCAAGCTGACCAGGGCTCACGCCATCAACCGGTATATTGCCCCGCAGATTCAGAAGAGATGTTAAACATACACGAAGAAATATAAGTGACTGCTTCCGGTAAAATGCATCCATGCCACCGCTCTTTTGCATTACCACGGCCATGGCTAGATAGATGCAACGATCCAGAGGTACTAAAAATGGTGTTTCAGGCTCAAAAGTCAGAATCAAACGAAGGCCATGCTCAGGGTTCTCTTTGCAATCGAGCATAAGAGGTTCCTTAAGAAAACGCCTATTTCGACCACCTAACTTTCCAAGCAGCTGCAAAGCTTTTGTACCCCAGGGGTAAGGAAGAGGCCTCAAGTGAGACCATAAAGCAAGTATAACCTCAGACATAGCATTGGCCATACTTGGCTCCAAGAAATCAGGATTTAGACTGTCAATCCAAAATTCAAGTGTCCGAAGTCCTAAACTCACAAGATCATCGCTTCCCTTTAAAGCGAGAATAAGAGGCTTCATAAGACGAGGCAGATGAGGAAGCAAAGAACTTAAACGGGCTGGTAATGTCAGGCAAAGCTCCAGCACAAGGTCTCTCATGTCCTCTCCAGTTGGCCCCTCAATCATGGCTAGCAACATATTCAAACAAGGCTGCAATGAAGGTATTAGATCCCTCAACAACGTGTCAAACTTCCCTCCATTCAATGATCGAAACATACTTCGAAGAAGATGCATATAACCAAGAGGCTTCTCCACTTCAGTTGCATTCTTCATACACACGTCCATTATCACAGGTATGTGAGGCTGCAGTATGCGCTCACATTCTGTAGGAGCCTTAGCAACAGCAACAAATAAGAACCTGAATAGTTGCAGAACAAGTTTTGCTGCAGGAGTGTCTGGATGCTTCAGTGTATCGAGTTTATTACTGACTAGAAAATTTACTAGAACATCAGTGAAGGGCCGTAGGACCTTAGGCAGTTGCAAAAGGGTTGAAAAAATATGAAGTAATTGAGTGTTGGTAGTCATGCACTCGAAGAGTTCTGGCATACATAATGAAAACATGTCCATAAGGTCCCGAGGTTCCATTATAGCTAAAATCTGTGAAAAACATTGCAACATTTCCCTCTCTTCATCCTTTTCTTTGAACAATGCTAAGCAGTGAACCCCACTCTTTAGTACACCCGATGCTTTTCGGACCTACCAAATATGTTGTCAGCCTATCAAGCATATTGCAACACATATATGATAGCCATGAAGAAAAAGATAATTGAAATACCTCATCTTCCTTCAATCCCTTAAACACTTGAAGGTGTGGAGCACTGGACGATGGCGAAGCTTGTACCTGTTGATGTGCCCCATGTGGTGATGGTGAAACCTAAATCAGAAATGAGACATCAGAAGAAATACTGTTGTTCAATGGCTGAGGGAAGTAACAGATGAGAACCTGCGAACGTGGTAGATGAGCATTGGTGATGCTCCAAATTATGGTCTTCATTCCTGCAATACATTTCGATGACTGTCATTACATCTGCATCATACAGGACGGCCATTGAATCAAGTAGTTATATGTTTGGTGTATCACACGCGCACGCGCCCATGCACGCGGATGCGCATGCGTGCACACCATATTGCGTTTTAAAATTTCTAACCAATTCACATTAAAGTTGAAAAAAATATCAAGCTCATCCAATCCTAGTTCTATCATTTTCCCCAATGGATCTTAACATCCACCGTTTCTCTACCAGAGTTTTGACCTACCCCAACTCTAATGAAAAGTCATCTTAATTATATTTAAACATGGCAGTATGGTATGTTGCTTCAGCTTTATCTACAGATGATGAACAATTCTGCTGATGGTGCAACGTCCGATTTTCCAAGGCAAAGGGAACTTACCTTATTTCTAGCAATTTATTGAAAAAGAATATATGAATGCCACTATGGTGAGATTATGTAATATTTCCTTATGCCTTCAAATCGTCAGATGTACCAAGAAACAAGCAAGGAACATCGAGATCCTTTATAATGGTAATCCATGGCAAATTGGCACGTGGTACAATAAAACAAAGGGAGCGCTCCTTTAGATATTCAAAGAAAGTAACTTTCTGTGTGGTTATTGGGTTTACTCCGCTAGGGTATAGGTTTCGTAAGGTTTTCCAAAGCCAATTCTTTTTCTGTTTAGGGCAGCTAGTTGAACTACTTGTAATTACTTTAAATGGGAGCTGCTCTTCCAGTAAATTGATTAGTAAATAAGTTAGTAGATCATCTCTTTTCAATTTTGAAATGGATACAAGAGGCCTGCTCTTGAATTGTGAAGGATTATTGGTGAACTTTGATGCACCTATTAACCAGTATGCTAACCATGACCCATGGAAGCAATTAATGAATATTATTCGATAGGAACAAAAGAAATATTGGTTATTGGTGCACAATAAGAAAGAAAGAAAAAATAAAACAAAGGGAACTAAGATTTAGCCAAACCAGATAAAAATTCCAGTACGAAATTCATAGATATAAGGTTATTAGTCATACATGCATAAGACATTGAGGACTAGATAAAGAAATGAGATCATATTACCCATAACCAAAGTTTTAATAAGATTTTTATAGTCATTGACTTCTTTAGAATACTCCAGTGGCGGCTGCAAATTGAGAACAGCCTGCAGGAAAAAAAAGTATTTTCCGATCAATACAACCAACAAGACCAAAAAAACAGGGGAAAAGTGGTTTAGGGGTTAAAAAGAGTTGAAGCAAAAGAAAGAGATATCAAATGAAGTATGCAAGATAAGTTATTATGTTGATTAAATTCAGGAATATTTCTAGTCCCCTGACCCCAAAAAAAAAGCTCTTTGGAGTGACATAGAGGTCTAGACAAGTATTATGGTCACATCTACCTTCTTGAGTTATGAAAGGGTGGCAAAGAATCTCTAGTTACAAATTTCAGAACTACCATCAATTCTTTGTAACTTCAGAATCTTTGGTACTTCATGATGTTTTGTACTTCATGATGTTAAATAAATTCAGAACCTTTGGTACTTCATGATGTTAGATAAAAAGACATAAATGTGAGCATAGCTTTTACTTATCTAAGATTATAACTACTATAGCTTGAAAATGGCAAAAATAAAAATAAAAAACACACAACCCATTAGGTGAAGATGGATCAGAATGCAGAGTCAACAGGAAGAACTTCGTTCAACATAGCTCAACTTTCAGATTATGTTGTTTGTGCCAGATGAGAAAAGTCAGACAAACATTGATGTCACAGATACGCAGATGATATATTTTTTTATCAGAAATAATAATTGGTCATTCAAATATCTCAAAAAGAAAATGCAAAAGAAAAGAATAAGTAATATTTTTCAAACAAGATAGAAAGACCATTCATGTTTCTTTTCTAAAATTGTCATGAGTAAAAATAAAAAAAATGCAGCCAAATTGCAAAATGCAATATATAGAAGAATTGTTTATAAAATATAAGAGATGATTTTGACCTGTATAGGAACCTCTAATTTCAACCTCAAAACGGATCGGTCTCTTCCTTCTTCTCCTTCTTCCACTAGCTGTTTCAGCTCAAAAGAAAAAATTAGTAATCTGAATAACATTTTTTAACAAACAGTATATTTATGCCTATGGATGTTTGCGAAGGCAGCTAGAAATGATTTTATATCTTACATGGTATTTATGTCTGAACAGTGAGGAAAGGCCGTGTAGGAAACATTATATCCTATATTGCATGGGTGCGATTGCAGGTGTGGACAGAGATATAGGTGCAGATACAGGACATGGCAAATTCGTAAAAGATAGGATACATGGACACATCTACATATACATATGGGAAATTAATAATTTATATGAGATCGATATTGTTTTTTACATTCACATGTTATGAGAACTAAAAATCCCTATAATATATTTATGTTTCTTTTATTTATTAGATTAGATATCCAAACGATCCTTTAAAATCATTCTAACAAACTGGGTATGGGCTGAAACAAACCCGACTTAAGCTAAATAGGTTTCAGAAATTTGAGGGTCAAGTGTAAGCTATACGTCCAAGAAGTGTATAACCAGTGTTTTAACCTAAAACATGTATCATAATTGAGTACACGTCTGAATAAATTTGTATATATATAGAGAGAGAAAGAGCAAAACTTGTGTCAACTTAAGTGGATAGCAAAAAGTTATCTACCAAACTTTTTAGCCACTCATATTGCCTAGGGATCCTTGCATGATATGAAAATATTTTTTATATTAATAACATGCAGTGCTTAGGAAGTTTGGTGGACATCAACTTAGTTTTATAGGAGTCTTACTATATAATATATAATAATATATATATATATATATAATATTATATAATATATATATAGAGAAGAGAGAGAGGAGAGAGATGATCTTATGTCAACTTAATGGCAACAAGCCTCTTGTCCACCAAAGTTTCTATCCACTCATTTATATATATAAAAAGACTCTTCATATCATGCAAGGATCCCTTCATATCATGCAAGGCATCCCTAGAAAACATGAGTGGCATAGAAACTTTGGTAGACCATCCACTTAAGTTGACATAAGAATTGCTATATATATTATATATAATTTATATATATATATTATATATATATATAATATATATTATATATATATATATATATATATATATGGATTAATGGGTATCCTTGTCATAGGAGGGGATTCCCTCCTTATCGCCTATTATGGCACAATCCCACCATCATCATAAAGAGGCACAAAATCCCCACCAACTCACACTCTCTCTCCTACTTTATGAGGATGGTGGGGATTGTGGCCACAACATAGGTGTCAAGAAGGAAATCAATGATACCCATTTAATCTCTCTCTTCTCTCATCTCTCTCTCCTCTCATATATATATATATATATATATATATATATATATATATATATATATATATATATATATATATTCAAGAAGTGTCGAAACACAAACACTTATACAAGGAGTGTCGGACATAGACATTGATACGAGAAGTGTCGGACATGAATATAGGAGCCCAAATGAAGTGTCCCGGTAACCTAGATTATTTCTAACTCAGTAGCCTTACAACAACATTATAGAGAAAAATATGCAAAAATCCAATGCCAAAACAATATTAAGGAATAGTAATTTTAAAAGATCTCAAATATTCTATGCTCGATGTATAAATACCCAAGGAGTGTACCTGAGGAACTATTCGCTTGAACGTACTAAATTTCCCCACAAAAGCATCCAATATGCGCCCCTGGCAATCAGAAACAAGAAGCAATTTGTTCATTGTGATAAATCATCTAATCATGCATTGTTAGGTTGGCACACGCTGACAGCTAAATCCAAGTTCACAAACATAGACTCTTGACAGTTTTACCAGTAAAATTCTTGATTCATCCATATTTGATTGGTCAGCACCTTTCTCATATATTGGCTCCACCTAAGGCCACCAAAAAGAATCGACAGATAAACAAATAATGAGCAATAAGAACGGTAGGATTTTAAATATTTATCTTAACACGCTTCATACAACATTTAAATACTTAGGCTTGCATGCATGCACTAAATAAGTTTTAAAACATATGGCAACCGTCCAAGGAGAGGCCAAGAATTCATACCAGGTTTAGCATCAATCGAGCACAAGTTGTGTGAATAACAAGAGTCAAGGATGAATCATGCATGTTTCTCGAAAACAAGTAGATAATCCGTGACAACTGGTTAACAAAAAGGGATCATTAGTGTAAGAAAGAATCATATGCATAGCTTCAGAAGCTTAGAGGATGCTTAGAGGATGCTGATGAATTGCTGATCCAATATTCATAAAACAAAAGCAATAAAAGAACATTCTTGAAAACTTCTACAATTTGCTAGACATATCCTTCTCTTACATTTAGCTCCACTTCAGCCTTCCCATCTTCATCCATCAGTAAATGCTAATTGCTACAGGAAATAAAAGACATTTTTCCCTCAATTTGCATACATTGAGAGACAAGCACAAACACAAAAGGCTGCAGGATCTACACTACACGGATAAATCAAAAACTTCAGTGTTTTTGGTTGGAAAAAGTAGTGAACAGATCAAATAGCATTATTTTGATGAATTGTTAGAACCAATATCCAGCCTCAGCAATGTGGTTCGATGTCTCATTTGAGAACAAATTTTTAATTTAACATTTCCAAGCTACAGGTCAAATGCAACTCTCTTAACCTGTCAGACAACCACATTACACAAAAGCTTAAGTTGTTGGATTCAGGTATTCTCAACGTTAAGCAGGCCTTGAACCCTTACCAAACTCCTCACATTAAGTAAAAACTTGCTTGGAAAGGGGGAAATAGATTGGGGTGGACATATTTCAAAACACCAGTGATGAGTTTGAAGTTTGAACACAGGACCGCCTGATTGTTATAGCACCATGAATATAACCACAGCACCAGAAACTGATATTGATGGGTTTTAGGTAAACTGAAGATAACCTAAAGTGTCAATTGCACTTTGATACCCTCTAAAGTTTCACCATTTTTAACTTTGATACCCTGAAGTTTAAATTTACCCAACTGACGCATCCAAAGTTTTTAAGTCTCAATTACCACCCTAATGGGTAGGGGGTAAAATACATCCATATCATCTTGATCACAAATTAGATTTTCTTCCCAAATCCCAAAAGTATGGTTTCTTTTATGTTGAATATGTGGTAATGTGGGTATGTCTTTAAGAATGTACTTGAAAAGAACATTGTCTTCATTGTAAAATGGAGGGGGAAAACAACAACTCACAATCATGATGCAAAGTGAAGGGAAAAGTTCCTTTTTTTCCTTGCCAAAAGTAGCACTTTGCATTTGGGACAAGTGATTAAATAAATTAGGGTTTTGTTGTAAATAGGCTTTGGGTTAAACAAATGTAAGATGAATCTTTTGGCTGGGTGAGCATGGGGCGCAAGGGGGTTCGATTTAGGGACATAAAAGACCAATAAAGATCATGTCATAATCACACGATGCCTTTTAAGCAGAAATTTAGTGTCATGTAAGGGGAGGCTACAATATAAGTTGGTGAAACTTGGGGTGCCCAACTTTTAAGGATTGAAAATGAGTGAAACTTTATGGTAAGGTATTAAAGCGCAATTAACACTAACATAAACCTATTTTCCATTAAAAATTCAAAAACCAATGTATAGATTCCAAAATACAACAATGTTGAACAAGATATTTCAAATTAAAACTCCAAGGATGCTCAAATGTACTTGCTCAGTTGCTCTAAATCTCATGATATCATAAAATGAGCGAAAAGTTTTTGTTGCAAAATTCCTTAACTGACTAAAATTTCCAGTTATCCAATTTTAATACACAAACACTATTACAAACAAATGGCAAAAGGAACGCACCATACACCGATCATTTCAGGGCCAACTACAAACCGATGCCAGGCTTCAGTCTATTTCAACCACTAGTAAAGGTACACTTATTGTTCTGTACCGCACAATTTTCACACACACGTGCTAGACCATACCAGATCTACTAATAGGTGCTCTGCCCAAGAAAAGAACCCATGCAAATATGCTTCTGATGCAAAAGCATTCAAATCCCATAAGTTTCTTTTGGTAGGTAATATGGATGAGGGGTTTGTCGGAAATGTAAATAAAATGATGTTAATAGGATGAATGATGGGATTGATCAAATCAACTCTTCTAGAATACTTAAATATGTGTTGCTGGCGGCTCATATTACTACAAACCCCCAGTCAATAAATATAATTTTTCCATAATAATCGTTTGTGTCTAATATTATATATTTAAATACCAAAAGGATCGAGATGTCAATAGAAAAAAGTAGATTTAAAGCGGTCACTAAAAAACAAATGCAACAAGTGAAGACTAAAGAAAGGTTGAAAAGCAAAGAAAACTAAGAAGACTCGGTGAAAGAAATTAAACAATATCAGATCAAACTAAATCATGTTCATCCTTATCAAGAGGAAGAGGCTATTCCTCGTTTACTTATGGAATGCCTTATGTGATTGCTCTATGTCAACTTGGACTACCGACACTATCAGGTGTTTCTTGGGGGGAAGATCGCATCCAGAACTTGGAGTTAGGAATTCCAATCCTCATGTTGCATACAGGACCACAGGTATAAACTACACATGATGATGTTTGTGATTGCAGCATATCCTGAAAATCTAGGAACGATCACATCATGTATAAGACAGTGAGAAATTATATGCATGCATGAGTTACTGTTTTTGTCTTGTAACATTGAAATTGTAAGGCCACAATGATTGTGAAAACATAATAACTATAAAATCTTCAGGTGATAAAAATCAACGGAAATCATAATTCTTCATTAAGAAAATGGACAAATTATTATAAATCCACCTATAAAACCAAACGAAATTGTGAAACTATCATGCATACAACAGACTGTTCACTTATCAATCTGGGAAAAATATCTAATATCTAGGATAGACTAGAAATTCTACAGAAACATTGTAGGAGTAACCAACCACAACCAGTATCCCTTCCAGTATCTGATACATATGGTCCTTTGAAGAAGCATTGTGCAACCAAACCAACCTCACCCTTATCACTAAGGCATACCTCAGGGACTAGACTTCTTTTGAGTTAGCAATCAAATATGAGATTTGTTGAGGAAGGCTGGGAAGCCCATCAAAACTACACGGAACTCGAACACATTGAGGCCACTTCAAAAAAAACTCCAAGGACACAGTTAAACATAATCTTACATGAGAACCCTTAAAGGTGCAGCGACCTTAAGCAAAGACCTATGCTGATTTTGTTGAACTAACTATGATGATTTGGCTATGTCCATATTTGACACTAGGTATTTTCGCATTACAAAAAGAAAATCAAGGTGACAATTTTTAAAAGGTGACAATGTGATTCCGAAGTCGAAAGGCAATTCCAGACACACAATAATTGACAGCCATGTCCTATATCCATTAAGAAGTAATTCCATAATTTTCAAAAATAGTTGTAAGCCCTCCAGTTAGTGATTGATAATTTCCTATTCCAATCTTTGGCCAGATAAACTAGCTGAAGTTGGTGCCAACAAATATCTTTGTATACAAATGATCCTTTTCTATGCCTGGACTTGATTTTCTTCCGAGGATATTGGCTACATATTTTTTATCTTAGCAGCTCAACAGAAGGTTCTCTAATTGTTTCCCCCCTATAGGCACACTGTTAAGCTTTTTTTATTACTACTTTTCAAGTTTCCAAGTATCTAGCATTTGTCATATCAAACAGAATAAATAATGATGCAATATGCCAAGACAAACCTGAGAAATCGAAAGCTCATTCCGGACATAATGCACTATCTCCGCAAGAAGGCTGTAAGCTAATGGCCTGAGTGTCTCAATACAAACTCGGCCAGTCCCAATCAGAACCCTTGATAAGAAAAAAGAAAAAAATGCAGTTTAGTTAGTACAATTACTAAAATCTTAATAGTACAGCATCCCAGTTCATACATAAATCTAAACATCTGTATCTAGATGTACACGTCTGTATCCGTACATATACATGTGTATATGATCATAGTGGCACGAGAGAAAAAAATGCCATAGGAACTGAAAACACATCCCAGGAAGTGTACTATCAGAGAATGATAGGTACTATTAGAGAATGGTAGATAAACATTCACACATACACACAGAAGCATGTATATGTGATCAGATGTATGCATATATGTGCTGCAGTATCTACAGATGACAGGTAGAATGATGACAAAAAACTAAAAGCAATGGAGATTGACAGAAAGACAGATAGGAAGGAATAGTATCCATTTTCAAGATAATTAAGAATCAAGATATAAAGAATTAGCTTCTTACTCAAATTAAATGGACAATAGATCTGCTGGACACAAAGAATATCTTTGACTTTAATAAATCATACCGATGTACCAACAGTCTAGTTTCCTCGGCCACCAACAAATGACCAGAATCGAAAAGTTCAATTCGACCATCAGTATTAGAATGAGCAGTGGCATCCAAAAATATGAAACGTTAAGTTCCTTAAACAAAGACTAGAAAGACGAATTGACAATATATTCATTTTCACCCACTGGTAGGCTCCAACATATTCATATGGCACAAAAGATCTACTTAATTGAATTATCAAAGGAAAACGGGATGGAATCAGGGCTTCCAACATAAGGCTCATTTCGAGAAAACAAGTTACAGGAATATCAGTCCAAATATAGAGGAAACCTATGAACGTTAACAGAAACACAGTTACCAAATTAAATTAAAGGAAACCTAAATATTATGTATAGAAGAAGTAAAAGTTTCATGAAAGTGATATCCTAAATGAAGAGAGTGGGTATCCCTTGCATAACTGGGATATCTTCTATTATCAGGTTCTACAACCCCTATTGTGACAAACTAAACCCGTCACTAGATATACAACCAAGGATGCACATTGAGGATGGAGTGAGGGAGTGCTTTCCAATTTAAACCTCTAAATAAAGATGGATAAACTTCACCTCAGTACTCAATCATCACGATTTTGACGATCCCTCCACCTAAATAGTAACGAAAATATCAACATCATACATTACTACTCTAATAGTAATCGTAAACAAAGGATGACTCATATTCCTATTGAAAACATAGTACTTGATCAAAAGATCTAAGAGCTAATTTATTTTTATCCTGATAAATCCAATTAATCAAAGTAACACTAAACTAAACCACCACAGATGAAGTGCCTAATATAGACATTAATAATTCTCCATGCAAACAAAAGTGTCACCAAATAGGCCATAAGTTTTTTTTGTTGTGGCATCAATGACAGCAGAACAAGAAGTTCATATGCTAAGTAACATCCTATATGGAAAAAGGTGGTTTTTAGTTGCATGCAGAGTGGATATATCGGTTTTGATGTCCTTCCGATACAATATTTATGGAAAATGTTGATGTCGAATATCACACAGCCAATTGGAAGTCACGGTGTTTATAAAAGAAAAGGGGGCCGCTTTCTTCTTTAACTTTATGTCTGATTCTGGAATTAGGATGGCCGAGCAATCTACACACGAAGAATCATAAGAGGGCGGGGATGAGTTCTCTCGTGGTACCTCCAACGATCAAGTCAGTTGATGAACTTGAGTGGGGTTAAAGTGTGTTCTTATTTTTGTGCAATGTGTGCAGTAAGGGATTTTGGATTGCGAACCTCCTCCTCCCAGCTATGACGAATAGCATTTGTATATAAAGAGGACGTTCATAGCAGATTGGTCACTTCGTCTATGTAAATGACGGTGACAAAGTGTGAGCTGGAAGATGAGTCACCCTTTGCTCTACATGTGTTGACTGGCGACTGGAGGAGAAGTCACCGCGCATGGGAGAGGGTGTCTACGTAATTTCTGGAAAATGATTGAGAGCGTGGCAGAAGACACGTGGGCATACTGAATCATCTCTCGCTTACAGGTGTCGGCTGGCGACTGAAGGGGAAGTCACTTCAGCATAAGAGAGGGTGTCTCCGTATTTTTCGGAAAGTGATTGACAAGTCATGGAGGCACGTGACGCAGCTGACAAGTCATGGAGACCATTAGGCTAAAATATGGATAAGATTTGTCTGATATGGACTGAAATGTTGACATATGCTCTTGGGGAGAAGCTTGAGGCCTGGGCCGAGTCCTTAACTTAGCCGATAGCAGGGAATGTCCCTCAAGTCGTCTCCGAGAATTGCCCAATGAGTGGTCGAGTGTCCTAAGTAGGTCGTCCTCAGCGATAGGGTCGACCGATCCCGTCTTTCGTGTCGGCATGGAAAAAGGTCGACTTGATGAGTCGGCGGGGTTGAGGCCTCTGCTGGGCTTAGGCCACTTAAGTGGGTTTGAGGTTATTTTGTTAGGACTCTTATTGTATCATTTTGCAAATGCTCGTGCCTTGGGTGAGTGAACACCATAATAGAAAAAGTATCATTTTTCAATTTTTACCACTTTTCCCGATATATTGAAAATATTGCCAGATATTTCATTAAGGAAATATCAGCCGATATTGGCTAATATCTAAATTAGAAGGGTTATTGAGTTTGAGTTAGGTTTTGGTTCCCACCAAACCTGAAAACTTAATAAATTCCTAAGCCCAAATACCCTAAATCCCAAGTCAATCTCATATTTCTCCTCCATTTTCCTCCGGCACTCCAGCACAAAAACGCTAGGCGATCTCAGATACGAATCTCTCTCCTCTCTTACTCTTCTCCAGTTCTCCTCTCTCATCTCCTCCTCAGACCCCCTCTTGCCCTCTCCTCTCTCCCTCAACTCCTCTCTCCCTTCTCTCTCTGTCTTCCTCTATCTCCTCTGTTCCTCTCTCTCTCTCTCTCTCTCTCTCTCTCTCTCTCTCTCTATCTCTATCTCTCTCTCACAGACCTCTAATTATATCTAATGTCTCTAAACGTCATATATCATTATTCATGATGCAAATCCTCATGTTTAGAATACATTAAATCTGTTTTGATTACATATTACAATGTTATGCTACATATATACATCATCTAATATGACACCCCGATATTTTTTACATATCCCCGATATATTCCTGATCTCCGCAATCTGATATGGATTTTGGTCATCCGATATTTCCGAAATTTTAGATATTTAATACATTGGTTGCATGAGCATTAACAGGTGTATAAAAACACTAAAGTAGACTCCCATCGAGCATCTAGTACCTCTCCTCTAAAAGTGTGTCGATTAAAGGGAATAGGCCTCGTTTAAAGTCTGTGTTCAGGACATGCTTCAATGCTATTAGTAGTTCCTGCAAACAAGACACAATAAATAATTTGAGTACTGCATAATGAAAAATTAAATAAATAAATTAATAAATAAATAAAAGATATGGTAAAGATGTAATTGTTTCTAACCTTCCTAATTGAAACTGAATCAGGACAATTAACCAGCAAATTCACAATGCTCTTACAGATGTTCTCCTCGTGAGGTCTTATATAGTCAGCATAACTCTTCAACAGGTAGGTCAAGAACGAAAGAGTCTGAATCAAAAGAAATAAAAATTAACATTGTATGCCAATACACAGTCACAGGATTCTCCATTTATTCAAAAGTTTTTTCTTCAGGAAAACTATCTGCTATTTCTTCAACCAGATGTCACTAGAATCATAGTGAAAATGACTCAGTCCCATTCTTAAAATATATCTAAATTGTTTAAACAACTAGTATGGATTAGCAATTGATTACACTGTGTTACTGCTCACTAGATAGACTCAGCATCCTTTGATCTCAGTCCAGTTTCAAATGTTAAACGTTCTTTAAGAGTCATAGTTTTTCAGTTCTTCCACTTATTAATTTCCCAGCACCAACTTGTGACCTGAGATTAAAGGGGGAAAAGGTTTAAATGTTAAATAGAATGCCCTTCAAGATACTGCTCTTGCAGTTTCCCAACCATACCATAAAGTATTTTTAGCCATACATATCAATAATCACTTACCAACTTTGCCGTAGATGAACTAACAAAATTAGTCATTTGCACATCAATAGAACAGATCCTGACATTTTAAAGTCGCATACATGGTAACTATTCAAATGTTAAAAGTTATATTATCCCATCCTAAACTTTGCCATTAAGAATGATGTTCTTTGCATGTCTGGTAATCTACAAGTATTTTGAAATATATTACCATTTTACTCCAAATTCTTAATTTTGCTACAAACCGAAGTTTGCCCCCAAATGATACCTTATACTAGTGAAAGTTCCAATAAAAAGATCCTACCTTAACTTGAGCCCCCTTCAATTCAACAAACTGTGTCTTCAGATGAGGAGCCACCTTTTCCGGCCCCGGAATCGATATAGCCTCTACCATCATCGGCAATAAGAAGGGAATATTCGTCTGCACAAGCTTAGTATACAGCTGAAACAGAAACATCACCACCAGCGGGCTCTCTGTCACAATCTTAAACGACCTAGTGCTCGGGTTCAGCTGCCCAGCCCCGACGAACGGCACCACTGGCGTATCAAACCCATCATCCCCTTCCATCTTCATCATCCCCGCGCCGCGACGGCATTCGGGTTGTTGAAGAAATGGGCAACGGTGTTCTTGAAGTTGTGATAAATATTGCATACGAAATCGAGGAAAGGCTGGACTTCAGACTCAACTGTGGGTCGAAAATTGCGAAGGAGGTCGAAGATGATGCGGATGGAGATGAGAGCGTTGTCCTCGTTGTCGTTGGTGAGGACCTGAAGAGAGAGCTTGAGCAGGTCCTGGACGAAGGGGCGAAGAACCTCGCTGTGAGGGAGGCGATTAAGGATCTCGACGACGACGTTGCGGAGCTTGTGCTCGGCGTTTTCTGTGAGCTGAGGGGTCGTGATCTCAGTGAGGATGAGCTTGAAAGCGTGGAAATAGCACTTCAAGAAGTTCAAGTACTCGGACGTGTGGGCGAGGCTGTCTCGGACCCCATCACCATTTGAAGCCTCGCCTGAACCGCTTGTAAAAAAAGAGAGAGAAGTTAGTAGTTAGAGAGAGAGAGAAATTAGGGTTTCGGAACCTACAGAGTTCGGGTTCGACGAGGCGTTGGGCGTGAAGCTCGTAGTTGAGGATAGGAGCCATGGCGGAACCCTAGAAAAGCTAGGGCTTCCCCGGCTAGGGCTTTACGATGATTTTCGTTTGACTTTTGATGGTTTCTTTTGATCGATTTTGGATTGGGGAAGGGGTTTATGGTTTTGTTTGCGCTTTTGGGGAAGAAAGAGAAAATTAGGGGGAGGGCGGTGTTGGGAAGCACGGGGAAATTGGAGAGGAGAGAAAATATTAACCGGAAGAGGGAAGGGTCGAGAGGTGGGTCAATGGACGCGTGTCGAAATATTTGTTGGTGATCGAAGATGAATCCTCTTTTGCGGAGTACATTGGATTTTCATCTCAAGCGAATTTGCCTCTCTTCACGTCAGCTTATAGGTTCTGTTTGGATATCATTGTGTTTTACTTGTTTTCATGGTGTTTTTGTTAAAAACAAAACACCATGCGTTTGGAAACTATAGTGTTTTTTGAGCTAAATCATCCTCAAATCAAAAACACAACACTTATTTCGAAACACCTTTTAGGTGTTTTAAGTTTGATGTTTTGGTTTTGAGTTTGAGAATATGTTAATATAATATCTAACATAATATGTTAAATATAAATAATATATAGTTATTATCAACAAACTAATTATATTATACTATATTATATTATAATTAATCTAATATAATAGTAATATTTATTAAATAATATAAATATAAAATAATCAAAATGTCTTATATAATAATATAATAACGTAAAAATAATATATTCATAATATAATAATATTGATTTATATCAGAAATTATTATAGTATTATTAATAAACTCTAACATATTAGAAACTATAGTATATTATATAATATTAAAATATTTGTAATATATAAATTTATTAATAATATAGTAGTAATAAAATAATATTAACATTATTAATAATATTATATTATATTAATAATAGTATAATATTATATTAATAATAAAATAATATTATTTTAATAATATTATATAATATATAACAATAACAAATTGATATACCCAAAATGAATTATGATATATTAATATTAATTTGAACATAATATGGATAAATTATAATTAATAAGAATTAGGTAAAGATGAGAAGTTGAAGCCTTTTAAAGTATAATATAAAATTATTAATATATTATACACTAAATAATTTAATATATTAATAAAGTAAAATAATTTTTAATATTAAAATAATTTAGCTGCTAACAATGTTAATCGTAAAAATAATATATTCATAATATAAAATAGTTTGATTTATATCATAAATTATTAGAAGATATTATTAATAAACTCTAACTATATTAGAACTATAATATTTATATAATATTAAAATTTTGTAATATGGTGAATTTATTAATAATGTTGTAGTAATAAATAATATTAACATTATAATAATATATTAATTCTACTAATAATAGTATAATATATATTAATAATAAAATAATATTATTTTAATAATATTATATAATATATAACAATAACAAATTGATATACGCAAAATAGTATAATTAATACTATACATTATTTTATAAAATGATATGTAATAATTATAATATAATAATAATTATAAAATAATATAACTTATTAAAGTACAATATAATATTATAATACGTTATACAGTATTATTTTATATTTAATACATGTAATAATTTTATAATGTAAAGTAAATATTATAATATTTTATTTATAATATATTTTATTATAATTAATATATAATATATTAATATTATGTTTAGTATTAATGTTGTAATAGGTTAAACTAATGTTGAACAAAAACACTCAATATGGTGTTTTGAAAACACTTTAAGCGAAAAACATAACACCATGGTGTTTTTTACAAAAACACAATAAGGAAAACACCATGATATCCAAACGAAGCTCAGGTTTTTGAGGTAGTAATATGACTTTCACATGGGATCTCTGATGATAAATAGGATGGAAATTTGTAGTATTTGATTTCTTTTAAGTAGAGTTTTTAAGTAAATTGCAATCGAGATCCATGCTTCTAGGGCTGAGCACTGTTGAAGTAAACCCGATTAAACCGACCAAAGCTACCGAATTTTGGCTGTTCAATTTAGTTTTCGAAAAACTTTGATTATGTTCGGTGAAGCCGAAAATAACTGGAGCGACCACCCTCAACATAATTGCCTAAAACCAACACGTGTTCAATGTGAATAAATAATTTATACTAATATTTGTATATATCTTAATTGATAGATACTTGGTTTTAGTTTGTAAAGTCGTTGATTTGACGAGTTTTCTCTCTGTTTTGGGGGGTATGAAATTAATGAGCAAAATATTTGAATGAGTAATAGTCTCATCTTTTAACTAAGAACTATCTAAAGTTACATGTCTAAGGCCAGATCGAATAGCATCGAACCTATTTGATACGATTCGGTTCGGTTTTGACTCTAATTCGGTTCAGTTTGGTTTGATAAAAAATAGTCAAAACTGATCGAACAGATCGTTTACTCACCCCCGCGTGTATCTCATTTTTTAGATATGAAGATTTTGCCAAATAGCAAACAAGAAGTATATAATTTATGGTACACTTAGTATTAGTCGGTGAAATAATCGTAACAGAAGGTAATGAATGTGTGACATCTTTGCACAAAGTAAGAAGCAATAAGTGTGCTAAGAATAGAGTTCAAGTTGGATGATGTTACATGTCATTATTTATATTCGTGTTCTATGACATGTGTTGTCATCTATTACTTTATTACTTATATATACTTTTATACTAAAATAATTGTTATTGGCATTGGAATATGTCATGTGCGATCATTTCTAAAGTATCTCCTTTTGGAAATAGTTTTTATCAATGTTTATGCACCTTACATGCTATTATACACAGCTAATTATTTGTCGTTGAGATAGATTACTACTACTTCGAAAAACTGTAGATAGACTACTGCTACTACTTCCACTTATAACCATTAACCAATCACCAATTTAAATTTAAAATAATGATATTTCTACTATTTTTTTGGCAGTGGACACTATATAAATCCAATTTTCAATGGAGGTGTTCGGAACATGATTCGGGCTCAACCATGTTAATTAGGCAAGAAAAATGGGACATGAGTTGAGACTGAGGATGAAATGCATGATGCAAAGAAAATGACATGTCATTGAAATCGCATGCAATCTAAGCTTTAGGGTGACATAAAAGTCTCCCACGCCTTTTCGTCATTTGCTCGTGGTCAAGTGAAAAAAGTAAAACCATTTTCTTTTCATATTTTGTTTATCCATGAGTCACTTGACCATCTTATACAGAGGAGCATAGCATGCACTAGAGGAAATTATACAAGGGGGTGAGGGCTGACATGCGCCAATTAATGTAAACATTATACAAAATCATGTCAACATTTAAAATTCCAACTCTTTCTCTATTTGTAAGAAAGACTTTCTTTCTTTCTTTTTTGTTGAAACAAACACAAGAATGGGAAATTTTTTTACCCCAAATAATTTTGTACTGATAACAACAGTGCCTTCCACTTCTTTCCAAGTTGTTTTTTTTTTCAAACAGTCGCACCCTTAATATATTAACGCAAATAAATTTCTAAACCAGTACAAATAATATGAAAAACGTATATTTTCACAACAAGATAACCGCCACTATTTGTAGAATGCAACACATGTAAGACATCCCCTAGAAAACGAATATTATCCACGTCTTTCTAGTTTTCATGCTTTACCCGTATCTATGTAGGGGCTGTTCATAATTTTTCCCTCATTTTGGAGTGGATTACAAATTCTAGGAACAAAAAGTGACATTTTTTGGGGGTTTTAGATTCCATAGTTGGTGTTTGTTTCAATAAAGCTTTTTGAATGTTTAATCCATAAAATGCAAAACGTAACTATTTTTTAGAATTTGACAAATTTTATTAATTGGAAAGGATTTGTCAATCTTATAAATGGGTACAGTTAGGAGTATCCAATTGGGCATCGGCCTGGACTCGGCCGGGCCCGGGCTCGGGAAAAGCCCAAAAAATCTTGGCTGATTGGGCTTTGGGGCATGGGCCTGAGTTGTGTTGATGAAGCTCGGTCCAAGCCCGGCCCGACGATATATATATATTATATTTTTTTGTATATAATTATACAATGATATGGTCATTAATGTATACTTATATATATATTTCTTAGTGTGTGTGATTTATTTTGAGAAAAATGGTCATAGCTTTGTAGTCCTAAGTGTATATAGTTGTATATATTTAATTACTCAAGTATATATACACACACAACAAGTATTGTATTATATACTTAGTTATGGTGTTTTCAAATACCAAAGTGCAACCCTTTGCCAGCAACGGACATGTGTACTTCTACATGCAATGCCCCAATTAAAGTAGCGGCCAAGACCAGCAAGGATCTTGACTTAGCCAACCCACCAAGTCAACATCCCCTTAGGACAACTCGAAGGGCGGTACTTATTGGTCTTCTTGTCGAAGAAGACTTGCAAACGAGCCTACTCGACCAATTATTTGACGCCTCGCGAGGTCGACTCGAAAGACGTTACTTCTCGGCCAAGTTAGAGGATAACTTCAACCTCGAGTCTCTCCCACTGACAACATGTCAGTATCGCATTTAATGCTTGGCAGGCGCCATCATGCCTCTAGTCCCGATAGTCTTCATGACTCATTGGGCCATGTCGGCACCGTCATGCCTCCAATCGTTTCTCATTTAATGCTGAGGTGATCTCCCCTCCAGTCGCCAGCTTGCACCAGTAAAGAAAGTGCTGACGCAGCCGCCAGCCCATGCTTCTTCATCGTCATCCTGTGCTCAGCCACAATGACGGTCCTACCCTTATACCATCAATATAAATAGAGGTACTATTCTAACATAAAGGAGGCTAGTTCTTCTTGAATTTAAGCTACCTTAAGTTGTTGTTCTACTGCACTACAGAACTTACGCAGTTCTTTATTTTCCTACTCAAGTTCACCAACTGACTTGATCGTCGGAGGAACCATGGGGAAACCAAACACCGTCCTCTCACGAGCTGTTATTTGTGCAAGCTCAAGCCACTAGACTCATAACCGGATATTCGGGGAAGGAAGCGGCCCCTCATTAATCTCACCCCCAACCACTATTTTAATTGACTTTGTGATCACTTAACATCAACATACTTATATATATACTCTTATCATGATGTAGGTACTAAAATATGAGTACATATAATATAGCTATATGTATACTTATATGTCTATATTATAGACTTATAGTCGTATAAGTTACTAAGTATATATAAGTACATAAGTATAATTATATATAAGAATATTGCATATAGTATATATAAAAGTATATCATATAAGTAAAGTACATATCTATACTTAAATAAGCATAATGTAAGTATGTAACAAATACATATATAACTATATAATACATATTTATAAATAAGTGATATATAATTATGTGATTTTCTCTCTCTCAAGTTATAACTTATAAACATATACAATATATTTAAATGTAATATACGTATATATAATATATACCTATATACTAATATGTAAGTATATACTAATACATACTTATATAAGTATGACAAGATTAATCTATTTTTTAGCAATTTTTTGCAAAAAAAAAAAAAAACTGGGCCAACCCGGAGCCCGATCGGGACCCAAACCCAGGCCCGACCCAGGCACCCCTGGTCCAAGTCTGGGCTAGGCACCGCACTAGCCTATTTAGACAGGCCTAGGTATGGTTACCCTAATTGACATACCATTGTATTTTGTTCTTTGGTGGAGTGGTAAGTTCAACAAGGTAAGCATATTCACTTCTCATTCTTTTTTAAATTGAAACAAATAATAGATTACAAATTCTAAAATTTGTCATCCTTTAATTTTGGGTTTGAACAAAACAAGAGATTACAAAGTTTGGAATTTTCTTTCCTATAATAATGTTGAGCTAAATAAAATATTAGAAATCCTAAAGGATGTATAAAACACTATGAATTTGAAATTTTTATGAGATTATAAATCCTAAAAATTTAGGATTTAAACCAAGCAACCCCATGGGACGGTCTATTATCGAAAATCGTTACAGATATATTGGTTTTCATTATTTTTTAATTAGATAATAATATCGACGATAGTCTATTTTGCATGTATATTAATCAAAATATATTATTACCACAATATGTGTGTAACAGCACCATTACATCAGTACTAAATAACGTGCATCGCATGAGAAACAACTAGTTGTAACTATGCAAGTGTCGCTTTATCCTTCCTTCCTATTTGATTTCTGCAGAGGACCCTCTATAAGATTTGTATCAGTTGATTGTATCCTATTTGCTGGAAGAAGAAACTTTTTCTACAGACAACCCACTGCAGAAATCATATAAAGGAAAAAGAATTATGAATGTCAGAATCAACTAGGATCAGAAAAAAGAAAACGATTATAAGCAACACTTTTAAATAAAAAGAATTTAGCTGTTTAGTAAGGTTGTCAAATGGGTGGTTTTGATTGGGTTTTGGGTGGGTCATAAATGGGTGGGCACATTTGTGCTCATTTGTCCATTTATGGCTCATTTAACATTTACTGAATGGGTCACTTCTCACCCATCCATTTATTAAATGGGTAGTTCATTGGTGACCCAATAACCCATTTAGCTTTGAACTTTTATATATAAAAAAATTTAGGGGTCTATTTTCCAAGCTTTCAAATGACATATGAAATTTAAAATTTTTTAGCAACCCTCTATAAATTTAAAATTTATAAACAACACCGTCAAAAATTTAAAATTTGTAAAAAACACCCTCAATGGTTTAGAATTACAAAAACCACCCTAAAATTTTAAAACCTACGAATGACAAATGAAATTTAAAAATTACCAGCAGCCCCCTAAAATTTATAATTTGCAAAAAAACACTCTTAAAAGCTTAAAAATTGTAAAAAATACCCTCAAGAGTTTAAAATTACAAAACAATCTCAGAATTTTCTAAACTTGTAATTGACACATGAAATTTAAAAATTTTCAGCAGTCCCCTATAAATTTAAAATTTACAAACGACACCCTTAAATTTTAAAATTTGTGAAAAACACCCTCAATGGTTAAGAACTACAAAATCCACCCTAAAATTTTAAAACCTACAAATGACACAAGAAGTTTAAAAATTATCATCAGCCCCCTAAAAATGTATAAATTGTAAAGAACACCCTCAAAATTTAAAAAATTGTAAAAAAAACCCTCAAGAGTTCAAAGCTACAAAACAATCTAAGAATTTTCTATACTTGCAAATGACACATGAAATAAAAAAAATTGAACAGTCCTCTATAAATATAGAATTTACAAATAACACACTCAAAGTTTTAAAAATTACAAAACACCCTCAAATGATTTAGAATTACAAAAGCGACCCTAAAATTTCAAAACCTACAAATGACACATGAAATCTAAAAATTACTATCAGCCCCCTGTAGATTTATAATTTATAAAAAATACCCTTAAAGTTTAAAAATTACAAAAACTCCCTCAATAGTTCAAAATTATATAAAACTCTCGAAATTTTCTAAACCTATAAATGACAAATGAAATTTGGAAATTACCACCACCTGCTTGTAAATTTGAAAATTATAAAAAACACCCTAAAAGTTTGAAAATTATGAAAAACACCCCAAAGTTTAAAATTTATGGAAACACAACCACAGAAGATGCTTGTAATTTCTAGGTTTGTAGTGTGTTTATCTACATGTATTGGAACTTTTTTGGTGTTTTATGAAGTTTTGAAATTTTAAGGGTGTTTTTTGTAAATTTTAAAACTTTGGGTGTATTTTTTACAAATTTTAAATTTACAAGGGATGTTAGAGATTTCTAAATTTCATGTATCATTTGTAGGTTTAGAAAATTCTGAGAGTTTTATATAATTTTGAACTCTCGAGGGTGCTTTTTATAATTTTTAAAATGTAAGGATGCCTTTTGTAAATTATAAATTTATAGGGGCCTGCTAGTAATTTTTAAATTTCATTTGTCATTTGTAGGTTTTTGTCACGCCCCGGGTCCAAAACGTGATAATTTGGAGCGTGACTCGGTCGGCAATGCAACCATACGGTTACATTCACGCCTCTGGATCATCCTATATACAGATATATTGCTAAAGAACTATTACATAGAGCATGCAACTAAAATAACAAAGGAACTAGATAGATAAAGAAGCTCTGAAAAGACAAATTCTCTTACATGTCCATAACTTTTCAAAGTAGGAAAGAGGAAAAATACATCTTAGTCTGGAGTACCACAAGTGATTACAAGAAAGACTCAATAACTGAAGCTGAGAGAGTGAAAAGAGAGAAGGTGATCACTGTCGCTGGTCTTAATCCTTAAAGTACTCTTGGTCCTGCGAAGAAAGAACAATTCCCGAGTCTGGGGCATGCAAACCCCAGGGGAGTCAGAAAACTCCCAGCAAGCATGTAAAATGAGGAAATTGCGCGCATATAAGTATAAGTGGTAGATATAAAGAAAAGATGAATTCTAAATTTTCAGTGATAAAAGAAAATGCTACTCTTATAATTCAAAATAAGATGAAAGTTTAGTTAACGATGATAAAGGAAAATTTCTAAACATGTATATCAAACAAGGTCTACCCTTAAGCATACATCTTATACCTTATACTAAAAGGGGGTAACATTTTGAAACCCACAACATGCAATGAGTACGTTGAGGGAATAATCCAAACAAGGAAACCATCGTATATACCATATATGTCATATTGTAAATCTCTAAATATTAACTCCCAAAATTCTATACACAACAATATCAATATACATCACCCATACTTCATCCAGGTCATACCGTGCATGCCAAATCTATCACAAAGCATAAAACACATTATTCTTATTTTTACATGTTGTTTGAATTAGAGAAGAATATTTTCATGTATATAAATCGGTTCCCCGTAAACCGTCCCGGGAACACGGCTTCAAGTCAGGAATTTTCTCTTTGGCCCATGTATATATAACTCAGGATATCAAGAGTGCGCATATGCCCGTTTATATACATGTTGTATTCTCCGTCTAATTCCCCTTTATAAACCCCATGTTTGTCGATTAAATTTTAAGTGACTGTGCATGAAATTTCTCCGTCTAATTCCCCTTTATAAACCCCATGTTTGTCGATTAAATTTTAAGTGACTGTGCATGAAATATTATGCACTAACCACAGAGTTACCGTGGAACGACTTCTGTAAAACTATGAAAATAACCGTGACCCAGAACATGTCTAATCAAGATGGGTGCATCGTCTAGTCGATGCTATAATAGTAATAGCCAAGGAAAAATCTCATATCGGGATATCGATATCGAGAGCATAGCCATGCTATGAAAGCACGCTTATAAATCACATTTTTAACAGGAGTCATCTTCATGCACAGTCTCTCCTATTGGATGACACTAGGTGATCAAGCAACAATTTTTTTATAAAGTCATGCATGTCAAACACAGTAAGTTCATAACAAATATAAATTGATAAATCATGTATCATATAGTCGATGTTACCAGATGACCTTCTGATCCATAGTTAATAGGATATCTATTCATGTTCTTAACTATTTATCTCCGCTTATTCAGGTGGGAAAACGGTCTCTGTGTTTCTTATAATTAACTATATTTTAAAATCTCATTACTTTCACATGAGGGTACCGAGCTGTAGCTACAAAATTTCCTAGTATCCCCATTAGTTGTTGAAAACATGCTATACGTGTAAAGTTGCGAAATATTCAACAAACAACCATACTTAATCAACCAGCTCCTACATACTTTCTGATAGTAAAACGTAACTAGGTTGCTTTGTTTTCCAATTAAAATATAGCTGCAATCCTTTTTAAATGGCTTAATACAAGCATAGACCATAAAGCTATGTAATTAAATATCACCTTTACTTCATAAGAGATGGTGAGATAAGCACCTATGACTTGAAATCAACTGTGAGATGTTGGTAAAAAAAAAAATTTAACAGGTTACTGTACAATCTAGGCTATAAACTTGTAGAAGAAATTAACATCACAATTCCCACTTCCTAAAACTCCAAGAAGGGATAGAATACTTACTTTAGCCAACCAATTTATGTCCTTAGCTCGTGTGCATGACACACTTAAACCATGACAGAAATATAGGCTGATATTTTATCCTCATAAGAGTGAGAATAAGGAAAAGAAAATCTCAGTTCAAAAACAATTCCTTGCTGCTGACAAGCAACGAAATGAAGACACGGAATGATAGAAAGGTTATTTCTAATAACTTAAGTTCCATCAATACATTTCTATTATGTCTCTTTTCGGCATTGGATTGTTCTTTATTATTCAGAATCTTTAAATGTCTGACCCAGAATATTCTCATTTATAACAATGCAGCAACAGTGAGTATGGTTCACCTAGAAGGAATGTTACCGGACATTGAGAGGGAGAACCCAAAGTTCCGCTATCCTACATGATGTCACTTTCTGGTACAAAGATGAAACAGCCCCATCAACATTGGTCATATACACCTCTTCTTAAGTGTAACAGTAAATATTAACTTATATGTCAAACAAATAGCTACATCCTCCCCATACGCATTGATTAAGATTGATAAACTATACTATGGTCATTGTGCACGCCATCTACATAGTACGTAGATATGAACCTATATAGTTCCTCAAACATTTGACAACTATGGTTATATATTCAAATCAAAAGCACCTTATTATAGGAATGAAACCTTATACATAGGCCTGTCCATCCGGGCCGGCCCGGACCGGGCAAAACCGGGGCCCGGGCCCGACCGGGCCGGGTTCCGGGCTGGCCCGAGTGTTTTTCATTTTTTTTAAAAATTTTTTCCCAAAATTTTTCAATTTTATTTAAATTTTAAATTATAAAAAAAGACAAGAAAAATAATAAAAACAATAATTTTATTAATTACTTAAAATGACATAAATTACAAATAAAAAAATGATAAAAACAAATTCTTTATTAATAATTAATAAATCATTTACAAATTACAAGTACAAATTTATTTTAGAATTAATCGCATCACAATAGATAAGTAAATCCCAACTAGGTTGGCACCTACTCACCTATATCACTATCATTTGTAATTATTTTCAAAATAATTCTTTACAAATTTTAAGCTAAGATATAAAAAGTACAATATATTCTTTATATCTATCTGCTAGTCTCAATTCTTCAAATTTATCTTCAATTCCAGCTTTCCGATCGATGCCTTACGTTCGCTTCTCGTACCTCCACCAATCTTGTAAGCACATCACTACTTGTACAGTATACGGATCCAAGCATGTCCTGTGATCGTCGATCAAACGACCTGCTGTGCTGAAGACGGATTCCGAAGCTACCGTCGAAACCTGCACTGTTAGTAAGTCACGAACCATGGTGGAAAGTATAGGATATGAAACTGATCCATATACTTTCCACCATTGCAAAATATCTAAAGTATTTCCTTGACATCTAACTAAAGAAGCAGAAAAATATTCATCTATTTCAGAAACCTCCGATGATGACGATCCAAGTCCAAATCCACCAGTTAGCTCAGCTACCATTGCATACCTATCAAAACTTACACTTTTACCTCGGGCTTGGGATTAGCTCGAAGAAACCGAAGCTGTAGACTGTTGTGTAGTTACACCATGTCTAGCTACATACTCATCATATAAGGTTTGAAAATAACTTCTAATAGCTAAATGATGAGTAGTAGCAGTAATGGTGGTTCCATCATCTAAGTCTATAACCTGATTACCATACAATGATTGTAACAAACTTCGAAGGCCAATATCCTTCAAGCATGGATCAATAAGAACCCCCAAACCAAAAATATGAGGAATAGGCCTAAAATACTTATTAAATTTGCTCTCCATTTCAAAAACCATAGGTCCAAAAGTAGCATCCAAACGATATTTATCAAAAATTTTTTGAATATTTAAAATTTGTAAAGCAGCTAAAGTAATGGTTGGATAATAACAGCCAGATAATAACATGGTAGCATCATAAAAAACTTGTAACATTTCATTTAAATTACATATAACTGTCCATTCATCTTCAGTTATTCCATAAGTGCTACCAGAACTAGAACTAGAAGCATAATAGTTTATAAAATCAGTTATAATGTCTTTATATTCTATTGCTACACTTAACATTGCATATGTGGAATTCCACCTATGGTCAACATCTTTTGGAATTAGTCTAGGCTTTACATTTTTTCTTTTACAAAATTGTTTTTATCTTTTAAGTCTTTGTTCAGAAGCACTATGCATGTAAGCAACTGTTCTAACCTTTTCTATCATGGGTTTAATTTCAGTAAATGCACTTTGAACAATTAAATTTAAAATATGACAGATGCACCTAATATGAAAAAGATCACCATGACATGGTAATGGTAAAATTGATCTGATAAAATCAACAGCCATATTATTATTACTTGCATTATCTAGTGAAAGAGAAAATATTCTTTTTGAAATTTCTAATTTCATAAGTTCTTCAATTATTAAATTTGCAACATTAATACCAGTATGTGACTCTTCTATTGCAATAAAAGAAACGACTCTTTTAAACATTTCCCAATTTTCATCAATCCAGTGTGCTGTGATACATAAATATCCAGTTTGTGCTCTAGATGTCCAAATATCAGAAGTTAAAGAAAATTTACAGTTTAAATTTTTAAAATAAGAAATTATTTTTTCTTGATCATGCTGATAATATTTTAAAATATCACGTTGACAGGTTTGACGAGAAAATTTTTTAAATGTAGGATAAAAACCATCTCTAAACATATCTTCAAATTCATCATCTTTTACTAATTTAAAAGGAAGATTTTTAAGAATGATAAACCTGATTACGTATTTCCTGGCTCTGGCAGCGTCATAGTTCCAACTACCGAGACTACCAGAAGAGGAGGATTGAGAAATCATAGATTGTCGGATATCACCTTGAGGAGTCTGGCATTTGTTGTGTTTATCTAAATGGCGTTTGAGGTGGTTGGTGCCGCTCTTATGATGAGCTTGAAAAATCTTGCCGCACAAAGCACACTTAGCCTTCTGGGTGAGGATCCTACCGTGTTCATCCTTGGTGACGTCGATCTTCTCGTAAAAATTCCACACATCGGATCTTGGCCGTTTAGGAGCTCTTGGTGCAGATTCGTCGCCACCGGATTCGGGATTAACTTCGGTAAGAGTAAACCCAGTAGGAGGACTCATTTCAGGGTCGGGAGATAGGTTTTACTCTTCATAATCAGATCCGGAAGCCATTTGATGAAAGGATTAGAAAGTATAAATAAGAGAGTATAAGAGTATAAGAGAGAGTATAAGAGTATAAGAGAGAAGAGATGAGTTTTTGGTGTGAAGAAAACAAATAAAAACCCCCCTCTATTTATAGAACCAGCCCCCTAGGCAAATGACCAAAATAACCTCACAAAATAGCCGTTTTTTGACCGTTTTTGAGGGCAAAACGGTCAAAGGGCCAATCTGACCGTTGTTACCGGGCCTCCGGTCCTGTTCCGGGCCGGGCCGGGCCCGGGCGCCGCTGGGGTAACCCGGACCCGGGCCCGGAACCCGGCCTGGCCCGGATTTCCGGGCCGAGGCCGGGCCATGGCCCGGCCGGGCCCGGGCCGGGCTCCGAGCAGGGCCCGGGCCGACGGGTATTTTGGACAGCCCTGCTTATATACAACATAAGGGTGAGAAGTCCAACATAAATCACCAGGAGACTAGAAGGAACTTTTCTGCTAATATGAAAAGCAGGGCCCGGGCCGACGGGTATTTTGGACAGCCTGCTTATATACAACATAAGGGTGAGAAGTCCAACATAAATCACCAGGAGACTAGAAGGAACTTTTCTCCTAATATTAGCAAGACACGAGCAAAGATTTCTAAGTGCATGTAACTGTCCAACTTCTCACTAAAGCTTGTAATCTCAAGATTAGTATCATGCAGGTCTTCTTCTATCAGTATACGGAATTTCAATGATCTCACCAATATATCTGAAGTATTAGATTCTTGTTGTCAGAAAAATTTCTCTTTTGTAGTCGATTACAAAATATATACAAAATCAATAAGAGGTTGTAATTTTTGGCACATTTAGATCCCAAAAATCTTTCTCAAGGTATTTCCAATTATGGTCACATAGGATGTCACATAAGCAAAATGAGAAGTGATTTGCTAGTTAGGGATTCAAACTAGAATCTATTCTCATGATTTTTCTACAAAGAAATACAAACATTTAGATAAAGAGATCATAAAAAAAAGTTAAGGGATAAGAAAAATGCTTGCCAATTTGCCTAGTAATGGCTCTGAACACCAATCCCAAAAGAAAATCCCAAATCAAATGTCCTCCTCCTTCACTCGCCATACTATAACCGAGCCTCCTCTCCTTCTTCTCTTTTTTTTTCAGATGAGGAGATAGGGATTTGGTAGAGAAATATAAAAGGGTTTAGAGATAAGATTTGTTAGAGATTTTTCCAAGATTTGAGAGATTAGTTTCAGATTTGTTTGTTTTTTTTCTGGTAGTTTCCCCCCTGTAGGAGATATTCCCGCAGTAGAGTTAGGCAGTCACATTGGGAACTTGAGTCTTCTTATTTTGTTTTTTTTAAACTAACTGGGCCTTTAAAGAAAAAGTAACATGTTTTAGTAAGTAGATGGGCCTATGCATAAGGCTTGCCAAAAAAAAATGATTGTGGGCCTCCTATATAAAAGCTTGCATATTTAACCAACTTAATTAATTGATTTGCAACTTAAAAAAAAAGGATTATTACAGTTTTGAAATTTTAGGATGATTTTTTTAATTCTAAACCCTTGAGGGTGTTTTTTATAATTTTTAAAATTTAAGGGTGTTATTTGCAAGTTTTAAATTTATAGGGGACTGTTGAAAATTTTTAGATTCCATATGTCATTTACAAGTTTAGAAAATTCTAAGATTATTTTATAATTTTGAACTCTTGAGCGTGTTTTTACAATTTTTAAAACTTTGAGAGTGTTTTTTGCAAATTATAAATTTACAGGGGCTGCTGATAATTTTTGGATTTCATGTCTCATTTGTAGGTTTTGAAATTTTAAGGTGGTTTTTTGTAATTCTAAACCATTGAGGATGTTTTTAAAAAAATTTAAAAACTTTGAGGGTGTTATTTACAAAATTACCAAATAATCTTTAGATTTATATGCCATTTGCAAGTTTAGAAAATTCTAAGATTGTTTGGTAATTTTGAACTCTTGAAGGTGTTTTTCTCATTTTCTAAAACTTTTTAGGGTATTTTTTGTCAATTATAAATTTCTAGGGGGTTGCTGGTAATTTTTAACTTTCATGTGTCATTTATGAGGTTAGAAAGTTTTGAGAGTTTTTTTTTTGTAATTTTTAACTATTGAGAACGTTTTTATAATATTTTAAACTTTGAGGGTTTTTTTGCAAATCTCAAATTTTTAAGGGGTTGTTAGTATTTTCCTAATTTTAAGTGTTTTCTATAATTTTGAACTTTTAAAAAATGTTTTGTAATTGTTGAAACGTTGAGGGTGATTTTGAAAGAATATCCATCTAAATGGGCAAATTGATGGGTTATAGCCCGCCCATTTATGACCCATTTATCTTTAATAGAAGGAAAAAATTGTGTCGGGGCCTCAAAAACAGAAACTTCATGTGTTGCAGCCCATTCAATTTTTCCTTATGTGGTTCAGCCCCTTAAAATGTGACATTTTGTGATGCAGTCCCTTTTAGCATTTATTACATGTCAACTAAGCTAAAATCGCCAAAATGTCCTTATCCCCTCTCTTCAATCCCTCAAACCCAACTCTCTCTCTCTCTCTCTCTCTCTCTCTCTCTCTCTCTCTAAAACCAAGGGTTTTCTCAAGCTCGTTGCCCTCGCCCTCGCCCTCCTCGCCGTCGCCTCCGCCTAGGCCCTAAGCCTCCCCTCGAGTTTGTCGCCGCCTCCCTTCCTCTCCTCCGCCCGACCTCGTCGCTGTAGCTCGTCGCCGCTCCCCGCCTCGCCCTCGACTATACCGAAGTTCGTCGCTGTCGCTCTCCGCCTCGTCCTCGAGTTCGCCGTCAACGTTGTCGGCAGTCATGACCCGATTCGACTGCTCGTCGGCTAGAGATCAAGAGCTGTTGATATCAATGCCAGAGAAAATAGACTATGTCGAGGGCTTCATAGTTTTGAATGAGCAGTCTCTTCATAGCTCCTCCATTGCTTTCTCTTCCCATTTGAGTTCACCACTCAGCTCAAATAGGACAGCTCCAAAGTCTAGTACTGCATTGAGTTTGATGTGCATGATTACCAAATAAAAGAAACCAATATGGATCAAGTGAGCAATACAAACATAATTTCATTCAAATTGAAAGAGAAAAAAATGAGCTGAAAACATTTTTATTTTTATTTTTTGGACTTTAGGTTGTGGAGAACTAGAACTAACACGCGGTGAGTTAGAACTAACATACAGTAAGTTAGAACTAACATGCGGTGAGTTAGGACTAACACAAGAGCGCAAGAGCCATGAATTAGAATTAGAACTAACGTGCGGTGAGTTAGAACTAACACGCGGTGAGTTAGAACTAACACGCGGTGAATTAGGACTAACATAAGAGCCTAAGAGCCATGAATTAGAACTAGAACTAACACGCGGTGAAAGGTAACAAGAGTGAGCAAGGATCAAAGTCTAGTGAATCTTAGCAGTTGGATAACATTGAGCAGCGTTTGGTCCTGCTCACAGCTTAAATCAATGCTTGCATATTGGAAGAGTATTGTCAATTTGAGCTTTTGTTGCGCAACCGTCAGCAAGCATTTTAAAAGAATAGAACTTCTTTGATAAACTGTGAATCAAACTAAGCAAGTTAATGACGTTGTAAACATGTTGAAATGCTGGCGAGATTGGAAGTGATACCACTAAAATTCCAGGTAATTGCAAAATTTATGCTTGTTCTTTTTTTATAAGTACCAACCTTTCTTGTGTTAGTTCTAACTTGCCGCGTGTTAGTCCTAATTCACCGCGTATTAGTTCTAACTCACCACATGTTAGTTCTAGTTCTAATTCATGGCTCTTGGGCTCTTGTGTTAGTTCTAACTCACCGCGTGTTAGTTCTAACTCACCGCGTGTTAGTTCTAGTTCTAATTCACGGCTCTTGGGCTCTTGTGTTAGTCCTAACTCACCGCGTATTAGTTCTAACTCACCACGTGTTAGTTCTAGTTCTAATTCATAGCTCTTGGGCTATTGTGTTAGTTCTAACTCACCGCGTGTTAGTTCTAACTCACCGCGTGTTAGTTCTAGTTCTAATTCATGGCTCTTAGGCTATTGTGTTAGTTCTAACACCACGTGTTAGTCCTAACTCACCGCGTGTTAGTTCTAACTCACCGCATGTTAGTTCTAGCTCTATTTTTTACACTATCAACTAACAAATATGTAGGGTCCTTTAATGAAAAATTTCAACGTGAAAATGTGAGTCACCAAAATCAGGATATCACAAAAAGGGACATAAAATCGAATACTGTTTATTAAAATTAAATCACATGTAAATACATGTTCACATCATCACCAAAAAATGCACAAGAACCAATATCTAAACACCTCCAAAATCTCAGTGAGTTGCAATGCTTATCAAACTAAGCAACTTGCTAATCAACAAACTGAATCGATCCTTGGGCTGCTGCTTCTTGAACGTCATCGACAACTTCAAACCTTCATCACTAGCTTCGGGGTGGCCACACTCGAACTCAGAGTCCTATCAATAGCAGCGCAACAGACGTTGAGAGCTTCAGGGTGGTCACCGAGCACCGAGATGCGGCGCTGGCGGCCGTACTCCTTGATAACTCTGCGGATGACAGTGGCGGCCAGGTCCTCGGAGTCAACGAGCAGTCGAATCAGGCCGGGACTACCAACAACGTTCACGGCGAACTCGAGGCGAGGCGGAGAGCGGCAACGACGAACTCAGGCGTAGTCGAGGGCAAGGCGGGGAGCGGCGGCGGTCGGGCGGAGGAGAGGAGGGGAGGCGGCGGCGAACTTGAGGGGAGGCTTGGGGGTCTGGGCGGAGGCGACGATGGCGAGGAGGGCGAGGGTCAGGGTGACGAGCTTGAGAAAACCCTTTGTTTTAGAGAGAGGAGAGAGAGAGAGAGAGAGAGAGAGAGAGAGAGAGAGAGAGAGAGAGAGAGAGAGGAGATGAGAAAGCGCTGAGTTTGAGGGATTGAAGAGAGGGGATAAGGACATTTTGGGGATTTTAGCTTAGTTGGCATGTAATAATTGCTAAAAAAAGACTGCAGTACAAAATACCACATTTTAAGGGGCTGAACCACATGAGAAAAAATTGAAGGGGCTGTAGCACATGAAGTTTCTGCTTTTGGGGCCTGACAGAATTTTCCCTTAATAGAAACTATACCCACCCAATTTCACACATTTCCATCCCTAAAACTCACCCACAACATCTAATAAAATATTATTTTTATCCAACAACTCATCCACCACATCTAATAAAATATTATTTTCATCCAACAACTCATCCATCACATCTAATAAAATATTATTTTTATCCACAACATCACCCAACTCATCTCATCTCATATTTAAAAATCACTCACATCATTCAATAAGATTGTGACAACTCATCTCATCTCATTAACATTTCATTTCTTTGTTTTCCTCTCAAAAAGCTAGGAAAACAATTTCCTTAAGTGTGGGTCACATCATCCAATAATATAATGATAACTCATCTCATCTCATCTATTTTCTTATTTTTAAGAAATAACCAAACAAAAGAAAACAACCTATTACAAGAAATAGGTTTCTTATAATTCATTTCCTTATTTTTTTCGCCAACCAAGAAATCTCAAAACAAGTTTTCTTAAAAAAACACTCACATCATCCTATAATAAGATGACAACTCATCTCATCTTATCTTCATTTCTTTGATTTCCTTCTTTTTTTTAGCAAACCAAACACTCCCAAAACAATTCTTCTTAGAAATAGTTTTCTATTTCTTTGATTTCCCATTTTTTAAAGGCAAACGAACAGACCCTTAATAGAAACTATACCCACCCATTTATGACCAATTTAACTAAATGGGTGAGTTTATATGGTTCATTTGGCGGGTGGGTATGGGTGGGCAAATGATTTTGGGTCAATTTTGCCATCCCTATTGCTTAGACACAGAGTCCAGTTACTCATTTTCAATTGATATACATAAAAAACAACAACATAACAAAACCTTATTCGCATATTTCTGATTATAGGGTTTATATACAAACAATGAAATATTCTTCACCCTTACCTCTGTGAGAGTACAACAAATGGCTAGCTCATATCAGCCAACAATACAATAATTATTTACAAATATATGGCACGAAACATTTGATCTTCAATAACCACACAGTTTTTCTTCTTTAAGGGAGGAACTGCTTCGTTGCCAGGGAATTCCCATCTAGCGATCAATCCATCCCAAGACGAGCTCACAAGCATAGGATAGTATGGATGCCAGCTGCAGTCTCTTACAGTTAGCTGGTGGCAGTCTAGTTTTGCAACGCGGTCTCCAGTCACCTGATAAATACCAAAAACCCCAATCAATCAGTTTAATCATAATCTCCAGAAAATGATTTTCAAAGTTATATGCCATCAAGAATTATAAATCCATGAACAAGCGAACTATAACAGAAAGGTGGTCTCAAAATCTAAGGAATTTTAATTGCACATAGCTCCCTGTAGTACCACTATTTTGAACTTACTATTGTATAGTTTCATTGCTTGAGATAGACCTCCTGGGCTGACTTTTTCACTCTTTTACCCTCAGATGGACTCATTAGATTCACGGACAAATTTTCAAAACCAACCCCTTTCATGTTTTAATTGCAAAAAACGATCTGTTTCCAATTTATTTAGAAAAGCCGACCTGGTTTCAGCACTGTCGTTGAAACCAGGTCGGTTTTCTAAAAAAATTTACGAAACTTCACGGGAGTTCAACTCCCGTGAAGTTTAGTACTCTTTTAAACTTCACGGGAGTTGAACTCTCGTGAAGATTATTTTCCTGAATAAACTCCACGGGAGTTCAACTCCCGTGGAGTTGCAGGCTAAAATCCCCAGCGAGTAGCTCACTGGGAAATTAGCCTGCAGCTTCACGGGATTTCAACTCCCGTGAAACTGCAGGCCAAATTTCCCAGCGAGCTACTCGCTGGGTTCTTGGCCTGCCCAACTCCCACGGGAGTGAACATCCGTGAGTTTGCGCCTAATATATAGGAACGCGACAGAACCCTGTCCCCAATCATTTCTCTCCCCGCAATCCCGCCCCCCAACCCTAACTTCCTCTCTCGTGCCCAACCGCGCCCGCCGCCACGTCAAACCGACCACAGCTCCCCAAATCCGACCGCCTGGAACCGTACTACAACTGCCGGAACTCCTTTCCGACTCGCCCGACACCTCATTCGTACCGCCGGAACGCCGTCGTCGCCGGCTCGATTTCGACTAGGATTTAGGATTCTCTCCCAAAATTAATTTATTCTCTAAATTTTCTTGTATTTGCTCGCTATTAATGGTGATTACATCTAAAAAAAAATATATTTGCAGAATTAATGCTGACGACCCCATCGAGTGAACACTGAATTTCGGATGATGTTATTAATAGCAAGGCTGTGAAGGGAGGAAAGGGCAAAGGCTCAAGAGGAATACAAAAGTGTTGGAAACTCTAGATGTCGCACTAAAGTATTTGCCCATATGTGAGAGGCTTTCACATGGGATGAGACAAGAACCACCAGATCAAAAAAAACTTTTTAGAAGCTTAAACAGAAAGTAACAATGATGCTCGATTATTCAGTGAAGATGCGATCTGACTTTCAAGCACTCAATTTGTTATTCAACGACAATATTTGAATGCTTCAGGCAGAGATTATTGGAGAGTGGTGTATCTAAGGTGTCTTCCTAATATTTGTGTATATGTAGCATCCGCTGCATCCTTATTAGTTCTTCTCTATTACAAATATTAATTGTATTAGTTTTGATTGTACTGAAGTTGAAAATATATTTGGAATCTTAATGAAAAACAATACTTTATTAAAAATAAAATTTGGCGTAGTACAAGAACTTGACTCCTTTTTTAAATTCCTTGAATTAAGAAACTTAAATCTCGGCGTATGGAATTCCCTTGCTTGCACATAAAAATGGCCTAATCGAATCAAATTCATTTTTTTTTAGTTGATTTTTGTAGTGCTTACACATATGTTGTTTGCGGTTGTTCCTGGGATCCCGATGATGGCATTTGAATTCAGTTTTTTAGAGGCACCAACTATGACATCTAATGATTTTAAAAAATAGTGTTATCAATAATTTTGTCTATATTTTAGAATTTCGATGTGAATAGATTGAGTGAATCATGCCTCAGAAAAATAACATAATTTGGCCCTGGAATGAAGTTTTTGCTGGATGTGGACGGGTGTTGACAATTATAATAAAATCTAAAATTAGTGTTTATATGACATCAATTAGATTGAGAATATTAATGAGTGAATTTATTGATGATCATAGTGAAGCAAAACTATAAATAATTTGTTTGATTATACACGGAGGAGGCTTCGGCTAATTATCAATAATGTAAAAAATAGTGTTGGTACATATGTATGACATCGGTATATGAATCGGTATATGAATTTGTTATAAATTATGGTTCCCTAAAATTGATATAGGATTTAATTGTAAGTAACAATAAATTTTTAAAGTCTTTTCGTGTAATATTGATCTTGAATGTTTTACTCTTCAGAGATAATGATGAACGATCGAATCGTAATTTTGTGTTCGTATGATGGGAAGATTAACTACCTCGAAAATAATATGCCCGTTTATGAAGGAGGTACGACGAGACCATTGTTTATAACAAAATCGTGTACTTTCGATGAGTTGGTTAATGAATTGCACAAACTTACATTAACCAACTCACGTGAGTATCACCTTAATGTTATTTGCAATTATCCTGTTGTGGAGAACAGGACAAGCGACATTCAAATATCAAGTGACTACGATATGAGTCTTATTGGAGTCTTACATGACGAGAAGCGTTCGATTGAATTGTTCATTGAAAAACATCAAAGGAATTTGGGCAAATCGTTGAATTATGACGGAATGTATTCCCGCATGTTGGAGGACCCTGATGTTGATTCAGTTGGCTTTTTATCTCCTCAACAAGATGAAGGTTGGACACAATCACAATATATGAGCGGTCCTTCGCTTGTGGGCACTTCAAATGCGGTCGATACTAACACGGGAGTTCAAGAAGATAATGCAAGTGTTGAATCTGAGAATGATGATGAAGAGGAGGGCTTACAAATTAATAGCATGACCTTGATAGATCGTGATGAAGGGGACAACCACCACATTGACGGGTGTTATGCTAATAATGAGTATGTTGTCTTAGAGGATCCGCCGCCCGATGAACTTCAAGGAGAAGAATGGATCGATAACTCCGTGATGGAAAGTGTTCCTATTGGCACTAATAGCGGTCATGATACACAGGGCGAGGACTTCTCATTTGTGAAGGGAGATCTATATGAGAGCAAGGAGAAATTGATCCATGCGCTTCGCTCGTATGCCATTGCAAAAAATGTCAAGTTTAGGCCAACCAAAAATAATACTACAAGCTATAATGCGGTTTGTTTCTATCGCAAAGATGGGGATGATGAAGATATTGGTGGACACCACGACAGCAATGCGAAATGTCCGTGGAAGCTTAATTCACGCTCCGGTGTAAGAGTAGGCGGGCAATTCAAAATCACGGCATACAACGGACTCCACACTTGTAGCAATCCTCGATTAGAGATGAACAACAAGAATGCATCCTCTTCCTTCATATATCGATTGATTTTACCGCATCTGAGGGAAGATCTTGATCTAAGGCCGAAAGATATTCGTCTTCTAGTGCAAAAAGCCACCAACTTGGATGTATCATATCACAAGTGTTGGAATGCTAGGAGGAAGGCGATGATAAAAATATTCGGTGATTGGGATAAATCGTATGAGATCTTACCTCATTATCTTGAAGCACTCAAAAAAGAAAATCCAGGGACTGTCTACGAAGTATCTTTGGACCCCGTTGATGGCGGAGAACGGCGGTTCACCGGTGTATTTTGGGCATTTGGGCCCTGTATTGAGGGGTTTCGATATTGTCGTCCTCTTCTTAGCATTGATGGCACCCACTTATACGGCAAGTACAAAGACGTTTTGCTTGTTGCCACCGGAGTTGATGCGGATGGCGGTTTGTTTCCTTTGGCGTTTGCAGTAGTTGATATTGAAAACACAGAGAATTGGGCGTGGTTTTTTGCATGCGTTAGGTATCATATCCCTAGTGTGGGGGCGCGGCCGATTACATTCATATCTGATAGGATGAAAGGAATTCCAAGAGCACTCCAACGTTATTTCCCGTCACCACATGCACATCGTTATTGCTTGCGACATATTAGGGACAACTTCAAGAAGAAATTTGGAAACGGTCAGGTTCAAGATCTTCTTTGGCAAGCCGGCTGTGCAATAGAATCCTTTCATGTCGTAAGATACAGTTTTAATGAATGGGAAGTCATTGAGGGAATATCACATAGAGAAAATCGCTCTTATAAAGTTAACATGTTAGTGGATCACTCGTGTACGTGCACTTGCAACGTACCGCAATTACAATGGATTCCTTGTTCACATGTTGTCGCGGCTTGTTCTGATCTACAAGGTGGTGCGAGGATTTCACATTATGAGTTCGTCGAGGCTTGGTATTCTACTTACAACTATCGACAAACATACAAAGAGTGTTTTCGTCCACCATATGATAGTCGATATTGGACACAAGACGGGCCACTGATATTACCTCCTTTGAGTATAGGGGAGTGCACCATCACTTTACAGGACGTGACCATCATACTTGGGCTCCGGATCGATGGGCCGGCAGTTACGGGCACCGATGATCATAGTTGGCCGGAGGTATGTGCCCGGCTTCTTGGACAGGTTCCGGACTTAAGGAGTGGTGCGATGAAGCTATCGTGGCTTCGTAAGACATTTCAGGGCGACATACCAGAGGATGCCAGTATGGAGACGCTTCAGTTCCATGCTCGTGCTTACATATTGCACATGATAGGGTGCGTGTTTTTTCCTGATGCGAGCAAGACTCTTGTACATGCACGATGGCTGTCGTTGCTAGAGGATTTTGACGTTTGCGAGCACTGTCGTGGGGCAGTGCAGTGTTGGCATACTTGTATCGAGAACTGAGTAGAGTATCCCTGATGCAGAATAAAGAATTCAAGGGATGCTGAACATTGATACAGATTTGATCATGGGAGCGCATTCATATTGGACGCCCTACTTTACTTGTGCACCGGGACCTACATGGGCAGTTTCCTTTGGCGTACAGGTATAATTGTACACACAAATTTTATTCGCACTGAATTTGTACTTATATATTCTCTATTCTGCATATAGGTCGTGCGGTACGCTAAGTACCGAACAGCGACGCGCCATCGTGAGTTTTACCGAAATGAGCTTGATGGCCTCCAACACGAACATGTAAATATAAATCTCAAGTCGTTATGAATATTATAGTTTTGTTGTTGATACCGATAAATGTTTTATTTTATTTCAGTTCAAGTGGAGACCCTATACACTGCCGGAGCTCGATATGCATTCTCTTGCACCCATCTGCCGAGATAGTCCCGACTTATGGAGAGCCAGAGTTCCATTGATTTGTTGGAAGATCGTGGAGATGCATGTCCCTGACCGTGTGCTACGACAGTTTACGCTCTCTCAGCATGTGCCAGATCTTGTCGAGCAGATCTCTCGTCGGCGGCGACCTACTTCGCACCATACCGACTGGGCCGTAGTCCGTGCGGCCTACATAGACAGGTGGGCTCACAGGTGGGATTTCATCCAGGATACGAGGCCCACAACTGTTGACTATACCGCGTATATGGGTTGGTATTGGGGTATCACACGTAGATGGATCACACGTGACCCACAGCCCTTAGCTGGACACATGCCACGGCCACCGACAGACAGTTACATCCCTAGTGGGATGAACGAGAGAGATTACGTAAGTTTCTAAGCTAAATTATAATATTTTTTTCTTGAGTTGGTACTTAATAAATTATTTACCTCACAGGTCCGTGCTTTTGATAGCATTGAGGCTGATATTGATGCGACCGTGCCTGAGATTCAGGATCAGGTGGCGTTAGGACTCCTCAACAGGATCAAGAAGACCATAGCACAGGTGTTTCATAAGACTCACGTCGACGAGTTCACAGGCCGTGAGGACAGGTCTCGATCATTTGGGCAGGCGTACACTCGGCGCCGACGGCCACGTGACGATGACGGCGGCACTTCGCATGCTGATGGAGCCGGCACTTCGCATGCTGATGGAGCCGGCACTTCGCAGCCTCATACACAGCCGGATACTCAGATAGTCGAGGCTCATCAGCGCGGGGGGCGGGGAAGAGCGAGGGGGAGGGGGAAGAGAGGGAGAGGAAGGAGAGGAGCTATATTGGTTTGTATTTGAACTTATTTTGTTAAAATTTATAACTTGTATGAATTTTCAAATACTATACTTTTATGGATCAATTATAGCTCGATATGTGATCTTTTTGCGTATTGTTTGATTCGTGCGTGTTTAAATAATATATATATTGCAGTAATTATTGTCAACAGGTAAATAGTTGTATATATGAGTTAAATAAGTAGAGGTATACAAAACATGCACAGCAGGCTGTGCATGTTCTGTAAAACCTGCAACTTCACGGGAGTTCAACTTCCCGTGAAGTTGCAGTCTAAATTTCCCGAGAGCGATTCTTCTGGCAATTTGGCCTGTAACTCCATGGGAGTTCAACTCCCGTGGAGTTTTACATTGCCAACAAACTCCACGGGAGTTGAACTCCGTGGAGTTTATTCAGGAAAATAATATTCACGGCGAGATTCAACTCCCGTGAAGTTTAAAAGAGTACTAAAACTCTCGTGAAGTTTCGTAAATTTTTTAGAAAAACCGACCTGGTTTCAGCGACAGTGCTGAAACCAGTCGGTTTTTCAAATTAATTAGAACAGCGTCGTTTTTTGCAATTAAAACATGAAAGGGTTGGTTTTGAAAATTTGTCCTTAGATTCACCCCTGAGGGGCAATTCTGCCAAATTTCCAACAGTAGAAGAATTTAAAAGATTTGGGTGGGTTGGGGGCGCGGGGGGGGGGGGGGGTTACATGGACAAGGGTTCGAGAAATTCGAAAACCTACTACAGGGGGTCTATGCACAATTAACCTGAATCTAAATCATATTGATTGATAGGTTATAATTTACTGACATTGAAAAAGATGGAAGAAGATTAAGTATGAACTTACCACATCATAGATATAAACACAATTGTCGTGGGACCCAGTGTATATGTACCTCTGACCAGTGCTGAAACAAGAAATGGAAGTACGAAAATAAGTTCCCTCTGATTAATTTAAGAACGCCAGCAAGCTTTTATTTCGAAATTTTAGGGCAGCTACGTGATCCTTTTTCCATCCAGCTCTGTTATGAGCTATCTCACATTATCACATCCTTCTTAATTACTTTTGCGACCAAGTTCTCCTAGGCCTAACTATAGTCTCCTTTCTCTACTAATCTATGTTGAATATGTTTTCTTCACTATTTCCAGAAATTTTTTAGTTGCAGTGATTTACTAATATGCATAAAACAAAAGGAGGCAACAAAAATATTACTGTTTTATGTCAGAAGAATTTTAAATGATAATGTGTCAAAGAAACAAATTTTCAACACTTACCTATGGGCAGGTGAGAAATAACAACGTATTAGAGTACGAAGGACCGCATGTCCTCTATATGTAGCGACACACTGATCAAATGGATGTTTGAATTGCTTAGCGCTAGGTGGGTACTCCATCCATCTGTAGTCCCAATCAGAAATTCTAGGTCTGAAGCTGCAATGAGTTACAGCAATTGTATCAGCAATACCAAGTCAAATTCAAGTTTCATGGTCAATAACCGATGCACGATACTTGCATGCAAATTTGTTCTCAATACAAGCTGAAAATTTACCTACTAGCGTTGGAGGACATCTTTCGAATGTCCCACAGCTTTAAACCTTGATCTTTTCCATTTGAGATGAAATACCGCCCATCTCCACGGCTATCAATGAATGTTATACCTTCTAAATGGCCAGTCAAGACGCCAGCTGCTTTTCCCTTTGTGGCAAAGCAGCGTCTGTCCCAGACCTGAAAACAACATACTTTATATCTCATGTGTGATAATGGTTTTACAACAAGGTATAACAAATGGAGATCAAGAGCCTCAACACGCTCAGGAATCAACAGATACAAGATTTGACAAGGGAATCTGATAGCAAAGATATAGAATCTAATGATTATTCTGAAAAAGGAAAGTAGTAATCTACAGGAGCATTGAGTTAATGACTTATCATATACCAAGTTTCAAGTAGGTTCTTGCTCGTTATCTGTGCAAACTCCCTCTAACCAGTGATTGTATTGTCATTTTGGATGAACTAATGGCGGCTTTTCTTTTATTGTCACTGAGCTTAATGCTCCCTGCTACTGTTTGTATATCACTTTTAGAGGTTTTACAATAATCTAGATGACAGCACTCATTCTTCTCACCAGTCATAAAGCCCTATGTTTTATCTTAACAAGATGCACCCTTCACGTAGCAGTAGCAATAACGGAATTCATTTACTACTTCTACAAGCAACTTATGTAACTTGAGGAAAGGTACCATTACCCTATGTTATAAGCTTGGTAACTGGAGGTTGGACTAATATAGAATTTCCACAAAAATCATGGTAAGCTTTGAACTGGGTGAAATTGAGGTAAGTTAACAAAGATGTCAGTGCTTGGGTTTTTATCCTGCCTGTTGATGGGTTTTTGTATTGTATCGCATTCGCTGATGATGGGTAACTATGCAGGAGCCTGCCGTTTTGAGTTTTTCAAGCTATCATTCTATCTATTTTTAGGAAGTTCAACACAGTTACCTATGTCCACATTCATGACATATTTTTTGTTATTCTCAAAAAAATTATCAGCGAATGTGGACAAAGGTAACTGTCTCGGACTTCCTAAAATGTGATATGGGCTAAAACTCTACCATTGTTAGCTGTGGTAGTGGAGATGATAATGTGTCCATTGGTTAGATTTTCTGCCACAACATCCCTCTGTACTTGATGTCATGGTTCCCCTCCATAAATATCATGGTAAGGTAATAACTTCTACGTATCGTAACATACAGATTGAAAATTACCTTGCAGAGGCTATCATCACTCCCAGAATATATAAGGTTGCCAGTGTCATCAGCAAAAGTTACTGTATTCACATCAGACTGGAAATGAAAAATGAAAAATAGATCAGTAAAATGGTAGTCGCCAAAAAATGAGTTTGTAGATAAAATTTTGCATAGATGAAAGCACACAACAATCTTTAAAACGTGCCTTGAAATTGAACAGATAAAAAAATAAAATAAAATAAAGAAATTTGAAATCAAGGGAGAGAATGAAAGGAAGGAGAGAAAGGAAGGAGAGAAAGGAAGGAGAGAAACAAGCAGTTGTTTGGTTATAACTAAGTTGGTCATATAACTACAACAAACTATACATACTGCTAAACAAATCAAGAGTAAAAATAAATTAGAAGGTAAATGCAAGTCATACTGTATGAGCTGGAAAACGTGATGTCAATCTATTTGCTTCTAAATCATAAACATATATTGAATCATCACTAGTTCCGGCGACAAGCTCTCGACCATCAGTTGAAAATTTCACGGAGAATATGCCAAAAGAGAATGCCCCATGCGCATACATAGAAAAGTCCAGGCCATCATGAATATCCTGCATGATAAAGATGCATATCAAGAGATAACGAGAATAATCCCATTTCAGTACAAACACAACGGCATATAAGTATGCCACTTTTTTTATGTAAGTTCAATATTATATGCCACTTATTTATGTAAGTTCAATATTATAGTAAAAAGGTGAGAAATCATGAAGGCACAGTTGCAAGAAGTAGTTGTTTATGGACTGTCAACAACTAACTGTTCGGAAGTCAAAACGGACTTCCTGAGAAAGATCTTCTACAAGGCAATGATGAGCAGCCATAGTAGACGCAGAACAACAATAATCTCAGGAAGCTTAACTGATTATGACGAGTCTTTTTAAAGGGAAAAATCTAAATTTATTTGTCTAGTAAGTTTGGAGACTGCTTTATCTAGAAACTGGAACTGAGGAGCAGATAATCTCCAACATGTTTCCCAGCTTAAAAGTTGCTTCAAGAGTGCTGGCTCATTTCTCTTTCGGCACTAATACAATTAACATATCTGCTTGATGATACATGCATGGTTACCTGAAAGTGTGGAAATGTGGTTCCAAAAAATAAAATAAAATAAAATAAAAATCGAATAATCATTGACCGGTCCCAGATATGAAGAAATAAAAGACTGCTGCACATATGGAAGACTTTCAATGACTAAAAAGTGAAGGAAACACTTAATCTAACAAGAAGTGGAGTTATACATACATTAATGTTAGCATGAGATTCCATTGCTGAACTACCCACATTAACAATGTGAACAATAGGTGACATGCTAGCATAAACCTGCAAAAAGAAATCGTTAAGATGTAAACATCAGTTAATCAGATCATCAAGAGTAAAACATAAAAAGTGATGTTTGTGCATTAAAATAAAATCTGAAAAGAGAACAAATAGGTCAAGACAGATAACGGTAAAAGAAGTAGCAAATTTGGCAAAACAAATAAAAAATAAAAAAATAAAAAACAATGGGGACATGTCTTGTTGAGCTATTGGATAGATAAACAAGATGAAAAATGAAGACAGTCTGAGGCAAACATATATGACATAGAAAAGGCTAAAATAAAACCTAAACGAACAAACTACCTAACGCTCGCACCAATAACTAGTATTCTATGTTTTATGCTCTGTCTGTAGTAATCTCAAGTTAAGCTGTCTGTAGTAACGCCAACTTGTGCTAACTAATACTCTTACTCGATACCAGCTTAAATTTATGCTTAAAAGCATTATTTCACTGTAGTTATCTCAATTTATGCTACGTATCACTATAAGCATAACTTGATATTACTACAGTCAAATATTTAGCATTGTTATTGGTGGAGCCATGGGGAGCCAGGGGTCGCCATGCTCCCCTTCCCCGCAACGTTTTACAAACAAAGGGTCTAGTTAGCTATAGTTCCTCAAATCTTCCGTGTTTGAAATTAGTCCCCAAAGCATTCATACTTGAAATTAATCCCTCAAATCTTTCATATTTGAAATTAGTACCCCAAATCTTCATATCTTGCAATTAGTTCCCCAATTTTTTGGAGAGTTTGAAAATTTTCTTTGTCATATTTACCATCCAAATTGTTATTTGCCATTGGATAATGGTTAATTAAGGATGGGTAATTACCAAATCAACTAAAATCAACATCAAAATCCACCAAATTTAGTCTTAATATCAGTAGTCTTAAATCTAAAATCTTTCCTCAACTTGCACTCAACGGGGGAAATCCCCTATATACAAACACATACATCTTTTCATGTAGTTCTCTTTACATTTCAAGTATAATAGGAAAGAGGAGTTTCGACGACATATGCACTTTGCAGTTAATAGTAGAAATTTGAAATATGATTTATTATTTTTATGTGGTTTTACCATTTTATGATAGAATTGTGTAATGAAGTTCTTCCAACTTCATAAAGTTTTACATTATGAAATAGATAAGTGAAATAAAATTTCTACGTTCATGTGCTTCTGCAATTATTTTATAAATATATGATGGTTAAAAAAATTCATTTCTTTTTAATATTGTGTGAAATAAATTTTTGGTAGTATAATTTATAGTACATTGTCAATTTGTCCAGTCTTCAAAAAAATTATAGTTTATAGCTTGTGGTTATTGAAAAACCAACTAGAATCGATACATTTTTTAAAACGAGAATTTAGAAGATTGAGGTATGTTGATTCAACAATGAGTGCATATATTGAAATGATTTAAGTATTCACGGAAATATTTCTTTTTTGCAAAACTTTTACTTTAGGTTCTTCTTTCACCTACTAACATACATGACAATTGGTTATTCATTTTAATATTTGATAGTTTTTTTATCGATGCATAGTATAATGGTTATAATTTGGCCCTCCTAAGAAAAAAAATCCTAGCTTCGCCACTGAGCAACGTAGGGACTAGTTACTGCTAGGATGTCAAACCACCTAAGTTGGTGCCAATATTCTTGAATGTAATTTTTATAGGCAGAACAAGGTTTTCTATAAGATCTGGCATCTTATATTGCATGGCTATGCGTATGGGTACTGGAACGGGTATGAAATTCTCATGTTATGTGAATTAAAATTCCTATAACAGTTTATGCTTTTTTATTATGCGGATTATAAATTGTAAAAATTCTCTTTTTATGCGCATGTTATGTGAATTAACATTAATAGTTTACATGAGATCAATATTTTTTATTCGCATGTTATGTGAATTAAAATTCCTATAACTTTTTATGTTTTTTTATTATGTGGATTATAAATTGTACAAATTCTCTTTTTTTGAACTAGGCACCCAAACGTCTAAACGAGTTTAAAGACATGGATGTGAAGTGTAAGATTTATGTCTAGCAAATGTTTGACAAGTGTTCTAAATTAAAACATGTATTGTTTAATTGAGTACATGCCTGAACAAATGTATACATGCATGCAAGGTGTGTCCAAGGAGTTCGGATATAGGTAAGGGTACGGGAATATGTCGCGAATGCGTAAGGCTTCAAGACAGGAGTACACAGGTAATATAGGCATGCTAGTTAAGAAGATGGGGTTCTTTCCATAACAAGTTGCAAAAACGAACTTAGTCAAGAAAACAGTTTTTATTTTTAATTTTGTACAAATTTTCTTCCATTTCCTTCGAGGATGAGTTAAAGATAGGAAGTCATTATAAGTTTGACAACAGATTATAAATTAGACTGAAGTTACATAGAATATGAAACAAAAAAAATCAGACATTTTACTGCAATATTTAGTTGAAACTCACAAGAAACCGGCGATCTGGTGAAAGGGATGTATCTGTGATAGTCCACCTCAAACTTTTAGCAAGAATATCCTTTTGCACTTTCCATCCATCATCAACATTGTATATTCTGATGTGGCTTCCCTTTTTAGATGTTGAAAACAACCAAAGAGAAAGGACAGTAAATCTCACAAAAAACAAACCTGATGATAGATCAGGACAATGGTTTCTTTCTTAACATCCATCACATTACAAACTACATACCTGAAATCCTGCTATAAATAGTGAACCGTCAGAAGAGAACTGGGACACATATGCCCGGGTATCCATTCGGTCAACAGGCCATGGACCATTGACAGGCAAGTATCGTCCAAGAAGATGAGAGCGATCAGCAGAAGAGAACCTCCCCTTTCCTGAATAATTAGTTTCCCTACCTGACAGCATTTTAACTGTCGATATAGGCATCTTCCTCCCAGTATGGCCAGCTTTACGGGCACTTTCACTTGGTTCTGAACGGAGCTTGGTCAGTTGAAAAAATTCATGATCTTTGTGAAGAGGTTCATCACACATTTGTCTAGAAGAAGCTCCATCATCACTATCAGTGTCACTAATGCAAGAATCCAATCCTGGCTTACTCATATTGTAACCCATGTTATTTAGTGAACAACTACTAAACGTTATGTATGCACCAACCAGGATCTGAAAGTCCTATTAAAAATGAAGTTGGATGTTAATATGTTATTGCACCCAACTTATGATGTTTCACATAAACATTAACAAGTGGAATTCAGCTGAGAATACATAAAGTATAACACAGATTGGATACTTTACTTTTACATTTATGTTTCGAACAATTACCATGAGAAGGAAGACATGGATTTCACAGTTGATAACATTGTCAATATAAACGAGAGTGCATAACAGAAAAAGACCCGGGACAAAGTAGAAACATAAGAATGCTGTAAAACTCTTGTTTGCCCACATAAAAAACAACAAAAGAACATTGGGAAAAACAACAAAAACAAGTGCAATAACCATTAGCCAAAAAACCTTGGACAATTAAAGCAGAATTTTGTCCACCTCGATGAAGGTAAGTCAAAACACTTGGACAAATAAGGCTAATATCAAAAAGGGTAAATTTCACAAAACCCCCCCTTAAGTTTGGTCAGTTTTGAGATAACCACCCTTAAGCTTTGTCGCATAATCCCCCTAACTAACACCATTAGGTCCGATCGTGCACGTGAAAATCAAGTATGTCCAAATGAAAAGATGTCCCGAATGAGAAAACCTTTTCACATTCTTTTTTAATAATTGTAAGCATAATTTTCGAGTTGTATCAAAATTAATCCTTAGCTCGTATATATCATACCTCTTAATAGCTGACGCTATAAACATTTCAAGTCACTTAAAATGCATGTTCCGTGGACATGTCGAGGTTTGAATAGTGAATACAGTTCACAAAATGGTTGTTTCTGAAAGATTTGCGGATTGAAATTCCACTAGTGGATACATTTGCATCTAACCGAATCCTGCTATTGTTCGTTTCAACTTGTTTATAGCCAGCCTATGTATAAGCTTTCTTCTTTGATCACTTTCACAGTCCGGAAGAAATCTTAAATTTTCCATTCCAATTTCTGCTCAACCACGACAAAAAAAATAAACTTTTCTTTCTAAAGCAAGAGATTCTATATACAAATTGGAATTCGACGACGAACAATTAGAGCAAATTTAATCAGATTAATCTAAGAATTTAAACTGTAGACAAAAGTAAGTATATAAATGGCAATGAATTGATCGAGAAAAGGGAAAGACTTTTCTAGGGTTTAGGGCTCTCTTACGGTCTTACCTCAATTCGATCACAATTGAGAGAGAGTGAGGACTTAGTTTGCGGCAGGCTGAGGCTCGAGTTGATTATCTTATTACAGGATGAAGTTTTCAGCGCAAGAGATTGTAGGTGGAATCCCGTGCAGCGTTGATTGGTAGCAAAACTGGCACCACAGCCGAAAACGATGACTCGCGTCCCGTTGTCATTGGATGTACACTCGCGAAGGGGAGTTGAGTACCAATCGTGAAACTCCTACGTGGATCGTCTCAATTGGCTACGGTAGAAAGAGCTTATTTGTCTTGTTGCTCAGCAATGAAGAGGGTGCGGGGAGAGGAATCGCTTGGGTAAAACTGTGCCACGAGACATCTGATTGGGATAATACGACGAAGATGAGTCGATAAAACAGGTATCCGTATACAGTATTAGATGCCGACGTATGACCGTTTATAAACAGGTATCCGTATACAGTATAAGGTGTTAATTGCGGCTAGGCCCCTGCGCTATCGTTCATTTGCTGCTAGGTCCCCTGTACTTCTACTGTTACGGTCTGCAGATTTCCTCAGTTATGCAATCGTGAAAATCCCTTCATAAATTCTTCCGCGGCACTCGCATGCTAATCTTAGAATATGCTAATGCTTACTATTTGCCAAATTTATTGTTAAACCTATCAAAATTCAATTTAAAACAGCGTTAATGTAGGTTTCAAATAGGATGCTGACAAGTTTAATAGTAGAATTAACCAAAAAAAAAGTGTTAAACTGTTCTAAAAATAGCGAATGAGTGTCGCATGAGAATTTTCGGGACAAATTTCTTAAATTTGCATAATTGATGGCTGAGGCAAAGACAAGGGGAAGAGGGGTGCCATGGCCCCACTTAAAGAGTTTGGATTTTTTTTAGTTACATGTATATGCGTAGTATTATGTAAGTTATATGGACGAGTTAAGTTAAATCCCAATTGAATAATGGGTTCATCTACCCAAACTCGAAATAACCCAATCCCTTAACCTAATTCACAAAATACCAATCCCAACATTATTCCCTAGTGACACATCTCTGAGCCTCTGAATTGTTAGATATAGGTGCCCTGCAGGCAATTATTGTATATTGTAACAAGACCTATATGTATATAACATCCTTGTTCAAAATGATAGTATGCTATTTTGGTCAGATTTATCTGATGTTCTAAAAATACAGATAATGTTCTTAGAATAAATACTAGACTATCAGACATTTCGGATAGTGATCGTAATGAAGAGATCTGATTAGTCGGTAACGTATATTCTAAAATGTTCCTAGTTGATGAAGTGTTGAGATAGGACATCATCACTTTGGTTTAGACTAGTGTATGCTTTATTTCTCCTTTTGAAGGAGATGATCAATCTCTTAGATCATTGATGTGAGACATCAAGATACAGTATACAGGTGACTCATTAGTGAATGAGTTGGCTAAACGACTCGCCGAGAACATCTAGTTGGTAATATACTTAACTGTCAAATAGAAGTTCTCAAGTGATAAAGTACATAGTAGTCTCTTGACCTGAGGCATGAGTGCAATATCTTATATGTCAGTAAAGATATATTTAGACTTTTACCTAACCACAGTTCTTATTGAATTGTGCATAACGGTTCTTGTTGGGTACATCCCGAGACATAAGTAGATATTGAGATGCCAAGAAGGGATTCGTCTCTCCCAGTATAGGGGTTGATGTCATAAGATTGTTTGATATAACTATAGCCTGGAAATCCTTGGCCAAGGTAAATAAGATAAACTGAGTGTCAGTTTGATCTTATAGGTTATGAGTTTAATATCAATAAACACTAATCAAGCTATTAGGGTTTGACAGTTTGCCATACCCTAGGCTCAATAGTTTGACATGGTTTGACGAAGAGACCGGACTGTACGGTATTATCATTGAGTGGTCCTGATAAAATTGGATAAGCATCTTGCAGACCTTTATCACAACTTATACCCGGGTGGTCTTCATGTGTAGCTAGCACCTCTGTTGTACTTATGGATATGATCCACTACCGAGTTTTTTAAGTTGGGCCCTAGAGTCACACCAAGCGCGTACTTGAATCCTATGAAACACAATTTATGGAGTGATGCGTATGATTGATACGCATATATGATTTCTTCCGGATACACATAAACGGTTATGTATATCGGTAAAATCGGAATGCTATGTGCTTAGGAAATGAATTCCAGTATTTTTCCCATAAAGTTAACTTTTAGTCAACTAGTTGACTTTTTGGTCAACAGTTGACTTTTGGTCAACTCTTGATTTATTTGGTCATATAGTGACTAATTAGTTAAAGATTGGAATAATACTATATACCGTATTTATGAAATACTGTATTAGTGATAATTATTTGGTGTTCTCATTTATGAAATACACATACCATGTATAATGAGTCATGAGATGAGTCACTTAGTGGTATGGTTTGAGCACATGGTTTATTAGCACATGGTTTTGAAATGTAATGATTCATAAGATGATTCATTGCATGACTCACTTGATTAATCATTAATTTTTGATGATTCATTGCATGACTCATAGGATGAGTCATTCATATCATGAACACATTTCACTCTATAAATATGAGCTCTTTTTCTTATGGAAATGTTAATGAAAAATTGGCTAAGTGTTTTTTCCATAAGAGAATAAAAGAGAGCTCTCCTCTTACTAAACTTTAGCAATATTTGAGCAAGAGGAAGTAGTAGGATTTTAAGAACCCCGGGGTGGATATCTTGCCTTGTGTCTCAAGAAGACTCCCATTTTATCAAGCTCACTTGAAGACTTGGAGATCCACTACGAGGAGATTTTCTACTACAAGGAGCAAGAGCTAGGGGTTATTCGATCTTCCATCGAATCACGCTACGAAAGTATGACTTTCTAACTCTTGTATGCTCACTTAATAATAAGGATCATGTTAGATTTAATTAGACGATCCATATGAATATTTCATGCTCTCTACATGCTTAGTATTTTTGTACATACATGTCTTCCGCTGTGTATTATGCATGTAGACATAGCACGATTTCCTTCATGAATATCGTGTTCATGAATTACATTTAGAAATCTCATTGCTGCGCACGTCTTTTACATCGATCGTTTGCGTTATCGTATGTATAACTCTGGTTCATTTTTTGGATAATATTCATATTATAGACATTTTCCTCTTCTCAAATGAATCATGCTTCTTTAATTTCTATTATTATTAGAAACGCGTATAATTTAAATCGTACTGTCAAATTGTTAGGTATAAAAAAGATTAAAATATGTATTTTGTAGTTATGGGACAACTAAATACAATTGATACATTTTTAAACAGATATCTCTTTAGCAAACCGTACATAGTGCATAAAATATAACTCTAAATTCAGAATTTTCAATTGCTATTTAATTTATAAATTCGGTTGCTGATCACCCTCTAAAAGTTCAAATATCCTAACCTGAAAAACTTGACCTTTCTTCGTAGGATTGCGATCCTGGATGGTGCTCGCTACTATGAGACTATGATGTAAACCAACATGATGACATTCATCACTATTATCCAGAAGCCAGTTCTTTTATCACCTATTTGCACATACGAAAAATTATTACACATTGTCATTTTTTGTTACGGTATATTATGACGGTTGCATTTTGGCCTCCCTATGAATTTTTTTTGGCTTCCCCGCTGATTAATGGTACTAATGTGTAACTTTTAGAAACTCTAGGGCATTTAAGTGCAACCAAATGGAACTGGGGATATTATATGCGAAGTAGATGAAACTATAGGATATTTAAGTAAAAAGAAGCCGGAAAAAGGGAAAAAGAGGAGATTTTCAGCGGCCCAAAGAAGCCCACATCCAATCCAATTCCAAACCCAAATATCCAAATCCAACACGTCCACGCCCAACCCCAACCCAAACCCAATTAGACCCCCTCTCATGAACCCGCCGCCCAAACTCGCCCATGTCGAAGAAACCCCGGCAGCATCTACTGCTCCTGCGGAGATGCTACAC
>NC_033800.1:26142858-26144812 GCF_001876935.1 Asparagus officinalis
ACACCAGACCGCATCCGCGATCGCATCCATTTACTAACGGAGAAGCCTACCTCTCTTATTTCTGACGGCGATCTAGATGATATCAAAGCTAGGGTTTCGTCTATTGCGGACGAGATATTAACGCTTGAGGATGTTGAGCGTGTTGCTGGAGTTCTTGATGCGAGATCTGTTGTCGATTTGCTTCGGAGGTCGCCTAATGGCTCTGCGTCTGTTGAGTTGCTCTCTCGTCTCAAGGCCAAGCCTCATTTTGCTTTGGAGGTGAGGGATTTCCAGCGATTTTAGTGTTTTGGTTGGGTTAAAGTTCAATTCTCGGAAAAAATTACTTTGTATTTGGGATAAAAGAAATGTATGAGTTGCTTGTATCTAGTGTTATTTGATCTTATTTAAGGGTTTTTTTAACCTAATCAGATAGCAATAAAACGCTCTCAGTCACCTGGAGGTTGAATTGTTGGACTGCATATCTTCACAATTATTCAACTTTCACATTGTTCCAGTCTTTTCGGCAGTGATATTTGGCTTCAAAAGTGAGCTAGGAAGCATTGAGTTCTTATAAGAATCAGTGATTTCGGAGTGGCAAATATTAAGTATAAAAGTCCTTACACCTGACTCTCTTTCGTAATCTGTTTTCTAGGTTTTTAACTGGAGGAGGAGACAAGCAGACGCTGAGATTCCATTGCAAGCAGAAGAGTATTCGAAAGCTATTACACTTGCTGGTAGGACCAAAGATATAGACCTTGCCGTAGGTCTCTTCTGTGATGCTGCTAGGACCCTTGGATTTCAAAGCACTTGCGTCTATAATTCCTTAATCTCAGCTTACATGTACAATGGGTATACCAAGAAGGCTATCTCAGTCTTCGGGGACCTGGAGAGGGACCCAAATTGTAAGCCGAGCATTGTCACCTATAATATTCTTCTTTCGGTCTTTGGCCGGTCAATGTTGGTTAACCATATGGAGGCTATACTCAAGACCATCGACCAGTCTGATGATCTCTCACCAACATTGACCACTTATAATACTGTCATTGCTGGTTACGTTACGGCTTGGATGTGGGGTAGGATGGAGAGCACTTTTCATAGAATGGAGACTGGAACTGTCAAGCCGGATGCTTCCACTTATCTGTTGATGCTTCGAGGCTATGCTCATTCTGGTAACATTGAAAGAATGGAAAGTACTTACGAGCTAGTGAAAGAAATGGTAAATAATCATGAGATTTGTCTAATTCAAGCAATGATATGTGCTTATTGTAAAAGCTCTGATCCTGATCGAGTTAGGAAGATTGAAAATTTGATGAAGTTCATCCCAGATGGGGAATATAGGCCGTGGCTTAACATTCTTTTGATTAGGCTTTATGCTCAAGAGGGCTTGCTTGAATCCATGGATAAGTCCATACTGGAAGCATTCAAGAGGAATACGATAGTCACAACTACGGGCACTATGCGCTCAATCATCTCAAGTTACTTCCGATGTGATGCAGTGGATCAGCTTGTAGGGTTCATACGTAATGCTGAGTATGCTGGGTGGAGGCTCTGCCGGTCACTTTATCATTGTAAGATGGTGATGTACGGGCAGCATAATAGGCTGGAAGAAATGCATGCGGTTCTTGATGAGATGGAGGCTTACAAGTTTAACCCCACAAAGAAGACTTTCTTGATTATGTTCAAGGCATATTGGAAGATTGGGAGAAAGTCCGAAGCAGAGTCAATTCTTGGCATTATGTGGAAGCATGGTTTTTGTACTACAGAGGATTCTTTCGTTTTCTAATATTCTCTGAGATTTTGATGGAAACATATCAACTGCATTCAGTATTAGTGGATTGTTGAGGAGTATCCGAGCTCTTTATCTTTATGTAATTGCTCGGTAAGTTTCAAGCTTTGAGTTTCACCAAACATTTTATCTTTTAAACTGCATCAGATGTTCTTCCCCTACATGTAGAAAGTATCTTTTAAATTGCAT
>NC_033800.1:26144822-26148818 GCF_001876935.1 Asparagus officinalis
CCCTACATATATAAAAATATCATATGTTATATTTGTTAAATTTATTGGATAAAACTATTGATGATCAATAAGATTCAGTGTTTTCGATTTCTTTTTGAGGTTTCCTTGACATTATGTAACAACCACATTGACATCTTTTTGGTCCTAATTTTAGTTATTGCATTGGTCACCTAGAGGGATCGACAAGTGACCGCAGTTAGTAAGTTACATGCAAATTATTTAAAAGCCATATATTACACGGTTGATTTGGTATTGCTAATAAGAGAGAATTTGATTTCAGTAAGAAGTTGATATGAAGACTCAAGTAGTTCTCTTAACTTCTGTTTACTGCCTAGAAATCTTGAATACCTGCCCTGCTGTGCTGACTGTTAAGTAAAAATGATGTGTGCCAATTTCCTTGGATTGTGTTTGGTTTGACTAAAAATGAAAGAAAAGAAAACGGAAGGAAAAAGAAAAAAGAACAGAAAAAAAGAAAGGGAATTGAGATTCTTTTCGATGTATGTTCTGGAAGAAAATTGTAAAAGAAATTTGAAGAGAAATGATAAAAGAGTATCTCTTGTTTGCTAGTTCCAAATAAAATGTCATAAATAAGCCATATTAATCCATTCCCTTTTTAAATTATTTTCAGATTTTAAAAATTCTTTTTGATGAGGAAAATATATGCATAAACCATGGAAGTTGTTTGTCTTTGTTTAGGAAAAATCTTATTGAGTGCTGTGTACAAAGCGGGGAAGTAGATTGTGATACATGTCTCACTTTCAATTTTAAATCATTGTAAATAAAACATTAAATCAATACAAACAGTAAAACATAAGTACAAGCTATTGAATATGGTGCAAAAAACACTGAGTCAACAGAAACTATATAAATGTCAAAACAACAATCGATTTTCAATATCCTATAAATTAGGAGAATTGTATGTTTTTTAATTTCTCTATATGATTTCTAAGTGACCCTGTGTATGATTCTTTTAGGGTTTTTTATATGACTCCCAAATCCTCTATATTTTGAATTAGTCCCCCAAATCTTCGTCTTTTGATATTAGTACCCAATTATTTTAAGCATTTTGAAAATAAACTCACTGGTTACAACTGGTTGAAATTGTGGGAAATATGAAGTCATCTCAAACAGTGTTTGAGATGCAATTAGGGGTGCAAACAATTTGGATACGTCTCGGATATGATACTTACAATATCTATATTCGCTTACCAATCATAGATACGGATACAAGTTTGTATAAAGATAAAAACTCATGTCTTCTAAAATCCTATATAGACACACATATTAAGAGGATTAAGATTAAGCGACATTATTGTATATGATAGAATTCCTTGATGTGACATATGGTAAACCTATATATACATGCACACATACACAAACACATATATGTATGTATGAGAAATATGGGTATCCTTGGTATCAATTACCAACTTTAGTTCTTGGTAATGAGGTGGCTCATTCTCATCCACTTATCTAAAATGGGGACCATTTTTAAGTGGGGCTTCTAGTTAAGCGGGGGACCATTTTCAAGTGGGTAGATGAGTGGTGAAAATGTGACCACCTCCCTATCAAGGACCAAGTTTGTCATTGATACTAAGTTCTCTCTCCATGAAAACAATCGATCCTAGGTTCATGTCCATGAAAAGAATAAGACTTTGGGAAATTTCAGTTTGTTTTATTCATAAGATCAATCTATAATCTATATAAGGACTTAGTGAGTGTGTTTTATATAGGCTAAATATGGCTAATTACCCCCATGATTGTAGTGATTTGATTTAACTAATTACCAAGGTTTTAAATATCGGTTATCGGGAATTTATCGGACGGTCAAAATTCTTATCGGATAGCGAAAATCGGGGATATATCGGGGATAAGTAGTATTTATCGGAGTGATATACTAGATGGTGTATATATATAATATAATAACTAAAAAATGTAATCTAACCATGCTTAATGAAATATAAACATACCAAAATGTAAATCATCATGTTTAGAATCACTAACCAATTGTAGAAAGCAAAACTTGCATCTTGACCGCAGATGAAACCATTCGATTGCATAGCCTTACTTATCGGCCGATAATCCCGATAAAAAAACCTTACTTATCGGCCGATAAGTACCGATAACGCCGATAACTCCTCGATAACTTGCCAAAAACGATAACCGATTAAAAATTCAAGTTATCCTATCGGAGAGCTCCCAAATCCGATAACTTGACCGATAATATCGATTATCGGCCGATATTTAAAACAGTGCTAATTACATACATGATTGTAGAGATTTGATATGGTCAAATCTGAGGAGGAATCTAGGACTTTCCTATTTCATATTGTCCTTGGTTGTGGGGATTTGATTCTGTCAATCATCCATGATTTTCTACTCCAATATAACTCCTTTGTCTTGTCTACTTTCAGGATTATTCAGTTTAATTTATTATATGAACCGTATTGCTTTTTTGCTTGAGCTCATGTATTTTGGTATTAGCTACTGGATACCGAGACACGTATCTGTATAACTCTTTTTTAGCAATAGTGATTTGATCTACAATCTCTCACTTTAGCTACTAACTACTTTTTACTGATGTCTATTTATTTGAAATGGTTGAGTGTATTTTTTAAACCAAGGAGTATCCTTTAGTCAATAATACCATAAAAATATAGTAGACGACTGAGAACAACTTTTACAAACAAGACATAAAGTGAATTCTGCCATACAATTTTACACGGATATGGGTGCGGGTGCGGACATGGACACGGGTGCTGATACGAGACACGACAAAATTATAAAAGTTAGGATACAGGAGGTACGACTATATACACATGTAATAAAATTAATAATCCACATGAGATTGATATTATTTGTCATTCACATGTTATGAGAAGTGAGAACTACAATCCTTATACCATTTTTTTTATCAAGTAGATTATAAATTGAAAGATTGATTGTTTTTGAACTACATATCCAGACGTCCCTCCAAAATCATACTTATGAACTAGGTATCCGCTAAAGAGAACCTGTCCCGAGTCCAATGAGTTGCAAAAATTTGAGGTGAAGCGTACGATGTACGTACATTTAATAAGTGTATCGCAACTTTTTGAACTAAAGCATGTATTATATAATTGAGCATATGTCTGAAAATGTATGTATATATTCAAGAAGTATACAAGGACACCGACATTGATATGGGAGCCTAGATGAAGTATCTGGGTAACTTATGTGCCATACCATCATAAAAGCCAAATTACAATTAACTCTTTCTTCTTCTTTACTACTTATGTGCCATACCATCATAAAAGCCAAATTACAATTAACTCTTTCTTCTTCTTTACTACTTTTGATATAAACTTCATGAATATTTTCTTAAAAAAAGAAAAAAAGAAAACAATAAACTGTTATGCGCCTTAATCCATTGATCAAGGCCCAACAGAAAAAAAAACTTGGACCCAACAAAAACCAGACCAAATGAAAACATACTTTTCCCTCAGATCCTCCATATTATCCCATCTTGACCATTTAATATCAAAATTTCCTCTTTAAAATCGATGCACTAACTTTCGATTAGACATCGATACTAATGAAGTAAGTCCTCTAATCATAACTCACAGCATTTACTCTCACTAAGACATTGATCCAGGCAAAGTAAGTCCTCGGGACAAAACAATTCATCTAATTACATCTCACCACATTTTTTTATAAAAAGCCTTCAAATCCCTGTCAATTGCTCACCACCAAATTCATCTTTGATCAATATTCCAAAAATCTTTAAGCAATAATTCCCTCATTACCTAAACTCTAATTAATGGTTGAGAAGTGTCTTCCAGCGAAAGATGTAGCATTAGGAGACAAGAGGAGGAAGAAGGTGAATAGTGTGGAGACTTACAAGGTCTACATTTTTAAAGTTTTGAAGCAGGTTCACTCTGATATCTGTATTTTGAGTAAAGCAAGGAGTGGGTGGGGTTGCACTTTTGACAAATGCGGCAAATGAGAGTTGCAATA
>NC_033800.1:26148828-26158764 GCF_001876935.1 Asparagus officinalis
TTTTTTGCTGTTGTATTTTATGATTTTTCTTATTAGGGAGAGACGAGTTGTGACATCAGAAGATAAGTCTTACTTAGATTAGACATTTCTAAATTAGTCCATTTTATGTTTAATATTTCTGAAAATTAGCCTCGATCTTTGAGTGACGTTCGTAGAGTTTAATAGGGCTATCTCAAAATATGGCTAATTAAGGGGCTTTTTAGAATTTGCCCTGAAATAAATACTAACCTTGAATTTTACGTTGAAATAGTATGTGTGGGTGTATATGAGAATAATGAGTATGCTTGATACTAAGCATAAAATTTGGTGCATGGCAGTGAGGTTGTCACTTTTCATCCACTCATTTAATTATTCAACCCATGTGCACCCATGTGAAGATTGTCCTCATTTAAATAAGTGGATGAGAATGAACCATCTCATTACCAAGCAGCAAATTTGGGTTTGGTGCCAAGCATATCCATTATTCTCTCTCTCTATATATGTATACGTGTATGAGAAAACGGGATGTGAGCTGACAGCACGAGGAATTTCTGACGCTGTCACCACAGATCCGCTTGTGATTTGCTGAAATCAAATAGAATCTTTAGGAAGATAGATACGCTTGTGATTTGCTGAAATCAAATAGAATCTTTAGGAAGATAGATAGAAATATTTATACTTCATATGTAAAATTAATATACGAGTGGGTTTATATGTAAATTTCGTCTCAGATCCTGCTCTTGTTCATCTCGCGTTTCTTTTGTCATTCGGGACTCACATCCCCACACTAAACCCTAGTTCTCCCCTCTCGTCGCGCCAATTTCTGATCTTAAAATCAGAAAACCAGACCTTGAACTTAATGAATCAAAGAATCTCATATTCTAATAGATGAGCTTGAGCCCATGGTCTTGGAGGTGGTGATGAAGCGTCACGGTCGCCAGTCCTGACCACTAAAGGTGGTAATGGAGTTCTAATTAAAGACGGAGAGAAAGCTACAAATGATGATCACAGTGGACGTCTCATGTTCAGATCTTTCTGATAACGAAGATGCACCCCTCACCGGAGTCAGAAGCTGCTTTACAAATGATGATCACAGTGGACGTCTCACAGCTGCTTTACAATCAAGCATGCAAGATTTACAATTATTATCCGAGGATCTACGCTTTGGGCTTTGAAGAATAGCGGTGACTGGACCAACATTTGTATGGTGGTTATGGCTGAGTTAAGCAGCTGTGAGAGATGATGTTATTTTACTATGTGTGCTGCTCTCGCTCATCGTCATGATTGGCTGGTTGTGTACGATCATGGGGAAGTTGCCCAAGTAAATTTAGTTCACTTAACTTGCTTATTCAGTTTAGTTTTGTAATAATATTGATGAGCCTAAAAACTTTTTTTGCTCTCTTAATGACTCATGTTTTCATTGGATACATGAAAAACTTCTGATGACGAGACCTGTCATTTAGTTTGGTTACTTAATTATGTTTCTTCTCTTTCAAATAAAATTAAAAAAAAAAAGGTTTGAACGCATGATGGGTTATTCATCAATGCTTTGAAGGTCATGGCTGGATTCCATGAATTTTAAAGAGGCTTGTTTGACTGCATAATAAATTTAAATCAGAACTTAGAGATGGCAGGAGAGGGGAGATCTTGGGTTTTTGGTTTGTAGGATTTAAAATCAGGAAATTGATTTTAAGAAATCAAAGTGCACGTGTTATCACTGTTGGGGATTCGAAACAATCAATCGAACCCTTGCCCTTCCGGACCTTGTGTTGAAAGTAGGAAAGTAGGAATAAACCACAAATAAAGATCTAACCTTGTAAAAACAGTAAAAGAGACGAACACACAGATTTAACGAGGTTCGGCAACGTGCCTACGTCCTCGGGAGCCACACCACACAATCTTTCTATTAATTGAAGAAGAAAATACAAGCTCTCAAACAAGGGGTAAATCTCTCTGAGATTCTCTCTCTCTTAGCAGCCAAAAAGCTCTCTTTTTGATGTTCTTTTCAAACCCTAGAAACGTTTGGGTATTTATAACAAACCCCAGCAGAACAGGATTCCTAGATAAAATAGGAAACAGCGAATCTGCGTCGCGGTCGACCGCTTTGCCAAGGTCGGTCGACCGGTCAGAACGACGAAATCCTACAGGGTCTTGTGCACGATATCGGTCGACCGCAGCGACCACGCCGGTCGACCGGCCAGAGCGAAAACTTCTTCTCAGTCTCCTGCAGTGCACGCGGTCGACCGGCTCTGCCACTGCGGTCGACCGCACAGTCTTCTGACTGTTTTCTTCGTCTTTTCGATTGCAGCTTTGGGTCTACACACTTAGACTAACAATCTCCCACTTGGAGACCAAAGCGCCATCGATGAGCTCACCCGAACTCTCCCCTTCTTCGCATGTATCTTTTCCCCCGAAAAATTCTTTCTTCAATCAACATCCCGACGATCGCGCCGATCCTCGTAGTGTGGCTCCGCCTTCGTCTTCTACTCGTGAAGGCCAACTGAAGTTGCGCACAACTCCAGTTTCTCAATGGTGACTGCCTTCGTCAACATGTCCGCCGGATTTTGACTCCCCAAAATCTTCATTAAGTGCAACTTTCCGTCCTCGATCAGCGAGCGTATAAAATGGTATTTAACGTCGATGTGCTTCGTTCTGGCATGATATACTGGATTCTTGGCAAGATGTATAGCGCTCTGGCTATCACAATAAAGAACTCCTCTCCCTTGCTTCAGATCCAACTCTTCCAAGCACCCGTTCAACCAGATCATCTCCTTGCTTGCTTCAGTCACCGCGACATACTCAGCCTCGGTTGTAGACAAAGTCACAATCTTCTGCAGACGTGAGACCCAGCTCACTGCTGTCGACGCTAAGGTATAAACATACCCCGTGGTGCTTCGCCTCGTATCATGATCACCGGCGAAGTCCGCATCCACGTATCCCTGCAGCACCAACTCCTTCCTCCTGAAACATAGTGGCTTGTTCGTTGTTCCCCTCAAGTACCGCATTATCCACTTTACGGCCTCCCAATGCTGCTTTCCTGGATTGCTTGCAAATCTGCTCACAACTCCCACTGCATGGGCGATGTCCGGCCTCGTGCAAACCATCGCGTACATGAGACTCCCAATGGCCGAAGAATATGGCACCCTGCTCATATGCTCTCTATCTGCATCTGTCTTAGGCGATTGCTCCTCAGATAACTTGAACTGACTTCCAAGGGGTGTGCTAACAACTTTAGCATTCTGCATGTTGAACCTCTGAAGTACCTTCTCAATGTATTCAGCTTGGCTCAAACTCAATGTCCCTTCAGCTTCATCCCTACTGATTCGCATCCCTAGAATCTGCTTCGCTGCACCCAGATCCTTCATTGCAAATTCCTTTGCTAGCTGCCTCTTCAAACTGTTTATCTCTTCTAAACACGGTCCTGCTACCAACATGTCATCAACATATAATAACAAAATAATGAAGCTGGACTCGAACCTTTTGAAATAACAGCAATGATCCGAATTGCATCTTCTGTAGCCATTGTTCTGCATGAAGTTATCAAACTTCTTATACCACTGTCTCGGAGCCTGTTTCAAACCATATAAGCTCTTCTTGAGCTTGCACACCATCTCTTCCTTTCCTTCTTCAATGAAGCCAACAGGCTGCTTCATGTAGATTTCTTCATCCAAGTCACCATGAAGAAAGGCAGTCTTCACATCTAACTGCTCAAGGAAGAGGTCTTCTGCAGCTACCAAACTCAACACCACTCTGATGGTTGTGAGTTTCACAACAGGGGAAAATATCTCCGTGTAGTCCACTCCTTCCCGCTGTTGAAACCCTTTCACTACTAATCTGGCCTTGAATCTCTTGCTTCCATCACTCTCCTGCTTGACCCGGTAGACCCATTTATTGTGCAAGGCTTTCTTCTGTGCAGGTAGCTGGGCTAACTCCCATGTCTCATTAGTGAGTAGAGAATCCATCTCCTCCTGCATCGCATGCTCCCACTGCTGAGATTCACTCACTTGCACTGCCTCTTCATAACACTCCGGCTCTCCGCTATCTGTTAAGAGTAGATAATCAAGTGACGAGAGGTATTTGGGATTTGGTTTGGGTACCCTAGATGACCTCCTAGGCTCCACGCCCTGGGTAGTAGCTTCTGCACCTGTAGTCTCCTCCGTTCTACGGTCAGAACTGACATCGTCGCCCCCATCTGGAAGTTCCTCCAAATCCATGTACTCGGATCCACCTGTATCCGTAGTGCTGCTCCCACTGCTTTGGCTATCCTTGGCATTGTCCCTGTCCTTGTACATCACCTCCTCATTGAATATCACATCCCGGCTCCTGATGATCTTCCTGTTCTTCTCATCCCAAAGGCGATACCCGAACTCATCAATGCCGTATCCAATGAATGTGCACTTCTGTGACTTAGCTTCTAGCTTGTCCCTGACATGGTCACTGATATGAACATAAGCCACGCAACCAAATACCCGCAAGTGTGAGAGATTTATCTTCTTTCCACTCCAAACCTCCTCTGGAATCCCAAAATCTAATGGAACTGATGGCCCGTGATTAATAAGGTATGCTGCCGTATGCACCGCATCCGCCCAAAATGTCTTAGGCAGACCTGCATGTAATCGCATGCTCCGCGCACGCTCTGTCAAGGTCCTGTTCATCCTCTCTGCAATGCCGTTCTGCTGCGGCGTCCCTGGAGTAGTCCTCTCTAAGCGAATCCCATTCGTAGCACAGAACCTCTTGAACTCCTCCAGCTCGTATTCTCCACCATTATCTGATCTCAAGCACTTCACCTTCAGATCTGTCTCGTTCTCGACCATGGCCTTCCACTTCTTGAAGATCTCGAACACCTCTGACTTGTGCTTCATGAAGTAAACCCACACCTTCCTCGAGTGATCGTCGATAAAGGTGACGTAGTATCTCGAACCGCCAAAAGAAGACTGATAATCATATTTTATTACAATTTTATACCCTCATTATCTATTTTACATGAATAAATATACCATTAATAATTATTGTTAGATTAGTTTGCACATAATTGAATGAAAATATAAATAAATATTATTAAATGTAAAAACCCCTCAAAAATCTCTCTTCTCTATTTTGTAGTATTTAGAAGCCCATGAAGCAAAAGCTTAAAAGAGGAAAATGATTGAAGCCCAAATAGCAAAGCCCATTAAAAAAAATATATACACCAAAGAGTTAGAATGGACTTGGATGTAAAGAGTGGAATGAAATGGACTTGGATGCAAAAGAGTTTTAAGACCGAACTAATGCATAGTTGGACAAAAAAATCAAGCAAATGATGGCACATCAACAAATAATTTACTCATGGGCCGGAGACTTACCTGCTGATTAAAATGGAGAAAGGACCATGAAATCATTTCTTTGAAGACCAGACTTGGTGGATTTTCACAAAAAAATCACTGCTGCAGACTTGGACCGGACATTCATTTGAGTTGGGCCGGATTGTTGTGGTTGATTTCCATTAACTAGCTCTTCAATTTGGATGCTTTGATTTTGAAGAAATGGCCAGACAAGTTGCTGCAGCTGGGTTTTGAATGGACTTGAGTTTGGAAAATGAGAAACAAAACTTGGGCCGGACTTCTTTTACTTTGTGCTGCAGATTTTCAAAAATCAAAATGGGCCGGACTTGTTTGTTTTTTCTTTTGGAAAATCAATGAAATGAAGGACCGGACATGGGCTTTAATCTAATGGATGTGGACCTTGCTGCAGTTTTCTTTTGAAAATCAATGAAATCAAGAACCGGACTTTGGACTTGAAAATCAAATGCCTGACTTTGCTTTTAATTTGCTGCAGACTTGGGATTTAATGCTATGGGCCGGACTTGGAGTTGTTTTGAAACTCACATGTGCACAAGAGGACATGGGCTGCAGTTGATTTTAATCAAGTAAATGAGGATATGGGCCGGACTTGTTGATTCTTTTAAAAATCAAATGAAGCTGAATAGGCCGGACCTTCTTTGGCTGCTGGAAATTGCTTCATGACCGGACTGGGCTTGATTTTTATTTTCAAAAATCAAATGTGGACCTTGGACTGCTGCATTTAATCAAATGCCATTGGATGCAAGGGATCAATTGGGCCTCCTATATTTAGGCTAGAAAAGAACAAAAAACAAATTCAAAGGTGGAGATTGTTGTTTGGGGCTCAAGACAAATCCAATGGCTCATATTCATTGAAGATTACTATAAATAGGGGTAGAGAGTGAGGGGTTGAGGGTGTGAAAATTTTTATAACTCCTTTTGGAGAGGAGGGCTACTCTTAATTGAGAAGGCCTTCCAAAAATTGTAACTTTAGTTACAATTAATAAAAATAATTTTTTCCTCTTTAAATTTGTTCTTTCTCCTCTTGTTGAATGATGAGGATGGAGATGAAGAGCAATTTGAACTTTTTGATGTAGTACAAACCCTAAAATCGTTTGGGGGTATATATAGAATCCTGGTTGAAACAGATTCCTAAACAGATCAGGAAACTGTCTGGGCGATTCGCGGTCGACCGCCGTGCCAAGGCCGGTCGACCGGCCAGAGAAAAATCTGTTTACAGGGTCCTGTGCACATTTGCGGTCGACCGCAGCGGCCACGCCGGTCGACCGACCAGAGCGAAAACTTCTTCTCAGTCTCCTGCAGTGCACGCGGTCGACCGGCTCTGCCACTGCGGTCGACCGCACAGTCTTCTGACTGTTTTCTTCGTCTTTTCGATTGCAGCTTTGGGTCTACACACTTAGACTAACAATCACAGTTTTAATATTTTAATTGTAGAAAATTCTTTCACCCCCGGATTCTATACCTCTTCTAAGATTCTGAATGTTGGTCACAATTTGAGATCTAAACTTTGAGAGTTGTTTTAAATGAAGGAGACGGAGGACTTTCCTATCACAAATTGTGATAAGAATTTGTGGAATTTTTACGCACAATTTTTTTTCTTTGCAATAATTTAAATAACAAACTCAACTATCCTTAAATCTCTCGAGGGATCTGGTCCTGGGAGTGAAGTTTGGGGAGAGAGAGGGAGTGAAGTTTGGGGAGAGAGAGAGAGGGTGAGGGAATCGCTGAGAAATTTGCAAAAAAATCCTTGCGCTTGTGTTTTCGGACGAATGCGTATGAACTAGTGCGTATGAGAAACGCAATATATATATATATATATATATGAGATTAATGGGTATCCTTGTCATAGGAGGGGATTTCCTATATATATATAATATATATATAATATATATATATATATATATATGAAGTTGTTCCTAATGTGACGCCTTAGATTAATCATCTAAGGACTGTGGTCTAAAATTATATGATTGAAGCTACATTGTGGATGTATCCGCTCCCGTTTGACGCTTGATCTACATATTGCTAAAACACAACATCATTCACCAAGTTATGTGTTGAACTCGTTGTCGTTTGACCCTTCATAGACCACTCGTATCAATTTTAACGGTTTCAAAACGAATGGAACTTTATCACATTGCTCTACAGAGGTGTCAAACGACGAATTGATCTACCCCAAACTTGGTGTGTTGGGATTTTAGAATATCGTAGATCAAGTTCAAACGGAACGGATCATCCAACAATGTGCTTAAATCAATGTGATTTTAGGTCGCGTCCCTTAGTGATTATCTAAGAGCGTCACTTATAGCGAACACTTCTCGTCTCTCTCATATATATATATATATAATATATATATATATATATATATATATATATATATTTATAGTCCACAGCACACGCACACGCTCACATGGATTGAAGGGTGCCATGGGGCATATGCAACACGCATTTGAATGAGTGGAGAGATTAATGTCAGCTCACTACCAGCACACACTTTTTTTGCTTAGTACCAAGCACTACCTATTTTCTGAGATTTATGTCAACATCACAAACCAAGCACAACTTATTTAATGGCTTGGTACCATAGCATACCATCTCTCTCTCTCTCTCATCTCTCTCTATTATATAATATATCATATATATATATATATATATATTATATATTATATCATATATATAATAATATTAAATATAATAATATATAGTACTATATATATATATATATATATATATTAATATATTTATATATATTGCGTTCTATACGCCACTAGTTCATACGCATATTCGTTCGAAAACACAAGCGCAAGGATTTTTTTTCAAATTTCTCAGCGATTCCCTCACCCTCTCTCTCATCTCCGCCAAAACTTCACTTCCCTCTCCTCTCCCCCAAACTTCACTCCCAGGACCCAGATCCTCGAGAGAATTAAGGATAGTTTTGAGTATTGTTATTGTAAATTATTGCAAAGAAAAAAAATTGGCGTAAAAAATTCCAACAAATTCTTATCAGCAATTTGTGATCAAGGGAAAGTCGCTCCGCTTCTCCTTCATTTAAAACAACTCTCAAAGTTTAAATCTTCAAATTGATGACCAACATTCAGAATCTTAGAAGAGGTAATAGAATCGGGGTGAAGAATTTTCTACAATTAAAATATTAAAACTGTGATTGTTAGTTCTAAGTGGTAGTAGACCCAAGCCTGCCCAATCGAAAGACGAAGACAACAGTTCAGAAGACTGTCGCGGTCGCACCGCAGTGGCAGACCAGCTGTCGACCGCGTGCACTGCGAGGGACTGAGAAGAAGTTTTCGCTCTGGCCGTCGACCGGCGGGTCGCTGCGGTCGAACGATATCCTGCCACAAGACCCTCTGTAGGACTTTCGTCGATCTGACGGGTCGACCGACCTTGGCAAAGCGGTCGACCGCCCCAGACGCAAGATTTCGCTGTCCATATGTTTTATCTGGAATCCTGTTCTTGGCTGGGGTTTGTCTATAATACCCAAAACGTTCTAGGGTTTGTAAGGGACATCAAAAAGAGAGCTTTTTTGGCTAGCTAAGAGAGAGAGGAATCTTCAAAGAGAGCATTTACCCCTTGTTTGAGAGCTAGTATTTTTTATCATTAATAGAAAGATTGTGTGGGCTGTGGCTCCGGGACGTAGCACTGGAGTTGCCGAAGCCTCGTTAAATATCTATGTGTTCGTCTCTTTTACTTATTTTTACAAGGCTTAGAGTCTTTATTTGCTGGCTTCTATTCCTAACTTTTCCTACTTTCAACACAAGGTCCGGAAGGGCAAGGGTTCGCAATTGATTGTTTCCGAATCCCAACAACTGGTATCAGAGCTTTCGTCGTTCAGGTACAATTGTGTGAATAGCCATGGCAAGAGGTAAAGCCAAATCAAAGATGTGAGAAGTTCGACGGATCGGATTTCGGCCTTACTGGAGTTCGCAGATGAGGACTACTTGTACCAGAAGGACTTGTATCGCCCAACTTCCTGGGCAAGGAAAAGGCGAAAGAAGACGACAAGGAGTCAGATGGTGATTGGGAGTTACTGGATAGGAAGGCTCTAGGGCAAATCCGCGTTGTCCGCTCGCCAAAATCAGTAGCCCACAATATGTCTGAAGGAGAAGACGACGGTGTGGGCCTTATGGAAGGCTGCATCGCGAAGATGTACGAGCAACCGTCGGCGCACAACAAGGTGCCATCTAGTTCAAAACTCTTTTCACCTCAAGATGGCAGAAGGACGGTCGGCTTCACGAATGCACCTCAGCGAGTTCAACACGATGTTGATCTAACTTATCTTCGGGACAAACCACAATCACATTCGATGAAACGAAGTGCCAGGCCCTTCTACTACTATCGCAGTTCCAGATAGTTGGCAGCGTTGATGTGGACGGCAAATCAGCAATTCGGCGGGAAGGAGAAGTTGAAGCTGAATGAGGTTGTTAGGGCATGATTGCTATCCGAGAGAGGTCTAGAAGCAGGAAAAATCGTCCGAAGATCAGAAAGGTTCAGGTTCAGCCCTAAGTTTCGCAGCAGAGAGGCCAGAGCCAGAAAGGAAAGGGAACCAGAACAGGAAGTCAGGTCGAAAATCAGCCCGAAGAAGGTAGCCGAAATCTCTCTCTGT
>NC_033800.1:26158789-26175036 GCF_001876935.1 Asparagus officinalis
ACAGAGAGAGATTTCGGCTACCTTCTTCGGGCTGATTTTCGACCTGACTTCCTGTTCTGGTTCCCTTTCCTTTCTGGCTCTGGCCTCTCTGCTGGCGAAACTTAGGGCTGAACCTGAACCTTTCTGATCTTCGGACGATTTTTCTCTTCTAACCTCTCGGATAGAATCATGCCTAACACACCTCATTCAGGCTTCAACTTCTCCTTCCCCGCCGAATTGCTGATTTGCCGTCACATCAACCGTGCCCAACTAATCTGGCAACTGCGATAGTAGTAGAAGGCGCCTGCACTTCGTTCATCGAATGTGATTGTGGGTTCCCGAGATAAGTTAGATCAACATCGTGTTGATACTCGCTGAGGTGCATCGTGTGAAGCCGACCGTTGCCTTCTGCCATCTTGAGGTGAAAAGAGTTATTGAACTAGATGCACCTTGTTGTGCGCAGTCGGATTGCTCGTACATCTTCGCGAGCGCCTTCCCATAAGCCCCACCGTCGTCTTCTCGCTTCAGAATATTGTGCGGCTACTATTTGGCGAGCGGATCAAGACTCGGATTTGCCCTAGAGCTTCCATATCCAGTAACTCCCAATCACCATCGACTCCTGTCGTCTTCTTTCGCCTTTTCTTGCCCAGAAGTTGGGCTGATTACAAGTCCTTCTGGTACAAGATAGTCCTATCTCCGAACTTCCAGTAAGCGCCGAAATCCGATCCGCGTAACTTCTCATCTTGATTTGGCTTCCTCTGCCATGGCTATTACACAAGTTGCTGAACGAGAAGGCTCTTGATACCAGTTGTTGGGATTCGGAAACAATCAATTCGAACCCTTGCCCTTCCCGGACCTTGTGTTGAAAGTAGGATAAAAGTTAGGAATAAAGCCAGCAAATAAAGACTCTAAGCCTTGTAAAAATAAGTAAAGAGAGACGAACACAAGATTCAATTTAACGAGTTCGGCAACCTGCCTACGTCCCGGAGGCCACAGCCACACAATCTTTCTATTAATTGAAAGAAAATACTACTCTCAAAACAAGGGGGTAAATGCTCTCTTTGAGATTCCTCTCTCTCTTAGCTAGCGCAAAAAGCTCTCTTTTTGATGTCCCTTTACAAACCCTAGCAACGTTTTGGGTCATTATAGACAAACCCCAGCCAGAACAGGATTCCAGATAAAACTTAGGACAGCGAAATCTTGCGTCGCGGTCGCCGCTTTTGCCAAAGGTCGGTCGACCGTCAGAACGACGAAATCCTACAGGGTCTTGTGCACGGATACTCGGTCGACCGCAGCGACCACGCCGGTCGACCGGCCAGAGCGAAAACTTCTTCTCAGTCTCCTGCAGTGCACGCGGTCGACCGGCTCTGCCACTGCGGTCGACCGCGACAGTCTTCTGACTGTTTTCTTTCGTCTTTCCGATTGCAGGCTTTGGGTCTACACACTTAGACTAACAATCACAGTTTTAATATTTTAATTGTAGAAAATTCTTTCACCCCCGGATTCTATATACCTCTTCTAAGATTCTGAATGTTGGTCACAATTGAGATCTTAAACTTTGAGAGTTGTTTTAAATGAAGGAGACGGAGGACTTTCCTGATCACAAATGTGTGATAAGAATTTGTGGAATTTTACGCACAATTTTTTTTCTTTGCCAATAATTTAAATAACAATCTCAAAACTATCCTTTAAATCTCTCGAGGATCTGGTCCTGGAGTGAAGTTTGGGGAGAGAGAGGGAGTGAAGTTTGGCGGAGATGAGAGAGAGGGTGAGGGAATCGCTGAGAGAAATTTGCGAAAAAATCCTTGCGCTTGGTGTTTTCGACGAATGCGTATGAACTAGTGCGTATGAGAAACGCAATATATATAATATATTATATATATATATATATATATATATATATATATATATATATATAATATATTTTATATATATATATCATAATATATATATATATATATATATATATATATATATATAGAGAGAGAGAGAGAGAGAGAGAGAGGTATGCTGGTACCAAGCATAAAAAGTTGTGCTTGGTTTGTGATGTGACATAATCTCAGAAATAGGTATGCTTGGTACTAAGCAAAAAAAGTTGTGCTTGGTAGTGAGCTGACATAATCTCTTCCACTCATTCAAATGGTTGCATATCCCCATGCACCCCTCAATCCATGTGAGCATGTGGGCGTGTGACTATATAATATATATATATATATATATATATATATATATATTATATATATATATATATGAGAGAGAGAGAAGTGTTCCTAAGTGACGCCTTAGATAATCATCTAAGGACGCGACCTAAAATCACATGATTAAGCTACATTGTGGATGATCCGTTCCGTTGAACTTGATCTACGTATTCTAAAATCCCAACACACCAAGTTTGGGGTAGATCAATTCGTCGTTTGACCCTCTGTAGAGCAATGTGAAAAGTTCCATTCGTTTGAAACCGTTAAAATTGATACGAGTGGATGAAGGGTCAAACGACAACGAGTTCAACCAAACTTGGTGTGTTTGTGTTTTAGAATATGTAGATCTAAGGTCAAACGGAGCGGATCATCCACAATGTAGCTCAATCATATAATTTTAGACCACGTTCCTTAGATGAGTTAATCTAAGGCGTCACATTAGGAACAACTTCATATAGTAATATATATATATATATTATATATATATTAATATATATATATGATATATAGTATATTATACGTTATATATTATATATATATATCTATATATATATATATATATATATATATATATATATATATATATATATACACACACATGGTCACACGCACACACACATATGCGTGTGTGTATACACACACACACATATGTATATAGGCTAAATTGCAACTTATATGCTGTATAGCTTCACCAACCCTGCACTTAATTGACAGCTGTTTTCAAACTGAGTATGTAAATGCCCCCATAGTATTTAAATGTTGCAGATAAATGCCCAAAGTTTCAAAATATTGCATTTTGGTGCCCCCTTGTTTACTTAATGTTGCAGGTTGGTGCCCTCTTGTTTGCCCAATATTGCATATAAATACATTCAGTCTGTAAATAGCCTCACTTTAATACCTTAAAGTTTCTAAAAGTTACACTTTAGTATCCCGTGTTAAATGATATTCTTGGATACGTAGAAAATGTTAACACCATCTGGGATTTTTTTTAATTTCAGGGTAGTGATCTACAACATTTAAATACTCTAGGGTATTTGTTAGCCCATTTTTAAAATAAAGGCCACTTAAGTGCAATGTTGGTGAAACTGTAGGGCATTTAAATGCAATTTAGCCTACACACATATATACATACGTGTCTATGTATATGTATGTACTATGTCTGTATATGTGTGTATCTATATATCGAGAGAGAGAAAGGCTCTTCTAAACTTAAGTGGATTGAGAGCTTAGCCCACCAAGGTTTTAGCCATTAGATCAATGATCTTGATAAAGATCTTGATCAAATAAAGTACTCTATTTATTACCAAAAGGTAGATTAGGAATATATAAAACAAAGTAACATCTAAGCAATTAACTTCTTTTATTCTTCACCTCTGTGTTTTTAGTGCAACGAACAGTAGCAGGGGAAAAAAAAAAATTCACATCACGGTCTCGAGCGCTCCAATCTGACTTCTTGTTCTGCTATGCATTTTTAGAGCAATGGAAAGAAGAAGAAAAAACATTGCGTTTTAGGAGGTTCACCTAACAACATGCATATCCGTGGTCGTGGTATCCGCCACATCAATCTGACTCTTTCTTGTCAAACTCCGACCATTAATTTGGGGCTCCTTCCTCTTCCCTCGTTGTGAGTGCTTTGAAGCCAGAGTTGGACGCCGACTGCCCTCCCTTCTCTCCCCCTGATTCGCTGTGAGCACCTTGAAGCTCAACTTCGGCGCAATCGGCCCTCGATCCCTACCTTATTGTGCATTTTCTAGCGTATGGGATGATATCAACGTACCTCACCCATATGTCATTTTAACCAGGCAATTAATTTGTGGTCCAATCATCTTGTTTATCTTTATTAAGTTCACGTTCATTGTAGTTGTACATTCCGTATAAATGAATAGAAAAGTTGATTGATGTTGTATTGCAATTGTTTACCCATAAATCTCATTATTATATTTAGCCTTAATTTGCATTGCTAAATAATTGATTTTGCTTTTTTTATAGAAATGTTAGGGGCACACCCCCAACCACAATCTCAACCACACCTCCTCTCCCTCTATAGTGCATTGGGCTCCACATCAATTTTTTTAAAAAATTTGATGTGGGATCCAATGCACTATAGAGGGAGAGGAGGTGTGATGGAGGGTGTGGTTGGGGGTGTGCCCCTAACACCACTCTTTTTTTTAAACTTTACTGGTGCATTTATACAATCTTTTTCAACGATTTAGTGAAGTCGAAAACTCATTGTTATGAGCTACACATATTGTTTCTTTTTATTATGATTTCTTCTTTCTTAGGGGGTGTTTGGTTACATTTCTATAAATTGTAGGAAATGTTTTCCATCCAAAATTTGATTTCCTTGTATTTCTTAAAAAAATTATAGGAAAAGTTTTGAGAAGTCAAAAAGTATAAATTTTCTTGTTTTTTGAAGTTTGCTTGTTTGGTTCAAAACAAGAAAATCTGCTACACACTTTATAGAAATAGCAACTTTTCCTTTTCTTTTGTTTGGTTACATATGTCAAATTTATAGAAAATTGTTAACTACCATATTTATTATTTTAGTAATGGCTAGTTTAATGTCTAGTTGCTAACAATATAGAGCTAAACAAGCTTGATTGAGCCATGAAACCAAAATAATAGCCAAAACAACCCGACAACAAGCAAAAATATCAATCACATAGCCAACAATAGAGAGCTAAACAAGCTCGAATCAGCATAATAACCACAAAACAGCATCCATCGTTCGACAACAAGCTCGAAAGCATGATAACAAGCCCAAATGACCATAAAATACCCAAGAATAGAGAGCTAAACAACAAGAATCAGCATAGAAACTGAAAATAGCCTCCATAGCTTGACAACAATACACAATAATCACCAAATTCCCAACAATAGAGAGCTAAACAAGCTCGAATCAGCAAACCACCAAAAAAACAGCCTTCGTAGCTCGACAACAAGCACAAATACTCACCAAATTCCCACCAAATTAGAGCTAAACAAGCTCGAATCAGCATAGAAACTGAAAAAACAGCCTTCATAGATCGACAACAATCCTAAATGACCACAAAATACCCAAGTATAGAGAACTGAACAAGGTCTAAACAGCAAACAAACTGAAAAAACAGCCTTCATAGCTCGACAACAAGCCCAAATGACCACAAAATACCCAAGAATAGAGAGCACAACAAGCTCGAATCAGCATAGAAACTGAAAAAACAGACTTCGCAGCTCGACAACAAGCTCAAATACTCACCAAATACCCAACAATAGAGAGCTAAACAAGCTCGAATCAGCATAACCACCAAAAAAACAGTCTTCATATCTCGACAACAATCCCAAATGACCACAAAATACCCAAGAATAGAGAGCTAAAAAAGCTCGAACTAGAAATGAAACTGAAAAACAACACAATAACTGATAAACAGCCCAACAGCTCAACAAGGAGCACAATAAGCCACCGAAAACCCAAAAACAGAGAGCTAAACAAGCTCGTAACAGAATCTGTAACCCAAAAACAGCCCCAACAGAGCTAAACAAGCTGATGGCCTCACCAAAGAATCTGGAATCCATTAACTCAGAGAATAGTAACCAAAAAATATGAAAGTGCTCAACAACAAAGAAAACTCATTATGGCTCAGGATAAAATATATATTTATCATAAAAGATTACCTCGCCTATCAATTTATGGTGAAAAGTAGGCTGCTATTTTGAGGGATTGCCTCACCCAAGAATTGAGATATCAATAGGGATGCATTTCACACAAAATTGTCTCGCCTAAACAATACACAATAAATATAGGCTGCATTCTCAATTTATTATTATCATCATTGCCCATCCAAAAAAAGGAATGAAAAGAGGTCATACCATGCTTGATTACCAAAATATGCCATCCATCGTTACCAATCAAACCGAGCATTTTATAACCATTAGCTGCTACTAAGCCCAAGTGACCACAAAATACCCAACAATAGAGAGCTAAACAAGCTCGAATCAGCATAGAAACTGAAAAAACAGCCTTCATAGATCGACAACAATCCCAAATGACCACAAAATACCCAAGTATAGAGAACTGAACAAGGTCAAAACAGCAAACAAACTAAAAAAACAGAATCTGTAACCCAACAGCCCAACAAGGAGCACAATAAGCCACCGAAAACCCAAAAACAGAGAGCTAAACAAGCTTGTAACAGAATCTGTAACCCAAAAACAACCCCAACAGAGCTAAACAAGCTGATGGCCTCACCAAAGAATATGCAATCCATTAACTCAGAGAATAGTAACCAAAAAACATGAAAGTGCTCAACAAAACATTGAAGTAAACTAAAGAATGGCTGTAAACAGTAGTCAAACTCTTACCTTGAATGTGTACTGAGTTTATCATTTTCAGAATGAAAGGTGACAATAATAAGGAACAGCGAAGTGCAAACTTAATGAACTGTAAAGTAAACTAAACATTGAAGTAAACTAAACAACATTTTGATATATGTAAATGTATAGTATACCAACTAGATTTGAAAGTTAGCTATGACATATACTTGGAGATGACATTAGCATTGGAGCAAAATGAACCAAATGCAACCGAAAACACAAAAATACAGAGCTAAACAAGCTCGTAACAGAAAGCTAGCAAATGCAACAAAAAACAGCCCTTTTAATTTTGCTCCAATAGATTTGAAAGTTAGCTATGACATATACTTGGAGATGACATTAGCAGTGGAGCAAAATGAACCAAATGTAACCGAAAACCCAAAAATACAGAGCTAAACAAGCTCGTAACAGAAACATATGACCCAAAAAAAGCCCCAACAGCTCGATTGAGTGAAGAAATATCAACCAAAAATCCATTAACTCAGAGAATAGTAACCAAAAAACATGAAAGTTCTCAACAACAAAGAAAACTCATTAGGGCTCAGGATAAAATAGATTTATCATAAAAGATTACCTCGCCTATCAATTTATGGTGAAAAGTAGGCTGCTATTTTGAGGGATTGCCTCACCCAAGAATTGAGATATCAATAAGGGTTGCATTCCACACAAAATTGCCTCGCCTAAACAATACACAATAAATATAGGCTGCATTCTCAGTTTATTATTATCATCATTGCCCATCCAAAATAAAGGAACGTAAAGAGGCCATACCATGCTTGCCCATCCAAAATATGCCATCCATCATTAAGCTCAAACCGAGCATTTTATAACCATTAGCTGAAATATAGCACAAGTATCCAACACCAACAATTAGTACGACAAATATAACCTACGACGAATACAACAACGAAATATAAGTAATGAATCGCAACATCTAAAGTTTGCAATTAACAAAATGTTAGTTACGAATTGCAACATCTAAAGTTTGCAATTAACAAAATATAAGTTATGAATTGCAACATCTAAAGTTTGCAATGTACAAAATATATTAGTAGTGTGGGAACAATACCAAAATATGTGAAGTAGCAAAATAGAGTGTTGTGTGCACAGAACAATAAAACACTATCATGTGTCCCAACCTTGAGCCGCCGCAAGACCAACAAGAAACCTCTTCTGTGCTTCCTTTGTTTTTATAAAAAACCTCCTAGCCTCGTGCTCACTTTCATACAAATGATCTAAAACCTTATCAAGGAATTCATCACTGTAGGAGTCACTATGGTTCTTCAAAGCTGCAGCTAATTGTTCAGTCTAATGTATAATGTGTTGATTTCTAATTGACTTCGACATAGTCTCAACAAAGCTGCGTATCAACTCATCATCATTGGATTTGCGAGCTCGCTTGCTTGAAGATGGCTTTGTGGTAGACTCATGTTGGGATTTCCTAGAAGTGGAGTTTGGGGTAGTGTTAGCATCGGATTGGGGCTCAGTTTCACTCTCTTGAGGAATGTCCACATCATCATCATCAAGAGGAATGGCGTTGTTAGCACCAATTTTATCATAAACCGGCCACCCCGCACCACTTATGTTGATGCAAGTCTTCATATCATTAAATTTGTTTCTCCAAGTCTTCATGCGATTAATCACATGAACGTGGGTGTAGTTGGTTTTGAATTTCATGTTCATTTTCATAGCTGCTATTTTGTAAGCCTCAGCTTTGAAGTTTTTATCAACTTTCATTCCGGAATCCGCGAGCTCCGCAAGACACGGTATAAGCTCCGCATCATGCTCAGGAAGCCACCACATGTTGGAAACCCCCTTCGAGTTGATGCTAGGAGCCCCACGTGTTGCAGCCCGTGCTCTTTTGTGAGCAGTTTTTTTGATTCTTTTGGAGGGTGAAACCTCCTGGCTCAAACAAATGACATTACTTTCATGTCCACCAGATTCACCGGTGGAGGGTGACATTTGCTGTGGACCACCGCTTTGAGAACTCAAAGAGGGAATGTACAAGCCTTGGGGACTGTTCAACATGTTGGTGAATGAAACATGTTGGCTAGAGCCACTGTAGTTCCCATTGAATAGTGGAAACTGTGGGAAAGAAGGCATTGTATGAGGCGGATTGAACGGTTGATTTGGATATGAAACAAAATTCACATTAATACCGCCCGCATCAATTAGTGGTGCATGTGGTGAGTTGGGCAAATTATCTTTTCCTCCCTCTTTGTTAGACATACCTATATGCCATAATAAAAACAAACAAGAAATTTAGAAAACTACATAAGTACAATATGAGTACAATCATGAAATAATAAATTACAAAATTATAGTTGAGAAACTACATTGTTCATACAAGCACATTGTTCATACAAGCACAAAATTAAAGTTGAGAAACTACATAATTCAATATAGTCTGAAATATGCGAAAACAACGCAACTACAAGCCAATTTCTGTGGTGTCGCCTTCTTTATATTTTGCGCAATAATCAACCCACATTGCCCATGCAATTTGATCCCTAAGTTCCTTCCATTCATTTCTTGCATCACGCTCCTCTCTTTGTGTCCTAGATTGAGTGAAGTCAACTACATTTGTACCATCTTCGTTTGTCATGTCATCATTCTCCTCATCAATTAGTACATTCTCATTCAAGATGTCATCTTGTGGATCTTCAATTGCAATGAAATTATGTAATATAGTACATGCTAAGACGATGTCCACTTGTGTGGGGGAATGAATAATTAGGCTTCGCCGAAAGAATTTTGAACCGATTCTTCAACGTGCCAAAGGTTGATTCAATTTTGGACCGTAAAGAAGAGTGTCTTAAATTGAACAACTCCCTACTATTTCTGGGTGTCCTACCAATTTGTTCCTTTAAGTGATAACGTACACCACGGTACGGAGAGATGAAGCCAGGCATGGTAGTGTATCCAGCATCACAAAGATAATATTTGCCTACATACAAAAAGAAAATTTGTGATCAATTGGACCCTATTATTTAGCTGACTATTTATTAAAGGAGGTGGAAGAATACCATCATATACTCTCAATCCGTAAGGTTGTGGTCTAGACAATGCGTCTTGCAAAATCCTAAAGTCATTCGCCGCACCTTCCCACCCAGCCAGGACATATGAGAAAAGTTTATTTGGAGTGCACGCAGCTAAAACATTTTGCGTTACACCTTTACGCCCTCTAAACCATGCAACTAGATTAGAGCGTAACATTGCGTCAATATGTGTTCCATCTATCATACCAATGCAATCCTATCAAAACTCGACAATAAATGAAATTATTAGTACCTCATATCATACAAATTATGCAAATCACAAACTCAAACAATTTATTTCTCTCTTACCTTGAAGTAAGGAAAATAGTTTGGATTGTTGGCAATCTCCGGTGGAATCTCATTAGGAGCTTGCTTCATGTATCGATCGCGAAGACCATTCATAGCCTGTAGGATCTTATTAAAGTACCTACTAATCGTTTCACCCGATCTTATGAATTCAGTCCTTATTACTTTGTTTTTGGTTTTATGACCCACTATGCAAAGAAACATAGCGAGTTGTTCTTCAACTTGAAGGTGTTTTGTGTCATTTAGAAAACCATGATTGCGCATTACATCCGCAAGATTGAAAAAAGCTTTAGGCCTCATTCTAATATAAGACCTACAACTATCACTATATCCTTCAAAGACGCGCTTGAAGTGAGCATTTCTACAATAAATTCTCCTCATCTTATCCTCTCTTGGGGCATAACAAATGGATTTGCGCCTAGCACGAATTCTCAATAAACAAGCTATTATTGTAACCACGGTAGATATAGTGGTATTAGCACACATCCTCTTTATTTGTTCTTCATCTACACCATCCATCTACATTCGTTACAAAGCAAAAATAGTTTAAGATGTTTATGCAACAATAAACAACGACAAAAAAATTTAGCAACTAACTTATCAACAAAACTCTTTTATACACCCAACATTTTGAACTATAATCATGATTGACATGATACAAACGTCATACATTGAAAAATTGAAAAATAGCAATTTTTTTTGTTTGAGATGTGAACATGGTAAAGAGGGGAAACCCTCAAAAGATATCTTCAATCTTACAATCTTAAAGCAAGTTTACATGCGTGCCACTGCAGTTCTTTTCATCACATTTGTTGTTTATTCATTTATCCCAACTATTGCTTCTTATTTACATACCTATAAAACCCCATACTCTGTGAAATTACAAGCCCCTGTCAAATTCACAACTAAAGTGCTATTGCTTAAGTGCTATATCAAGGCCCGATCTTGTCATCATTCACAACTAAAGATTACAGAAATGTAATAGAGGGTAATTTATATCAAAGAAAAACCTACTGAATGTAAAAAAACTTAACGGTTTAGATTTAATTTTTATCATGCAAAGCTTTTAACTAGTTGTTGCCAACGCAGATGACAAAATACATAACAGATGACTAAGCACTATCTGCTTTGGTACCCAGCTCAAACAACAAAGAAAATAACAAATTATCTGTTTTCAACTGATAAATATGTTCCCCAAAATCAAATTCATCAACGTCCTAACAATTATTGAGTATTGAGTCATGATTCTAAAAGCCTTGAGATCAGAAATTACGAAAATAAAATGAACCGAAACCCTAACGATATTTTTTGTCAACAGACCAACTACAAACAGATAAAAAAAAAAAAATTGAGCCAAAAGAAGAAATTTTTACCGTGGGAGCCTTGAGATCAGAAAACCCTAGCGCAAGATTTGGGAACGAGAATGAACCCTAGCGCAAGATCTGGGAACCGAAAACCCTAGATCTGAGGCGATCGAAGAGGGAGAATCGAGATGTAACTGGAAATGGCGCGAAGGACCAGCAGCTCGCTGGATTTGGGGCGGGAACCAGAACGAAATTTTTCGTCGACGCAGCAGCTCGAGAAATGTCCAGCGAGTGGGGAAATGGGTACGGGAAGCGAATATATGAATTTAATAAAGGAAGTGTCAGATTTCATGGCAATTTCCTCTCATTTTGAGAGGAAATACATTTCTACAAAAGTGGGGTGTTTTTGACAGTTTTAAGAAAACATTTCTATAAACTTTTTGGGAGCCAAACACACTTTATAGAAATACACAGAAAATTTTTATTTACGAAATTGCCACTGTCAGAGTTTTTGAGAAATGTTTTCTATAAAAACAGCCAACTGTAGGCTGTCTAAAAATTACAATAGATAGCTTATTCAAACAAGCTCCGACAACGGAGGTCACAATCAGACGACTTCCCAATCACTGCATCCACAACTCCACAATTGCCACAAACGCGACCTCACTTCTGAGATGATTGATCTTGATGGCTGTGACAACAGCATGGCTAATATCATAGCAACTATTAGAGATGCTGATGAGCAGTGTGATGATTTCAGAAATAAAAGGTTGGACTCAGTTGGTGAGTTGCTTGGTAGAGAGCTATGGGCAAATATTCGTCTTCAAGACACTATGGATGTTGATTCCCGTCAAGCTCTCACAATGAAAGCTACAATCAAATAGCTTTCGGGTCGGTGATCGAAAGCGGCAAATAGAGAACTTTTCACATAGATCTAGAAGGGTTACAATTCAACGACACTTCCGACAACTGATGAAAACTCTATTCAGCAGTCTTCACAATCTGCAGTGAAAGTTACAATCTGACGGCTTTCACACCCCACAACAGCTAAAGCCAGGATTACTGAACAACGGTCCCCGCAACGCTTCACAGAAGAAGTTACAAACTGAACAACGGTCCTTGCAACGCTCTACAGAAGAAGTTACAAGTCAACTAACTCCTTCGGAAACGCGGGTGTCATCCCCGCGTCACCAAGTTGGAAATGAAGGCGACCCTCGCATCGTCAATGCAAAAGCCAAACGTGAGCGACCCTCGCGTTCAATGGTGTTCAACCAACAGCGACCCTCGCGTCGTCAATGCACAAGCCAAATGTGAGCGACCCTCGCGTTCAATGGTGTTCAACCAACAGCGACCCTCGCGTCGTCAATGCACAAGCCAAACGTGAGCGACCCTCGCATTCAATGGTGTTCAGCTAACACCCAACTTCGCGTCTCAATTCAAAGAACACGAAGTTGAGTTCTAAACGCCAGAATGGGCGTTTGACTTATTCAAACATAAGTCGAACGGTTCCAAAACCGTTTATCCCACGTTCTGAGGGATTTTCGCCCACGTAGGAGCGGATATAGGGGTCAGTTACAACCTCCTATCCCCCTATAAAAGCTCAACGAACCTAACAGAACAAAAGGTTGGATTTTGGGCATCTAAACCGCACAGGTTGGATTCTGAAGATCTAAACCGCTCAGGTTGGAAATTTTTCAGTTCTCAAACAGATAAGGGCTAGCTGGTTGGATTTTTCAGATCGGAACCGCACGGGTTTGGAGATTTGGAAGATCTCAACCATTCAGGTTTGGCGATTCAACAGCAGCAGCGTAATCCTTGGAGATAGGATTTTTGAATCAAACTCAGAAGATCAAATCTGAGAGGATTCTTCGACAACAGAAAAACAGCTTGATCATTAACCGAATTTTCGGTTCCAACAACTCTATTCACAGAGTTCAAACTCGTTCAGAGTTCTTAAACTCATTCAGAGTTATTCATAAAACTTTCCACGAAAGTTCATCGTTCCCACGAGATAAAGACGGTCGGATCGTCAACGGAGAGCAAGTTCGACGCAATCAATCGAAGGAAGCACTCCATCGCTGCCAAGAAGAACCCAGTTTTAAACAAAGGGGAAAACCAAATTCGTTTTCCTCTCTTTTGTAATCAAGTTGTAACCGAGATCAAAGGAATCAAAGTCACATTTTCTTTATTCTCTTCTTTACAATTTTCTCTACATACAAAAGATGGCGACTCCGCTGGGGACTAGCTTTTCCGACGAGGAAGTGGTGGCTCAGTCCGACGTCCACCTCTTGGGAACGACTGTAGAAACTCTCGTCGTAGAGTTTGATCAGGCGAAATACGAGGAAGCCCTATCCTCTGGATCGCTTAGCCCCAAGGCTAAGCATGGTGTCCGCAAGATCTCCAAGGAGATCAATTCTGTTGTTGAAGAGCCGAAGAAAGCCCTCTCCTTCGGCCAGGAACTCAAACTGGCTCTGATGGCGGAAGATCCCACCTCCGCGTCAGCAAGACGTGCTTCAGGCCACAAACGGCCTCTGGAGGAGACGAGTCCTGTAAACGTCAATGACGTTGCTGCAAAGGCTTTGAAACAAGCCAAAAAGAACGCCGCTCGCCGACGGAGAAGATCCATCCGACATTCTGTTGTTGAAGTGCCGAAGAAAGCCCTCTCCTTCGGCCAGGAACTCAAATTGGCTCTGCTGGCTGAAAAGCCCACGTCCGCGTCAGCACAGCGTGCTTCGGGCCACAAACGGCCTCTGGAAGAGACGAGTTCCATAAACGTCAACGACGTTGCTGCTAAGGCTTTGAAACAAGCCAAAAAGAACGCCGCTCGCCGACGGAGAAGATCCATCCGACGAGCACACTTACGAGAAAGCCGATTGTTGGCCCAACGCGAAGATCGCGTTTCTAAAGATCCAACCGAACCTGGCGTTCCCAAAGAAGAGCGCTCACTGCGTGGCAATGAGCCCAACTATGAGCCTAGGCTGATACAGCTCAAACGCGACCCTGAGTGGCGCGTTGTTCATTCAAAACGCAGCCCTCAGAAGGGAGCTGTCAAAACCAAACGCGACCCTCAAGGTCGCGTTCCAATTGAAAATGACTTTCAGAAGTCAGTTTCACAAACCAAACGCGACCCTCAGGGGCGCGTTCCAATTGGACATGACTCTCAGAAGTCTGTTTCACGAATTAAACGCGACCCTCAGGTGCGCGTTCAAACGAAGCATGACTCTCAGGAGTCTGTTTCACCAACCAAACGCGACCCTCAGGGGCGCGTTCAACCAAAACTTGACCCTCAGAGGTCAGGTTCATCATTTAAACGCAGGCCTCGGCCTAGTGTTTTCAAACGCGACCCTCGCGTTACTTCTCAAGAACGCGATCTTCAAGAGGTCCGTCAGGTTCAGAAAAGTCAGCGTGGCTTTAAAATTCACGTTCGACAAGAACCAATCTCGCCTACCCAAGGGCAGGGGGTTCCAACTCCACCTCCAAGTCCGGGGAAAGTTTCCTCCCAAGTTCCTGATCTGCGGGAACTGTTGTCGAGAGGAAAATCAGCAGCACAAACAGCTCACCCATGTCAATGTGAGAGACTTATCTCGGCAGTCTTGTCAGAATGCCCTTGTTGTGCAACAACACCTCGGCAGTCTGTATTCGACAGGTTGACGAATGTCGTTAGACCTGCCAAACGACAACGCCGCAACAAAAAGAAGACAGTTGAAGCGGAATACCCTCAGGTCACTATCAACATGATCGGCCGAGGGAAGGCCTCGCGTACTAATTCTGACGAGTCACCGGAGAGTCATCCGCCAACTGTCCGAGAAATTTGTGACCAGTTCGAAGGGGTATATCAGAATACTCGGACTCGGACAGGAGGAGCATTCGGCAATAGCCGAATCTCAATCTTCAAGCTCTGTTGGAGCACGCGAGGTCTCCGCTTACATGTCAGGGAACCACGAAGACATCGCCAAAAGAGTGGACGAACATCAGGTCATGCTCCAGGCGCAACAGGAGACACTTCTCCAATTGAAGGATATGTTGGCTCAGCTTCTTGCTGAAAAAGGCCACAAACCTGAGTCTTCCCGGAGAACAACTTCAAAGGGAAAACAAAAACTGCATGAATATTCAGATCGTGAGACTCACAATTTGGGATCCTCTTCTGAGGGTGAGAGGGATACAGAGAAAGAACTGCACCCTCAATCTACTAAGGTGGAGGAGCTGGAGGCTCGCCTTAACGCAATTGCCAACAGAAGCGAGCTCCGCGAAGAAGGGGTAGTTCGACCTTACCCTGCTAGTGGGATACAGCTCCCTACCCACCGAAGTTTAAGGCCCCTACCTTACAACTGTTCGATGGCACAGGATCGCCAAATCAGCACATTTACTACTTCAAGTCCCAAACTGGGGATGTAGTAGCAAACACGCCATCCTGACAGCTGTTCATTCGGTACCCTTAAGGTGTCGCCTTTCGAATGGTTTTCATGAATTGCCTGGCGCGATTATCCCAGAAATGTGTGAGACCTTGGAAGCCTAATTCTTGCCAGGTTCTTTGAGGTCGCACACGGTAGGCTCCGGTCCCAACCTTCTTGGCCACTTAAGCCCAAAGGAAAGGAGAGTCCATCAAAACCTATTGGAGAGAATTCGCAGCATGGCAATTGCGATGCCCTCAGGTATGACCAATCAACAAAAAATCTGCCTTGAAACTTGCAGCGCACAACCTGCCAAACCCAGCCTCCTTGCTCAATGGGGGTGCAGAATGTCGCTCCTGGGAGACAACTTAGTCTCACAAGGAGAACAAGCTGAAAAATAGTGCGCCGGTCCAAAGCCGAGAAGTGCCACAACCCAGCCGCAGCAGAAAAAATTCAGCAACGCACCAGAACAACGCCCAGCGGGTCTAAGCAAAGGAGACCTTTGGCCGCCGACTTGTACACGCGAGTCTCCACCGCCGTAAACAAAGCAGGGCAAACTTCCAAATCAGCCAAAGAGCGCCCAAGCCAGTATTCTTTCAAAGAGAGCACGTGCTACATTATTCCAATGCTTCGAAAGGAACAAACAAGCTGCATCCGCTCGACCGGTCAGGAAGCCCG
>NC_033800.1:26176036-26210632 GCF_001876935.1 Asparagus officinalis
ACGTTATTTCAAGAACGTGCAAATTGCGATTAAAAGCTTGCATCGCGATTCAAGCTATATCAAAGCTCAAGTATATTGCTCTCTATATGAGGATAATTACTTTCTTTTGTTTTTCTCTCTAGTGCTAGAATGGCTAGGAAAGAGTTACTGAGTTTACTTGAAGCTATTGGGAAATCACGACACACACGTGTTTAAACTTGTTGGGCTTTTAAGCGTTTTTCAACAAAATACTAATTTTTCAGCAAGTTTTGAGTACCTATCTGCAAATTCTTTTTCCAACAGTTTGTTTTTAGTATTAAAACATTTTACAAAGTTTCAGCCCTTTTCAGACCCGGTCAACTGAATATTTTGGAAATATTTTAACATTGGTCATAATAACTTGATTTCAGAATATGTCAGAAATCGTCGTCGCGATGGACGCTTTCTTTCACAATGTCTCCAGAGTGTCGTCGGTCGACCGATACGGTCGAGCCGAATTTCTCACCTTATCGTCGACGCGTGCCGGTCGACCGATGAGTCTCTGGATGTTTGTGTCAAAACTCCTTAGCTGCTGGCGGTCGACTCGATTTTTTCGGTCGTCGACCGAAGGTATTTTTCGGTGAACCGATATTTTTCTTCGGTAAACGATTTTTTGGCCTCTGTCAGCCGCGACTTTTTAAATACGGTCGTTGCGCTGCGAACGGACCTGTGCTTTGCAGCTGTTGAGTGATTTGGCACAGCGTCTGGATGAGGGTGCTGAAGAAGAGATTAATTATCTGCATTTGGGTAGATTTTGTTTTTTGTTTTAAAATGATTAAAACTCTCGCCTATAAATATCCCCAGAACCTCTCTTCTTCGCTGCTAAAGCCCTAACGTTTGAAAAACCAGACGAGCTTTTCTGTTTTCCTGAGAAAACTTTTCAAAACTGCTGTTTTTTCTACTCTGTTTCAAGTGTGTTTCACTTCCCAGCTTCAGTACTACTTCTACTTTGCTAATAGGGGCTTGTGTAAAGAGAGGCTCTTGCTTGGTTCTTTTCTTCTGGCTGCTGTGTGGTTTGAGATCTGTGGAGATGCTTTTACTGTGAGGGAGTGTTGATGCTGTGAGATCAAACTGTGTAGTGAGAGAGAGATCTTGTGGATCCGGCTCGTGTAGACGGAAGTTCGCGCTTCCAAACCGGATCGTGTTGTAGTGGATTTCTCTCGAGAGTGGGAGCGGGACGTAGGTCAAAGCGGCGAACAGCTCGTTAACAATCGCAGGCAAGGATCACGATTCCTAACTCTATCTCTTTCTATTTGATTGGGGGCACTTTCTGTTTTGTGGTTTGCTTGTGCTGAGTTTTAAATTGCATATTAGAGCCTCTTAACCCTAATCACCCCCCCCTCTAGGGTCCAACACTGCACAGTAAGGAGCATTTTGATTCGAGCATGTCCACCACACAAGGAGTGGTTTGATAATTGTCTCTTCTCATGTGTGGCCGAGATATTACTGCATAGAGCGATGTTCTAATGGGAACATTACTCACGGAAGCTATAGATGATGGAGTTTATCTATAGTTTTATACTTATATATGTTGGGGATTCGAAATAATCAATCGAACCCGTGCCCTTCCGGATCTTGTGCTAAGAGTTTAACAAGTAGGAAAATCACCACAAATAAAAGAAAAAAAATTGTAGGAAAGATAAACAAGAAGGAACACACCAGATTTAACGAGGTTCGGCAACGTGCCTATGTCCTCGAGAGTCACACCACACAATTCTTTGATTAATTGAAGAAGATTACAATGCTCACAAATATGTTTTTATCTCTTTGCGATATCTCTCTCAAATAGCCGTCAAACCCCTCTTTTTCGTGTTCTACAAACCCTAAAAATATATCAAGGTATATATAGTATCCTGGCCCAAAAAAATATTCCAAACAAATCAGGAAACTAGAAAAATTGATTCTGGTCGTCCGCACAATGTGTGTCGGTCGACCGGCCAGAACAAAGTTTCTTAAAGGGTCTTCGTGCATGTTTTCGGTCGACTGGCGCATAACCTTCGATCGACTAATTGGTCACCCTTGGTCGACCGATTGGTCACCCTTGGTCGACCAACAACACAGCTTCGGTCGACCGGCCAGAGCGTGTTCCCGAGATCGTTTTCTGTAGTCTCTTCGGTCGACCGGATCTCCTCCGTCGGTCGACCGACTCGAAATTTTTCAGACTCGTATTTTTTATTCAGGTTTCGTTCTTCACACGACTAAAACCAACAATCTCCCACTTGGAGACGAAACTGTCATCAACGAGCGCTCCCGAACTCTTGACATCTTCGCAAGCATCATCTCCTACCTGGATAAATTCATTCTTCAATCATCATCATCTCGGAGATCCCGCCGATCCCCCTAGTATGGCTCTGGCTCCGCCTTCATCTCCTATGCGTGAAGGCTAACTAAAGTTGTGTACAACTCCAATTTGTCAATAGTCACTGCTTTAGTCAACATATCCGCAAAATTTTGACTCCCCAAAATCTTCTCCAATCGTAACTTGACATCCTTAATCAGCGAGCGTATGAAGTGGTATTGTACGTCGATGTGCTTCATTCTAGCATGATATACTGGATTCTTGGCAAGACGTATAGCACTCTGCCTATCACAATAAAGAACGTTGTTCCTCTACTTCAAACCAAATCTTCCATGCACCCGATCAACCAAATCATCTCCTTACTGGTTTTAGTTACTGTGATATACTCTACCTCAGTCATGATATATGTTCAATTAAAGATTTAAATTAAAATTTTAAACAAACACATAAGCATACATACCCTTAATAGTCGACTAATTTGACCTATAGTCGACTACATGCACAAGCATTGCATATAAGGTTTTCTGTAAATTACAGTGTAGTCGACTAATTTCACCTATAGTCGACTACTCTGAGTTAAATTCTGATAATCAACTTTCTATCGATTACAGTATAGTCGTGTGACACCCCTGTTTTCACTCATGGCTGCAGTCCAAGGTGAACCCAGAGATATCAAAAATACATATATATATATATATATATAAGCTAAGTGCTATGCGGCGCAAAGTGCTACGTCGAGAGGGCGGGAGCCACCTCTTGAGGTCGTAGGAGCCACCTCTAGAATCTCACACGGATGGTACGGTCTTGGATGATATGATTTGGCGCAACGAGGACATTGCGAGTTTAAGTGGGAGAGTTTGTAATACCCCAACCCTTGAGAGGGTGATGTGATTAGTATTGATAAATTTGATTGGAATACTCATACCACCAAGATGCATCTTTTTTTCGGGAACCCAACTCTTAGAAACTCTAAAGTTAAGCGTGCTTGGCCTGGAGAAATTCTAGGATGGGTGACCCCCTGGGAAGTTTTCCAGGGAGCGCGTGAGTGAGGACAAAAACGTGCTGAAAAGACATGTGGTTGTTTGTGAGGCCAGTCCATCAGATCTAGTAGCATACCGACTCCGGGATTCCGGGGCAGTGCGTCACAAGTCGACTATTTTTCTTACTAGTCGACTACTAATACTGTTTTCACAGTTTTATAGTTTTAAAGCTTATTGGATTTTTTTAACCCAAAACCCAATACCCGTTTTATTTAAGTAGAGTACATCTCAACCATAGATTTTTAACTCTATCAATCCTAGCCACATATCTAAGATAAAATCTACACCTTTCATTTTTTTTACAATTCAATCTGGACCATACAATACAATTCTTTTAAAAATTAAAAGATAAAAACCTAAAAACTACCCACTAACCTATCCTAAAATCGATTCTTCTTCTTCCTCTCTTCAGAACCCTTTGATTCCAAGTTAGGGCATCATCTTTCTTCTCAATTCTTCTCAAAAATTTCATCAAGTTCATCATTTTCTGAAATCTGTCAGGTTTTGTAGTCGACTACATCAATTAATAGTCGACTAATCTAGGGTTTCAACAATCTGTGGTAAATTTCTCAACTTGATCTTCGTATTTTCAGTTATTTTTTTGTTTCATCATGTCTAGAGCTAAGAAAGCTAAGCAAATTCATACTAATGTTGACAATGAAATCATCATATACTTAAAAAGTCCTGATTTACTTAAAGAATTCAAAATATCCACTTTTGAAGTTCTTCCAGGACGATTTGTGAAATTTGATGATTTTATTCCATGGAACTTTGGATCATATTTTGAAAATGTAGGATTGCTTGAATTATTCTCTGCTGAAAATAGAAAACCCACATATCCTTTTCTTGTTCAATTGTTCTATACTAATATAGAACGTGTTGGAACTATTGGTGGTACTGAAAAACTTAAAACTCTTGTAAAAAGAATAGAAATTAAATTGACTACAAAGTCAATTGGAAAAATTTTAAATATTTCTTTACAAGGAGTTTCTCTTAGGTCAATTAGGATGAATGATTGAGATCTTTTATCTAATCATATATTTCTTCCTGGTTATAGTAAACCTTTAAATAATTCAAACAAACTTCGTCCAATTCCTAGGTTCATTACACGGATCTTAGCGTATAACTTGTTTCCAAAAACTGGGAGTTTCCATTTCATTTTCCTAGATTTAGCAAAAGCTCTATATGCTATAATGGAAAATATCTAAGTTAATTGGGCTGAAGTTTACTTTGATAATCTTCTGACAATATCAAGAGGATTTCTTTCTTATGGTACCTTTTTAACAAAAGTCTTTGACAAATTTTATGTGGATCTTAAATCTGAAAATTCTGTTGTTCATTCCATTGAATTCTTTGATTCCAATGCCCTAACTAGGATGAAGTTAACAAATTTTGAAATTCAAGAATAAAATCCTCAAGATGAACCTCATCCTCATCAAGAAGAAATTCCACAAGATATTCCACAATCTTTAACTCAAGCAGTAACTTCTTCTAGTCAACCACCACAACCATTTCCTTCAGAACCTTCATGTTTTTCAGATGTGTAATACAACACACTATCTGCTCGTATTCTTGAACTTGAAACTGGTCAAAGAGCTCTATATTCTCAGAATTCCTATATCATTAGTAATCAAGAAGAGCTAATCAAGAAGTTTGAAGACTTGGATTCAAAGCTTAGTGCATACTTTCAAGGACATCAACCTCCTCCAGTACCTTAGAAGTTTATGCACGCATCATTTTAGATTTGGATGTTTTAGTGTTTAGTATCAAAATAATTATGTTCTTTTGTTAGTTATCTATGTTTAAGTATAAAAAACTATATAGTTGTGGGTTGTTATTAAGACATATGAAATATGTTATGTTGCTACAATGTCAAGTATGTTGATTGTGTGTTTACATTACTATGATGTTGTTTGGATAGTTAATATATGTGCTATATATTTTAAACAGATCATGGTGATGAATATTGTGGAACTTTTGGTCTTTATGGCAAGTCTTTGCCTACCTATTTGGATGGGTGAAGTTATGGATTATGTTCATAATCTGGATGATTTGTTTGAAGTATTAGCTCATGTTGAAGAAATAATGTCATGTTTAGCATAAATAAAATATTTATTTCTTTTTGTTGATAACAAAGGGGGAGAAATGGTTATCTATATTAAATTTATGTAATGTTATAAACTCTAATTTGCATATATGCAAGGGGAGTAAGTATGTTTATTTCATAATGTTTAAACTTTATTATAATATGCATAAATTATTTGTTATCGTCAAAAAGGGGGAGAATGTTGAATATCATATCTCCATGATATTATTTTGATGATAACAATTTATACAATGTGTGTTATATACAAATGCACTAACTTTTATATGCAGATTTCAATATCAAAATATGAACAAGTACAAGTTGAGTTCAAGGCAATATGAAGTGAAGAAGATGAAGATCATATGAGATAATTACATTTTCTTTACTTAGAATTTTTGTACAAGCCTTGATCACTCACACACACACACACATAAATATTAGAACACACTAACACAGGCTTAGTGTGTTGGTTAACTATAGAAATCCCCTATGTTAACCATTAAAGTTATAGTTAATTATTGAGTATTAAAACATTTAATTCATATATTTTTTACTCTTAGTAGTCGACTAATTAGAATAGTAGTCGACTACTTATGTATATGTTTTAAATATATGTTTCTGTCAATTTACAGTATAGTCGACTAATTTGGATATATAATAGTCGACTACTTAAGCTTATGACAGAAATATAAGTTTATGTCATTTTACAGTATAGTCGACTAATTAATATTATAGTCGACTACTGAAGGCAAAATTTATTTTTTAAGTTTCTGTCTAATTACGGTATAGTCGACTAATGAACTTTATAGTCGACTACTGAGAAATTTTCTGACTTCACAGATTCTGTTTAAACTCAGTGTAGTCGACTAATCTGTCCTGTAGTCGACTACAGATACAGTTTTTCCAGAATTTAAAGTTTGAATTTATGACTGTTTATAGCCGTTTTTAAACGTTTTTAAAGTTCAAATACTTATCTTTTCAAGGACTATAAATAGGTTATTTTTTCAGAAAAAATAAAGTGACTCACATACCCATAAGCTTTGATCTTTGTGTATTTTTTCAAGTGAAAAAAAAACATTCAGATTTTGAAAAAAAGAAAAGTTTCTGAAATTGCCTTTGAACATTATTCAAATACTTATTGTTTAGGCAATTTACAAAAAAAAAGAAAAGTTTCTGAAATTGCCTTTGAACATTATTCAAATACTTATTGTTTAGGCAATTTACAAAAGTTAGAATCATTCCTAAGCCACTACTACACTACACTATAATTCAAGGCTTATAAGAATCAAAATTGTTGCTTCAAAAGTTCTCTCGGTTTGTGAGAGGTGTTAATCTCTTGGTTTAGAGATTGGTGTGCAAATTGGCAAGGTGTTTGTTAATTGGTGTTGCAATTTGTAGGGACTTACAAATTGGTCAGGTTTGCTTTTGATTTTGTAAGTTTATTCAAAATCATAGTGGAAACTCTCAAGCGGGATTTGCTTGGGGACTGGATGTACACCGAATTGGTGGAACCAGTATAAAATTTTGTGTTTGTGTTTGTGAATTTCTGAGATTGCCATTTTTCTTTATAATTTATAATCTACTTTGCATAAATTTTTAAAAGAATACTATTCACCCCCCTCTAGTGTTCTAGTGTATCTATTTCAGATCCTACATTTGGTATCAGAGAAAAGTGAAAGATGGCATCAACAAATACATCACAATTCAAAGAAGATCACTCTACAAATCGTCCACCAATGTTCGATGGATTGAACTACAACTATTGGAAGTGCCGAATGAAGATTTACCTTTAATCTATTGGTTATGGACTTTGGAATGTTGTGGAAATAAAATATGAGAAGCCTACAACTCCTTTTTCAGAATTAACTACATCTGAAAGGAACAATGCAAATTTGGACTCCAAAGCCATGAATGCACTATTCTGTGCACTTGACAAGAATAAGTTCAATAGGGTGTCAATGGCCACATATGCATATGATATTTGGCATACACTTGAGGTAACTCATGAAGGTACAAATAAAGTTAAAGAATCTAAAATTTCTGTTCTTGTACACAGATTCGAATTATTTAAAATGAAGGAAAATAAGACTATTGGAGAAATATTCACAAGGTTCACCGACATCACAAATTCTCTCATTGGTCTTGGAAAAATATACACACAAGTGGATATGGTAAGAAAAATACTCCGATCACTTACTCCACAATGGGAAAAGAAAGTTACCGTAATCGAAGAAGCCAATGATTTATCAATTCTTACGGTTGAAAATCTTATCAGAAATCTTATGGCGTATGAAGTTCAAATTGAAGATAGAAAAAATGATGAAGAAACAAAGAACAAGAAAGTACTTGCATTCAATACTACTTCTGATAAAGAAGATTCAGATGATGATGATGAAGAAATGGGCATGTTTGCATGAAAATTTCGAAAATTTATAAAACGAGGTAATTTTAAATCTAAGAGTTCAATTTCAAATAACTCTCTTTGTTTTAAGTGTAATAATCCAGGTCATATGAAGAAAGATTGTTCTATGTTGAAGAATAAGCAAAAATCAAGTTATTTCAACAACTTCAATAACATTCAAAATAACAATAAAATGAAAGCAATGGCAGTCACTTGGGATGATAGTGATGAGTCATCTTCAGATGAAGAAATTGAAGAAAAGGAAAGTGCTCACATGTGTTTTATGGCACAAGATGAAATAAGTGACAATGAAGAATTTTTAGATGCTTTCAATAAACCATATGAAACTTTTGTGAGATTAAATACTTCACATAATTTTCTTAAAGGTAAAAATAAAAGATTACTTGAAGAAATTTCTGATTTTAATTCTTCTACTATTTCGAATTCTCAAGTAATTGAATTGAAAGAAGAAAATTATTCTTTGCTTAAAGAAAATGAATGTTTATCTAATGAGAATGTTTATTTAAAATCAGAATGTAATGATTTAAAAATTTCCATTAATAGTTTAGATAAAGATAATTTTTCTTTTAAATCAAAATATGAGGATATATATTTGAATGTTAGCAAATTCAATAAAGGTAAAGAAAATCTTAATAATATACTTTCTTTTCAAAAAGAATCACAAAAGACAAAAGGATTAGGTTTTCAATTTAATAAAAATAAATCGAAGGAAACAATTTTGTAAAACCTAGCTTCTTGTGATTTGTATGAATATAGAAATGAAAATTTGTGTAAAAAGAAATCAAAATTCTTTTCTATTTGGGTTCCAAAAGAATTAACTTCTATACATAAGAATTTTTATATTTCTGATTTTATTAAAAATATCTGTTTATCAACTAACTATTTAGGCAAATCAAACTCTTCATGGGTTTGGTTTCCTAAAGGCTAATTTAATGGACCCAACATAGTATGGGTACCAAAACTGTAAATGTTTATTTTTTTCAGGTACCCAAGAAAGATAAGTGGATTTTGGATAGTGGTTGCTCCAAACATATGATTGGAAATATACAATTGTTGTCATCTTTTTAAAATAAGGATGGTGGTACCGTTACTTTTGGAAATAACAACAAAGAAAAAGTCATCCGTATTGGATCTGTCGGTAATCCAAACAAACCTATTATTGATAATGTTCTATTAGTTGATGGTTTTAAACATAATTTACTTAGTATTAGTCAACTTTGTGATAAAGGTTTTAAAATAGTTTTTGAAAAAGAATCTTGCTCAATTTATGATATTGATTTAATTACTATTATTTTTAAAAGTCATAGAAAGAATAACATTTTATCTATGAAAAATATTTCAAATGAACATTATCTTATTGCATCATCTAATGATTCTATTTTATGGTATAAACATTTTGGACATGTTAACTTTAAATACATTTCTAAGATTTCTAAAAATAATTCAGTAAATGGTTTACCTACAATGTCTTTTAAAAACAATTTTTGTGATGCATGTCAACAAGAAAAAATGCACAAATCTTCTTTTAAATCTAAAAATATAATATCTACAAGTAGACCATTAGAATTAATTCACATAGATCTTTTTGGTCCTTCTAGAGTAGCATCTTTAAATGGAAATAGATATGCATTTGTTCTTGTTGATGATTATTCTAGATTCACATGGGTAATTTTTCTTAAACATAAAAATGATGCTTTTAATGAGTTTTCTATTTTTTGCAAAAGAGTTCAAAATCAAAAATCTACTTCTATTATCTCTATACGTAGTGATCATGAAGGTGAATTTGAAAATGAATTATTTGTAAATTTTTGTGATAAACATGGTATATCACATACTTTTTCTTTTCCTCGTGCTGCTCCACAAAATGGTAGAAAAAAAATAGAACTTTACAAGAATGTGCTAGAACCATGTTGTGTGATAGTAATTTATCAAAATATTTTTGGGCAGAAGTTGTATCAACAGCTTGTTATGTATTAAACAGAGTTTTATTAAGACCTATTTTAAAGAAAACTTCTTATGAATTATTTTATAATAAAATTCCTAAAGTATCTTACTTTAAAGTTTTTGGTTGTAAATGTTTTATCTTAAACACAAAGGATAACTTAGATAAATTCGATTCAAAATCCGATGAAGGAATTTTTGTTGGATATTCTAATCATAGTAAAGCATATAGAATATATAACAAAAGAACACTAGTTATTGAAGAATCTTTACATGTTTCATTTGATGAAAATTTTTCAAAATCACCTATTATATTAAATAATGATGATGATATTGTAGGCGTATAAAATTGCTTATAGGTCCCTTAGCATTAGATATTATAAAAGATGATAATTTATAAAATGATTTACCTAAAGATTTTGTAGAAGTTAAAAATCATCCACATGATTTAGTCATTGGAAATATTTCTGATAAAGTAACTACTAGATCTCATTTTAATTTGATTGCTCATACTGCTTTTACTTTAACTATTGAACCTAAAAATATAAAAGAAGCACTACTTGATGACTCTTGGATAATTGCTATGCAAGATGAACTTAATCAATTTTCTAGAAATAATGTTTGGGATCTTATACCTAGACCTCAAAATAAATCCATTATTGGAACAAAATGGATTTTTAGAAACAAATTAGATGAATTTGGTCAAGTTGTTAGAAACAAAGCTAGATTAGTTGCTCAAGGTTATAATCAAGAAGAATGAATTGATTATGATGAAACTTATGCACCAGTTGCACGATTAGAATCAATTAGGATTTTACTTGCATTTGCATGTTTTATGAATTTTAAATTATTTCAAATGGATGTTAAAAGTGCTTTTCTAAATGGTTTTATAAAAGAAGAAGTTTTTGTAGAACAACCTCCAGGTTTTGAACATGAAAGTTTTCCAAATCATGTTTTTAAACTTAAGAAAGCTTTATATGGTCTTAAACAAGCACCTCGTGCTTGATATGATACATTAAAGAAGTTTCTTTTAACTTCAGGTTTTGAAATTGGAAAAGTTGGTTCAACATTATTTATTAAGAGAATAAATAAAGATATTTTACTAATCCAAATATATGTAGATGATATTATTTTTTGTTCTACTAACAACAATCTTTGTCAAGAGTTTGCTAAGACTATGCAGGATGAATTTGAAATGAGTCACATGGGTGAACTAAATTTCTTCCTTAATTAGACTTCAAATTAAACAATTGAAAGAAGGAATATTCATCAATCAAAGCAAGTATGCAAAAGATTTACTTAAACGCTTTGGAATGGAAAATACAACAAGCAAACCAACACCAATGAGCACTACTACATGACTTGACAAAGATGAAAATGGTAAGAATGTTGATCAAAAGCTTTATTGAGGTATGATTGGATCACTTCTTTACATTACTGTAAGTAGACCTGATATTATATTTAGTGCATGTTAATGTGCTAGATTTCAATCTAATCCTAAAGAATCACATCATAAAGCAGTGAAAAGAATTTTTAGATATCTTAAAGGTACTATAAATTATGGATTGTTTTATCCAAAACATAGCACATTTGATTTAATTTCATATAGTGATGCTGATTTTGCCGGATGTAAATCCGATAGAAAAAGTATAAGTGGAACATGTCATTTCTTAGGACATTCACCTGTATCTTGGTTTAGTAAGAAGCAAAATTCAGTATCATTATCAACGATTGAAGCTGAATATATTGCTGCAAGTCTTGCATGTGCTTAAATTTTATGGATGAAACAAACATTATCTGATTATGGCATAAATTGTCCCATATCATCCATAATGTGTGACAATTCTAGTGCAATTAATTTATCTAAAAATCCTATTCAATATTCACGTACAAAACATATTGATATTAGACATTATTTCTTACGTGATCATGTGCTTAAAGGTGACATTTCATTAGAATTTATACCTACTGATAAACAAATAGCAGATATATTAACAAAACCCTTAAAAGAAGAAATTTATGTTAAATTAAGAAGAGAATTAGGTATATGTTCAATTGAAGATTTAAATTAAAATTTTAAACAAACACATATGCATACATACCCTTAATAGTCGACTAATTTGACCTATAGTCGACTACATGCACAAGCATTGAGTATAAGGTTTTCTGTAAATTACAGTGTAGTCGACTAATTTCACCTATAGTCGACTACTCTGAGTTAAATTCTGATAATCAACTTTCTATCGATTACAGTGTAGTCGACTATTTTTCTTACTAGTCGACTACTAATACTGTTTTCACAGTTTTATAGTTTTAAAGCTTATTGCATTTTTTTAACCCAAAACCCAATACCCGTTTTATTTAAGTAGAGTACATCTCAACCATAGATTTTCAACTTTATCAATCCTAGCCACATATCTAAGATAAAATCTACACCTTTTATTTTTTTTACAATTCAATTTGGATCATACAATACAATTCTTTTAAAAATTAAAAGATAAAAACCTAAAAACTACCCACTAACCTATCCTAAAATCGATTCTTCTTCTTCCTCTCTTCAGAACCTACTGATTCCAAGTTAGGGCATCATCTTTCTTCTCAATTCTTCTCAAAACTTTCATCAAGTTCATCATTTTCTGAAATTTGTCAGGTTTTGTAGTCGACTACATCAATTAATAGTCGACTAATCTAGGGTTTCAACAATCTGTGGTAAATTTCTCAACTTGATCTTCGTATTTTCAGTTATTTTTCTGTTTCATCATGTCTAGAGCTAAGAAAGCTAAGCAAATTCATACTAATGTTGATAATGAAATCATCATATACTTAAAAAGTCCTGATTTACTTAAAGAATTTAACAAAATATCCTCTTTTGAAGTTCTTCCAGGACGATTTGTGAAATTTGATGATTTTATTCCATGGAACTTTGGATCATATTTTGAAAATGTGGGATTGCTTGAATTATTCTCCGCTGAAAATAGAAAACCCACATATCCTTTTCTTGTTCAATTATTCTATACTAATATAGAACGTGTTGAAACTATTGGTGATACTGAAAAACTTAAAACTCTTGTAAAAGGAATAGAAATTGAATTGACTACAAAGTCAATTGAAAAAATTTTCAATATTCCTTTTCAAGGAGTTTCTCTTAGGTCAATTAGGATGAATGATTCAGATCTTTTATCTAATCATATATTTCTTCCTGGTTATAGTAAACCTTTAAATAATTCAAACAAACTTCGTCCAATTCCTAGGTTCATTGCACGAATCTTAGAGCATAACTTGTTTCTAAAAACTGGGAGTTTCCATTTCATTTCCCTAGATTTAGCAAAAGCTCTATATGCTATAATGGGAAATATCTAAGTTAATTGGGCTGAAGTTTACTTTGACAATCTTCTGATAATACCAAGAGGATTTCTTCCTTATGGTATCTTTTTAACAAAAGTCTTTGACAAATTTCATGTGGATCTTAAATCTAAAAATTCTGTTGTCCGTTCCATTGAATTCTTTGATTCCAATGCCCTAACTAGGATAAAGTTAACAAATTTTGAAATTCAAGAACAAAATCCTCAAGATGAACCTCATCCTAGTTAACAAATTTTGAAATTCAAGAACAAAATCCTCAAGATGAACCTCATCCTCATCAAGAAGAAATTCTACAAGATATTCCATAATTTTCAACTCAAGCAGGAACTTCTTCTAGTCAACCACCACAACCATTTCCTTCAGAACCTTCATATTTTTCAGATGTGTAATACAACACACTATCTGCTCGTATTCTTGAACTTGAAACTAGTCAAAGAGTTTTATATTCTCAGAATTCCTATATCATTAGTAATCAAGAAGAGCTAATCAAGAAGTTTGAAGACTTGGATTCAAAGCTTAGCGCATACTTTCAAGGACATCAAACTCCTCCAGCACCTTAGAAGTTTATGCATGCATCATTTTAGATTTGGATGTTTTAGTGTTTAGTTTCAAAACAATTATGTTCTTTTGTTAGTTATCTATGTTTAAGTATCAAAAATTATGTAGTTGTGGGTTGTTATTAAGACATATGAAATATGTTATGTTGCTACAATGTCAAGTATGTTGATTAAGTGTTTACATTACTATGATGTTGTTTGGATAGTTAATATATGTGCTATATATTTTAAACAGATCATGGTGATGAACATTGTGGAACTTTTGGTCTTTATGGCAAGTCTTTGCCTACCTATTTGGATGGGTGAAGTTATGGATTATGTTCATAATCTGGATGATTTGTTTGAAGTATTAGCTCATGTTGAAGAAATAATGTCATGTTTAGCATAAATGTTTATTTCTTTTTGTTGATAACAAAAGGGGAGAAATAGTTATCTATATTAAATTTATGTAATGTTATAAACTCTAATTTGCATATATGCAAGGGGAGTAAGTACGTTTATTTCATAATGTTTAAACTTTATTATAATATGCATAAATTATTTGTTATCATCAAAAAGGGAGAGAATGTTGAATATCATATCTCCATGATATTATTTTATGCATAAATTATTTGTTATCATCAAAAAGGGAGAGAATGTTGAATATCATATCTCCATGATATTATTTTGATGATAACAATTTATACAATGTGTGTTATATACAAATGCACTAACTTTTATATGCAGATTTCAATATCAAAATATGAACAAGTACAAGTTGAGTTCAAGGCAATATGAAGTGAAGAAGATGAAGATCATATGAGATAATTACATTTTTTTTACTTAGAATTTTTGTACAAGCCTTGATCACTCACACACACACACGCATAAATATTAGAACACACTAACACAGGCTTAGTGTGTTGGTTAACTATAGAAATCCCCTATGTTAACCATTAAAGTTATAGTTAATTATTGAGTATTAAAACATTTAGTTCATATATTTTTTACTCTTAGTAGTCGACTAATTAGAATAGTAGTCGACTACTTATGTATATGTTTTAAATATATGTTTCTGTCAATTTATAGTATATTCTACTAATTTGGATAATAGTCGACTACTTAAGCTTATGACAGAAATATAAGTTTCTGTCATTTTACAGTATAGTCGACTAATTAACATTATAGTCGACTACTGAAGGCAAAATTCATTTTTAAGTTTCTGTCTAATTACAGTATAGTCGACTAATGAACTTTATAGTCGACTACTGAGAAATTTTCTGACTTCACAGATTCTGTTTAAACTTAGTGTAGTCGACTAATCTGTCCTGTAGTCGACTACAGATACAGTTTTTCCTGAATTTAAAGTTTGAATTTATGACTATTTATAGCCGTTTTTAAACGTTTTTAAAGTTCAAATAATTATCTTTTCAAGGACTATAAATATGTTATTTGTTCAGAAATAATGAAGTGACTCACATACCCATAAGCTTTGATCTTTGTGCATTTTTTTCAAGTGAAAAAAAAACATTCTGATTTTGAGAAAAAGAAAAGTTTCTGAAATTACCTTTGAACATTATTCAAATACTTATTGTTTAGGCAATTTACAGAAGTTAGAATCATTCCTAAGCCACTACTACACTACACTACAATTCAAGGCTTATAGGAATCAAAATTGTTGTTTTAAAAGTTCTCTCGGTTTGTGAGAGGTGTTAATCTCTTGGTTTAGAGATTGGTGTGCAAATTGGCAAGGTGTTTGTCAATTGGTGTTACAATTTGTAAGGACTTACAAATTGGTCAGGTTTGCTTTTGATTTTGTAAGTTTATTCAAAATCATAGTGGAAACTCTCAAGCGGGATTTGCTTGGGGACTGGATGTACATCGGATTGGTGGAACCAGTATAAAACTTTGTGTTTGTGTTTGCGAATTTCTGAGATTACCATTTTTCTTTGCAATTTATAATCTATTTTGCATAAATTTTTAAAAGAACACTATTCATCCCCCATCTAGTGTTCTAGTGTATCTATTTCAGATCCTACAGATTCTTCATAGCAAACTCCTTCGCTAACTACATTTTTAATTTGTTTATTTCCTCTAAACACGGTCCTATAACTAACATGCCATTAATATATAATAATAACATGATATACCTGGACTCGAACCTCTTGAAATAGCAATAATGATCTGAATTGCATTTTCCATAGTCATTGTTGTGTATGAAGTTGTTGAACTTCTTGTACCATTGTCTCGGAGCCTGTTTCAAACCGTACAAGCTCTTCTTGAGCTTATACATCATCTCTTCCTTTCATTCTTCTATAAAGCAACATGTTACTTCATGTAGATTTCTTCATCCAAGTCATTATGAAGAAAAGTAGTTTTCACATCTAACTACTCAAGGTAGAGATCTTCTGCAGCTACTAAGTTCAACTCCACTCTAATGATTGTAAGCTTTACAACGGGGGAAAATATATTCATATAATCAACTCCGAACCCCTTCACGACTAATCTGGCCATGTACCTCTTGCTTCCATCACTCTCCCACTTCCGATAGACCCATTTGTTATGTAAGGTTTTTTTCTGTGCAGGTAGCTAGGCTAACTCCCATGTCTCATTCGAGTGGAGAAAATCCATCTCTTCTTATATCGCCTGCTCCCACTATTGAGATTCACTAACTTGCATAGCCTCCTCATAGCACTCTGATTCTTCACTATCTATCAAAAGCAAATAATCTAGTGACAAAAGATATTTAGGATTCAGTTTTGGTACCCTGAATGACCTTCTAAGCTCCATGCCCTGGGTAGTAGTCTCTGCACCTGCAGTTTTCTCCGTTCTTCGGTCAGAACTAACGTTGTCTCCCACATCTGGAAGTTCCTCTAAATCCATGTACTCGGATCCACCTGCATCCTTAGTGATGCTCCCATTAGTTTGGCTATCATTAGTATTGTCTCTGTTCTTATACATCACCTCCTCATTGAATATCACATCTCTGCTTTTGATAATTTTCCTATTCTTCTCATCCCAAAGACGATACCCAAAATCATCAATGTTGTATCCAATAAATGTACACTTCTGTGACTTAGCTTCTAGCTTATCCCTGACATGGTCACTGATATGAACATATGCCATGCAGCCAAATACTCGCAAGTGTGAGAGATTAACATTCTTGCCACTCTAAACCTCTTCTGGAATCCCAAAATCTAATGGAACTGATGGTCCATGATTAATTAGATAAGCTGTTGTATGAACCACGTCCGCCCAAAACATCTTAGGTAGACTTGCATGTAAACGCATGCTCCTCGCACTCTCTGTCAAACTCCTGTTCATCCTCTCTGCGACGTCATTCTGTTATGGCGTCCCTGGAGTAGTCCTCTTCAAACAAATCTTATTTAGAGCACAGAACCTCTTGAACTCCTCCAACTCGTATTCTCCACTGTTGTCCGATCTTAGACACTCCACCTTCAGATCTGTCTCATTCTCTACCATGGACTTCCACTTCTTGAAGATCCCGAACACCTTTGACTTGTGCTTCATGAATTATATCCATACCTTTCTCGAGTGATCATCGATAAAGGTGACATAGTACGCCGAACCGCCAAGAGAAGACACACTAGCTAGACCATATGCATCTGTATGAGCAAGCTCCAGTTTCTGAGCTTTAGGTGACCTTCCACTCTTCTAAAAACTAACCCTTTTCTGCTTCGCGTAGATGCAGTTCTCGCAAACACCAACTTCAACTGAATCGATACCAGTTAGCTTTTCCTGTGAGTGTAGAATTTTCATACGCTTCTCACTCATATGTCCCAGCCTATTATGCCACAGATTTGCACTCTCCTTGTCAGCTGTAACTGTGAGGGTGTCACTCGCATGTGAAGTGAGGTAGAGTGTTCCGGTTTTGTTGCCACGAGCAACCACCATAGTATTATTAGAAATTTTTTACGAATCCCTGGTGAATGTTGAATATAGCTTTTTGCTCTAAGCTGACCCACCAAAACAAGATTTCTCTTCAGCTTCGGTACATGTCTGACGTTCTTCAGATTCCACTTAGAGCCCTTCATCTGAATCTACACGTCGCCTCTTCCAATAATACTACAAGGCTCGTTATCCCCCAAGTACACTTTCCCAAAGTCCCATGTTACATAGTTCTAAAGAAGCTTCCTATTAGCAGTGACGTGAAAAGAGGCTCCCGAATCAATAACCCATGAATCAGAATCACTATCTATAGCAATGATCAAGGCATCTTGCACGGTATGAGCCTCCTGCTCATTCACATCCTTTTTTTTTTGCTTTGCAGACTGAAGACATATGTCCCTCCTGGCCAAAGTTCCAATAGTTTCCTTTGACAGGCCTAACCTTCGAGTTTGACCTCTTTTTCTTCGACTTCGACCGATTCCTGTTCTGGTTTCCCTTCTTCTGGCTTCGGTCTCTCTGTTCGAGATTTAGAGCTAAACCTGAACCTTCTAATTCAGACGATTTTCTTCTAACCTTCTTGAATAGAATCATGCTAACAACCTTACTCAGCTTCTACTTCTCCTTCCCCCACCGAGTTGCTAATTGCGATCACGCAACTTGCTAAACTATCCGACAACTGTGATAGAATCAATAGGGTATGCACTTCGTCATCAAATGTGATGTCTACAGAGATAAGTTGATCAACAATCTGTTGAACTCGTTGAGGTGCATCGTGAATGAGCATCATTCTGTCATCTTGAGGTCGAAGAGCATTTTGACGAGATGCACCTTATTTGCGACTGACGGTTGCTCGTACATCTTCGCGAGCATTTCCATAAGCTCCATCGTCGTCTTCTCCTTCAATATATTGTAGGTGACTGATTTGGCGAGCAACAATCGGATCTGCCCTAGAGCCTTTCGATCCAATATTTCCCAGTCCTCGTCTAATTCCTCCTTCTTCTTTCCCTTAGCCTTGCCCATCAACGGACAGTAAAGATTCTTTTGGTACAGATAGTCCTCCATCTGCGACTTCCAGTAGGGGAAGTCTGATCCATCAAACTTCTAGATCTTTGATTTGTTTTTCTTTGCCATGGCTCTTGCACAAATCTTCTGAATGAAGCTTTGATACTAGTTGTTGGGGATTCGAAACAATCAATCGAACCTGTGCCCTTCCGGATCTTGTGCTAAGAGTTTAACAAGTAGGAAAATCACCGCAAATAAAAAAAAATTACAGGAAAGATAAACATGAAGGAACACACCAGATTTAACGAGGTTCGGCAATGTGCCTACGTCCTCAGGAGCCACACCACATAATTCTTTGATTAATTGAAGAAGATTACAATGCCCACAAATAGGTTTTTATCTCTCTGAGATATCTCTCTCAAATAGCCGTCAAAACTCTCTTTTTAGTGTTCTACAAACCCTAAAAACATATCAAGGTATATATAGTATACTGGCCCAAAACAGTTTCCCAAACGAATCAGAAAATTAGAAAAACTGATTCTGGTCGACCGGACCATGTGTGTCGGTCAACCGGCCAGAACACAGTTTCTTACAGGGTCTTCCTGCATGTTTTCGGTCGACCAGCACATCACCTTCGGTCAACTGATTGGTCACCCTCGGTCGACCGACAACACAGCTTCGGTCGATCGGCCAGAGCGTGTTCCTGAGCTCGTTTTCTATAGTCTCTTCGGTCGATCAGATCTCCTCCGTCGGTCGACCGACCCGAGATTTTTCAGACTCACATTTTTGTTTCAGGTTTCGTTCTTCACACCACCAAAACCAACATTATAATTATTCCTTTGAAGGGTTTTACCTGCAAATGAAATCACAATGGAGAGAAACAGATCACAGATTTCTAGACTCATATCATTCTTGAATCTTTGAAAGATTGGAGCATCACCACAGAATTAAGCTTAGAAGAACCTCTGGTTTGTGATTTTAGATGAACAATTATTTCAAGATATTGAACTAAACGATGATTTGTCCCAGACAAAAAGTTACGGATTGAATATTTTTCACACGTTTCCGTATAGATTCTCTGACATGTTGATAGTAAATTAAGGGTCATATTATATCAGCATTAATGAAAATAAACTTATCACTCATCAAGAAAATAAACTTTGAATCAGCATTAATGAACTTGAAGTCGAGTATCCTTTTAAGATTTTGTGTGTCATATTATATCAGATAATTGTTCTGAATTTTCGAAAGATAAAAAATAGTGGAATATATTATTTGATACTTATCACTCATCAGATAATGTTTTGCCTAAATTTGTAGTAGATATATTCGGGATTCTTAAAATTATATGCGGCCAATATCTAAGATAAAAATACTGAAAGCATCCCGTGGGAGCTAAAAATTAAATAAAATAAAAGCAAGATTTAGTTAGCAAGTGAAGGAATAACAACTACCTTCCATTAGCAAAGACATAAAAACCAACCACCCCAATAATAATAATAATAAAGAGAGAGATTTTTAGCAAAGTATAAGAGCAAAATCTTCTCTAATGTTGATTGATTTCCTAAGAACCAAACAAATTAGACTATCATATAAAACCAAAGCAAAGGATAACAACAATAACACCCACAAGGAGACAAAATAACCAAAAGAAAGCATGATGCACGCATAAATCCCATCACAAACAAACCAAAAACATTTTGGCTCACATTAAACAACAACAAAGACAAACACAAGCACAAGCACAAGCATATTTTCCAATAAAAGTTAATATAAAGCGAAAGCTTTGGAAAAGACATAACAAATCCGGTACAAAGGACAATTAGCATTGGATTACCATTAATTAATTGAGACTAAACCAAACTCTTGAAGCGTGGATGTGTAATAACCATAAACAAATTGGATTTTTGTATAGAGGAATACCCTTAAAGTGAGATGAAAAGACTCTAAAAGGCAGTTTTCCACGTCCCCTTCAAGCCTTGCTGTTGTTGCTTTGGCATTTTATTAATCTCTAGTTTAATGACAACGAGAACTCCTTACTTACGTTTGCCCATTTAGAAAAAAATAATAATAATTTAGTGATGATCTTTCATTAATTTCTCTCTCATCCAATAAACTCCAAAGGGTAGGTGGATTCCTCATCAAAATGGAACAAAGCCCATGTGTTGTTTAAAGCACCCTGAGCTCTAAAAAAGCTTTACTCCACATGAGACCAACTTCTCCAGCTAAGACTTTTGATTGGAAAAAATTAACAAATGCCCTCCACTCACCAAAATAAAATAATGTAGTAGCCCATTGAGGGAAGGGGAATAGTATATACTTGTTATGTTAAACGCTTGGTTGTCTCTAGTGTACCTATTCTCTCTCTGCATTGAGTCTTTGTTTTGAATTGGTTTTGTATTTATGTGAGTTAGGTCGGTATTCATAGAACATAGACAATGTAATATAATACAGAGTAAATCCATAATTTTTTTTTTCTTTGAGGGAATATATTGACCATAACAAGACAAGGACTGATGAAGAACCTTTCATCTTAAGTATTCCCACATTGTTTAATTTCTTATTCCAATTTGTGCTTTATTTTCTTAATTATGATAGAGAGGATTATCAGCTGTGGGTTTTTTTTTAAACTATTTCTGCCTTAAAAAAAACCTAACTTTTGAACTTTTGAGCATAGTTATTGCATTTGGAGTAGGCTTGTTTTCATCCATACTTTAAAAGAGCAAAAATCCAGAAAGTCCGCTTCTCTTTGTTTGGTATCTTGTATCGTCAATATTGAGAAATTTTGAGCTTGGCGTGGACTGGCAGGGAGCTGTCCTTGTATTGCATCCTCTCTCCGTTCCCTCTCCCTCTCTCTCTCTCTCTCTCTCATTTGCAACACAACTACTTATGCTGCACTTTGTCTCTATGCAAATGACTTGTATTCCTCGAGTACCATCTGTCATGGTGATCCCTTGTGATGTTTATGATGCATACTCAAAGACCAATGGTTAATTAGCGTTATTTTATATATATTTATTTTTGACTACATATGTTATAAGGTCATAAAAGAGAGAGAATTTTTATAGGCCCTTCGCTGTATGCATTGTGTCCTAGATATCACCTTTGAATCTCTTCTTTTATATTTGGGTTAGTTGCCCCCCTAATCTTTCGCCCGATAACGGATAGACCCTCTGTAGTTCATCTATTGCCTGATAATAGATAAACCCTCTGTAGTTTTATTGTTGCAAACAAATGTCCTGAATGAATTTTATTAATTCTTTTACACTTAAAAGACCTATTTGTTGTAAGATAATTTTATCTTTCTCTAGAGATAACAGAGCAACAAATTTGAACAATAGAACTACGGCCTAAAATGATTTGAGAGAAGCCTTTCGGCCCCTGATATCTTTGCTTATGCAATCAAAACTTTCAGCTGTCCCTGTTTCATGCTAGTGGATTCCCTCCCCATTAATCTTTCTTCAAAGATAAGCCAACCTAATAAAGACCAAACTAAAATCCACCTTTTCTTCTGAAGTCATCATGCTACAGAAGAAAAACCAGCCATCAATGAAAGAGATCCTCACTATTACAGGATCAATCAATCACATGAAAACCAAAACCCTTTATTTATGTACATGAAAAGATAAAAAGAGGCAAAGGGACAACTTCATATTAATAGAATCCCCGGAGTATTACATATATAGCTTCACAATGATACCGTGGAATGTTTTACAATGTGCTATGATTAGAAAACTACTACAACATTAGCCACAAACATTACCCAATTCAATCCACAAACCTGAAAACAGTATCACATTTTTGTTTCTTTGCCCTCTTTCCAACCTCCTCTTTGTATTATCACAGGACAAACAGTCAGTAGAAGGAAGAAGAGCTGTACTTCAAAAGCTTTCCATGAATGAAATTTTGCATTTTAAGGACAACAATTCTTCCACAGATCAAGTCACCTATAATTCATCAACCTCCATTGTTCACTGAGTTCCTCTTTCATGAATTGCAAATCATTTCTCAGAGTTGTTAACAACCGAAGTCAGCAACAGCCTGGTAGTGTAGAACCAAACCAACTCTGAGCAATTCATTCAACTTCTGTCGATACATACATAAGACATATATACCTATATATAGCATATCTGTTAAGGGTTTGAAGAACTTGAGTATCTGCTAGCAATTAGAAGTCACAAAGCTCTTGATCTCATCCATGACTTCATAAAAATGTTCGGTATTGGGCAAGAAGTAGAAACCAACCGTTGCCTGCTCTCGATACACAAGCTTCACATCCTGACCAGCTTTCTTCAACCCTTCAGCATAGGCCAACTGCCAATCTTGGATCAAATCCAAACCAGCAACGACAACCAAACTCTTGGGAAACTTCATTCCTTCGAGCTTAGCCCCATTCGGGCCAAAAGGGTTACAAGCGGGATGATCTCTATCTGCTCCTTCAGGCAAAAATGCCTTCCAATACCAATCGCGGTCTTGAATCGTCACAAAATACTTGCCATCCAATTTTTTCTCTGCTTCTGTCCTCTCCATGCCACCAAACATGGGATTAAGCAGAATGTTCCCACAAATCTCAATTCCTGCGTCAACAGCTCTCAATGCAACATTATGTGCAATGTTCCCTCCCGAGCTATCACCAGCGAGGAAAATTCTTGGTTTAGAGTCCTTGGCACATCGAAGCCAAGATTCGTTGGATGCCCATTTTAGGGCAGTCCAGCCATCATCGTAGGCTGAGGGGTACCGATGCTCAGGGGAGCGACGATAGTTAACAGAGACGACGACAGAAGGACCAACTAGGGTGACAAGGCGACGACAGAGAGAGTCATAGATTGCACTGTTGGAAGAAGAATGAGCGAAGCTGCCACCGTGGAAGAATATGATGACGGGAAAAGGGGAGGTTGAAGGGGGGAGGTGGAGATCGGCAAAGGAGGTGGATTCGGGGGATGGACGATAAATCCGGGCAAGGAGGTTTGAAGGGTGGGCAAGAAGGAGATCGAAGGAGAGGACGCCATTGACAGGGGAGGCATTTGCAGGGACCTTTCGCTCGAGGTACTCGGCGAGGTGGCGGTTGAAGGTGCCATCAGGTCGCCGAAGCATGTTGTAGGCTACTTTGAAGTTGGAGATTAGCACCCATGTGTTTAAAGGAACAACCATCTGCAACATAAAAGAACATAGAAACTGGTCAGAATTTGATCTTTTCATAGTTTTCGGCAAGTAAATAGGAAATTGAAGCTTTGTTTCCCCTCATTTTGATTCTATAATTGTGGATTGTTGATGAAGTATAGTAGTTATTGGGTAACCCTGATAACAGAAAACAGGGTTTCATTTCTTTACTTATTTGGGAAATTTTGGAGGGGAAGTTTAGAGGAAAAGGCTCGCGCTTCCGACAATTCTTAAAAGAGTATTTAGTGATTTCTGGGGGCTTTGTCTTCTTCATACAATTGATATTAATAGGGGGAAAGGGGCAGAAATTAGGGCTTTTAGAGTTTTTATGAAATGAGTAAGATTTTGTTTGTTTCTTGGTGAAAAGATTCAAACTTTTCATGATTTCACGGGAGCAGATAAAACTTTCACGGTATAATCATTCTCTCAAAAGTTATTAAAGACAAATTTAGCCCTCATCGAAGGAAGCTGAAACCCTAAATTAGCAAATTGGGGCCAGATTCAAACCGATTCAAGACAAATTCTACCCATAGTAAAGACTCTCAGAAATCAAAACTAAAGCCCCAAAAACTGAAATCAAATCACAACCTTAAGACATTTTGCCCATAATCAACAAAGAATATCACATAAAATGAAGAGAACGAGAGTTTATATTGTTCATTTTTCTACTAAATCTCTCACCAAATTAAGCAAAAAAAAAAAACTTAATACACAAATAATTCCAACAGAAACGAAAGAATAACAATACCATTGACTCATTAGCGTTAACCTCGTTGCTTCCAGCCATAGAGAGGGCAATAATAATGCTTAAAACAACCAATCTCAATTCAAAAACCAAGAAAAATTCCTCCTTTTTCTCATGGTTCAGCGCAGTAGCTCGAACCCATAGAACCCTTCTCTCAAAAACTACTCTGCTTAGCGAATTTTTGAGAAACTCGAAGATTGAAGCTCGTTCCTCCGTCAAAAGAGCTCCTTTTTTATTGGCCTGTGCTCTGAGAACTTGAGATTGAAGCAAGCAGCAGAATGAAAGACAGGGGAGGGAGGGGGTCCGAGGGATAAAAAGAAGAGCGAGAGGAGACGACAAAAAGGGGCGGCTTCAAATAAAACTCTCACGCGTGGGACCCACCAGTTTTTCTACTCTCTAGTCCCTCCGTTTTCCCTCCTTTCTTTTAGAGTTGTCAAGTCTAGGGCCAACGGGCCTGTTGGCGCGTGCAAGTCAAAGACCCATCGAAAACAACTTAATGTTGACTGTTAAAATACTAGCATTGTTTATTCTTGGATTTTGGATTTTTTTTCTATTTAAACCATTAGTATTTTTCACACTAATCCATGTGGGACTAAAGTGAGGGTGTCACAATCGCCCCATCTTACAAAGACGACGTCTTCGTCGTCACGACATGACAATTGACATATCCCAGTATCAATGCCAGACGATGTGGACTCTAGAGTGGACTCCTACGGGCTCTAGAGGTGACTCACACCGTATCCATGCGGTGTAGCACTTAGTCGCGTATAGCATTAACTTCACACTTCCAACTGGAAATGGCTCTGATACCATTTGTCATGTCTCGAGCCCACGAGCCCGTTGGCGTGTGTAAGCCATGGGACCCACCGAGAACAACTCGATGTCGGCTTAAATCCACCGTTAAAATGCTAGGAACAGTTGTTCTTGGACATTAGGTTTTTCTCTATTTAAATCACTAATATTTCTTTACACTAATCTATGTGGGACTCAAGTGGGGGTGTCACAGTTGTGATGCATCCCCTTTCATGCACCAATTTAGCAATTTTCATAAAATTATTTGTCATTGGGAGCAAAGTGTTGACAGGTCCATCTAGCACACATTTCTTATGTTTTGAGTCCTCTGAATTAAATTTCACAAAAAAAACCCAACACCGGAGTTACCCTACCAAAACACCCCTAAAATATTAAGAAACTTTTTGAGCGTCTTGCAAAACTCCTCTAAACTTCCAATGTTTCTCTCAGACTTCCCAAACAGTTTTAATGAATCAACGATCAATATTCCTATGTATGATCAACATAAGGTAACACACCAACTCTATTAGGGGGTCCATTGGTGGGTTTATGAGACACCATAAAGTTTAGGGACTTGATGAGAAAAACGTTTTAGGAATGTAGGAAATCCCTATAGGAGGTTTTATGAAATTTACATATTTATAACTTTCAACATGTCGCAACTTTGAAGTTTTGATGCAAAAGAAAATGACTTTACATGATATATGGGGTTCAAATTCATAGTTTATAGAGGAGGTATTTAAAACAAAATTTAAAAATAACACAGTCAATATGTATCCGTGTTTGGATGAGTTTGTTGAGGATTGATGAGAGACCGCTTTCTTCCTAGACTTTATGTCTGGTTCTTGAGTTGGGAATCTAAAAAACCTGCACGTGTAGAAAGTCGTGAGAGGACGGAGTTTGGTTCCCCCGTTATACCTCCGACGATTAAGTTAGCTGATGAACTTGAGTGGGGTAAATAAGAACTATAAGAGTTCTTGTGTGTGCAGTATGATTTATAATTTTAGAGAATTTGGATCAGAATCCGAAAATTAAGATCTGGGGGTCAGATCTTCCATCCCTATAACGACAGAATAGTACCTGTATTTAAACCTAGGGTATAAGGTTAGATTGGTCACTTCGGTCGAGTACTGGAGGCGGTGGCGAAGTGTGGGATGACGGCTGCGTCAACACTTGTTTTATAGGTGTCAGCTGGTGATTGGGGGAAGGATCACTTCAGTATTAAACGAGAAGTGAGTGGTGGCATGGCGGTGCCCCACGTGGTCCGATGAGTCATGAAGGCTATCAAGACTAGGGGCATGATGCACCTGACATGCATTAAATGTGATGTTGACGCGTTGCTAGTGAGGATAGGCTCGAGGAAGAGGTTGTCTTTTAGCTTCGCTGAGAAGTAATGTTTTTCGAGTCGTCTGGCAAACGATTGCGTGGACTCATGGTGAGTTGTCTTCGACAAAAGGGGGTGACAAGTATCGCCTTTCGAGTCGACATGAAGGAATGCGACTCGACAAGTCGAATGGGTTGTCGTCCCTACTAGTCTTTGGCCGCCAAGTTGATTGGGGCATAGCATGCAGAAATACACGTGTCCGTTGCTTGGCACTGAGTTACACTCGGACGAAAGGGAACACCATAACAAATATTATGTAAGATAGTCTTCACTCTAGGTTTTGCTTTATAAAAGGACTCTACGTAAGTAGTACAGTAAAGTATAAATTTATTACTCTTAATTATTATCACAGTTTCAAAGTTATAATACATGTTAGCATAGAAATCCAAATTCAAATCATCAAGCATGAACCTTAAGCGTACTTAAAAAATCAACTTGTGTAATCAAAAGTCAGTCCGTAGAAATATATTTTTCAAATGACAAGAATATGTTAAAATATAAAATTATAACATTAAATCATCATCATAAATTCAAAGATTTAATAGTATAGAAGAGACTTTAACAACACAATTTTCTCCATCATAAAACAAATAATATGCATAATATATATGCTAGCATATACAATGAATGCTCTAAGATTGTGGTTTATTAGCATCAAAAAAGAAAATTGCGGTTTAAGTAACAGTTGACATTCATGACACGTGGAGGGGCTAACCTGGGATTTTTGACAAATATGTGGAACTAGAATTTACATAATTTGTTATTATAATAAGGGGTTGTTTGTTTGCCTAAAAAAAAGAGGGAAATCAAAGAATAGGAAACATATTTCTAAGAAAATTGTTTTGAGATTGTTTGCTTGGCTAAAAAAAGAAGGAAATCAAAGAATGGGAGATGAGTTGTCACATTATTATTGGATGATGTAGGTGATTTTTTATAAAAAAAAATTGTTTTGAGGTTGTTTGGTTGGCTAAAAAAATAAGAAAATAAATTATAAGAAACATATTTCCTGTAATAGGTTCTTTTCTGTGTTTGGTTTATTTATAAAAATAAAAAAATAGATGAGATGAGATGAGTTATCATTATATTATTAGATGATGTGACCCACACTTAAGGAAATTGATTTCCTAGTTTTTTGGGAGGAAATGAGTAGAAATAAAATGTTAATGAGATGAGATGAGTTGTCACCATATTATTGGATAATGTTAGTGATTTTTAAAGATGAGATGTGATGGAGATGAGATGAGTTGGAGGATGTGACTCATTTCTTGTGTTTGGTTTATTTTTAAGAGATGATATGAGATGAGTTATGAGATGAAAATAATATTTTATTGAATGTTATGTTGAGTTTTAGAGACAGAAATGGATAAAAATAATATTTTATTAATTTCTATGTACTCTTTCCTTTTTTTATTTTTTGGAAACCAACCAAATAGCCCCTAATACAATAATAATGCCCGTGATGAACACGTAGCTTATGCTCGTCATGTCCATGATATGAAGAGATGTGCAACAAGCAACATCGAGATGTCCATTTCGTAACAATTGGTGGTTGTAATATCTTTGGCTCTAGGATTTAGCCAGTTTTATATGCAAAGTTGGGGGTCAATAGGGTTTTTTTTTTTCTAAGACGAAAATTCTACAAAAATGTGTGTAGCATGAGAATAATGAGTATCCTTCTAATGTACGGTACGGTCAGATTTTTTTGTATCACTTACAGCCTTGATAGTCTGCAATAGCCAATTTTCCTAATTTGCCATTATTTTACTATAAATTATGCTTTTTTTTAGAATACTAAATTATGGTTTTTATTATGTAATATCCTAAGATTTAAAATATATATTAGAAATGTCGTTCCTTAAAGAAAGGGATTACGGGAACTACATGTGACCCATAGTAAAAATGTTTATAAGAGGTTCTCCCAACATATTGAATTCGAATCCCATAGTAAAAATGTTCATAAAATCCTTTGAAGATTAGGGTTTTTCGTAGTAGACGGCCCAAGAGTTTTGCGTATGGGGTTTTGGATACAAACAAATTTTTACATGTATATGAACTTAAATGTTGTAGGCAAATTATATTTATGGGGATATTACATCTGACATCTGTATTCATTTGCTTTCATGGATATGTTTCCACAAAGAAAACATATATTAATTTCCACTAAATATTGGGTATAAATATGGATTGTAAATTAGAAAATGAACTTCAATGACTATCAAGTATGAGAAAATTGGTAACTCTAAAGTATATTGGTTATGTGATAGATGAAAAATTTTAAATACAATAAAAATCTCTCAAATCAAAGTATAACTGCATCCACAACATAGACAAAAAAAAGTTAGAATTATATCTTTGAATTATCAAAATTACTTTAAATCTACTGGCCTAAAAGCTAAATAATTTAGTCATTAGATCCAAACAAATATCAGAATATTTCTATTTGTATTCAAGTTTTTTTCACCTGTATCTCTGTGTAACAAACAAGGTATAGATATTAATATATGTATTTTAGTAAATGTCAACGCAAATATACCTTTGCGATGCGGTGACAAAATAAAAATTCTTATTATAAATTGCATGCAGGAATATTTAATAAGAAATAGTTCTCAACAAATTTATTTTGCCTTGAGTAAAATATGAGGTATCATCGTTTAAAGTTTGGAAAAGTTCGACATGCCTGTAAATTGTGCCCCAGGAGTCAAAATTTAAGAAGTATGTTTCTTGAGGGAAAAGTATTTTTCATATATACTCCCTCGCCTACATCTAGTACATAGTTGCAGATGTGATACCAAATAATCAAAAAGTAAATTAAAAAAGATTACTAAAGTTTCTTTTACTTAGTGATTTGCATACCTAGATCCATTAATTATGCAGATGTAACATTCTAGCTCCTCTCTTTGTCAGAAGCAAGACCTAATCGTTCCTAAAATCACTGTTTAAAATAACTTTTAGCTTTTTAAGGGCAGACAACCAAACATTTGCACTTTTGGGATGAAACTTTATTAGAAGTGATGGGCTCATCTCATACGCTGAAGATATATCCATCTTATAGTGGTTGGTTAGTTAACTTAATTGCAGCAGGAGTTTATTAGGTGTAGTTTTACTAACCCTTTTCCTATTTCTTACCACCACGAGACAAATACATCATTGTCAATAAACCTAAACAATTAAGTCTGTTTTCCCACTAGAAAATGACTTTGTTAATAAAGGCCCAAATTAATTATTAGGGGCAAAAAAATAGTCTCCTGGAAAATTTCAGTTTTCTTATAATTTTATCCCACAAATAATCTTGGTTATACTTTTGAGTTCTATTTGACTAATTCCCTTTAATGAAACTACAGCTCACTGCACAAATTTATTAATATTTTTTATTTTCAAATTTGTTTGTAATCATACATGATGGGACGAGACTATGTACAAGAGAAAACTATATTATAATATATTACAATCGGCTAAATTTATTAAATAATCCGGATTATAATCCGTTTGAATTATGATCAATTTGTAGATTATAATCAAAGCTGATTTTAACCCAAAGTTAATCCCAATCATGCTCTAAAAGCTATTCAACACATTATCTCAAGGTTCGTATATTATTATTAGTAGTAGTAAAATTGCAGTTAAGATATAACTGAGTCTTTAGGAGTCACCAATTACCTAGTGATCACAATCATCTATTATGAAAAGTTCGGACGAATGAAGCCTTCACTTCTAAGTTAGGAAACCTTTTTACGAATGTATTTTTGTGGGATTCAGATCTATAACTTTTCATGCTTAATGATAGTCTAGACTGCTTCTGACCTAACCTCAGCTGGTGCACTTATTTTCTAATGAGAGAAAAGTGTTGTGATTTTGATATCTTGCAAAAGCCTCGAAAATCACCAAACACGGCAAATGGAATCATACACAAGATTTAACATGGAAAACCTCTCAACGGAGAAAAACACCATAGGATAAAAATAATCTAATATTACCACCGAATTACAATCATTTGCACTGACAAAGACTGACAAACACACACTCTCTCATTATACCCTTGAATCCAGTTACATCATTTGTTAAACCGTGATCACAAGAATATTATCTTTCTCCCTCTTTCTTAAAAAACAAAGCATATGATGTCTTATTTAAAGACACCCCTGACTGCCCACCAAGTCAACTTGGCCCACTAAAAACTGTTAACTTGGCCTCTAGGAAAGGAATTAGGACTGTACCTAGCCTTCCAATCCGAATCCAACTTGAAATTTGAGTCGACACCTAACACATCCTCCCTCAACGAAAAATCTCCAAGTATGCGAATGGCTTCAGAAAAGCTTACTCCTTTTTATTGTTCTTCACCTCTCCATTGTGGACAAGAGTCCGAGAAAGTCACCTACACTATTACCAAAATGTCCATTTAAATAGCAAATATGATTGCTTTTCTTTCTCGCTCGCAAAATCAAATCATCATCTCTATACAACTGGCATCATTCTCCTTCACCCATGTACTTGTACCCACATGATGCCATCGCACTCACTGAAATTAAATTAGTACCACATGATGACATATATCTCACATGACGAAGAATTTTGATCTTCCTAATGTGAAGCTTGAAGCAAACAGTTTCAATGCCTTCAACCTTTATTTTCTCGTTATTTCTAACAATCACGTTGTCAAATTTTTAATCCATCTTCATATGTCAAAACACTTTTTATTGTTGCAAGGCTGCATAATCTAACATCCAAGTGTTACTCGCATCAATACTCATTCTCTCCATCATCAACACGTCATCTTCATTACAGATAACTGTCGAGGAGTTTTCCTTCTTTCAATTTTCTTAAAGCTTCATTTGCCTAATGCTCTTCAAATCATTTAACATATGGGAATATCTGAACTGAAAGTGATCCTTCTCTTCATAATAGTCACACTCCCTTTTGCTGTCATTTCGGGCCATAGACTTTGACCTTCCTGATAACCGTCACATCTCTCCTTACTCCTTCCTCGATTAGAACATTCAAAAACTAGTGTATTTTCACCACCATTAGACATGCTCTCCTTCTTCATCATTCTTTCAGTCTCACATAGGAGTGCAGTCACAATGTCGAACTTCAAAGTCTACTTTGTGCGAATTCAATAAGGAAGATAGTATGAGTAGCATTTGCTCTTCTTCTTTAATCTCCTCATCAATGTCCATAAGTTGACAAACTAGTTGATTGAAGGCGTTGATGTGGTCTTAGATAGTAGTACATTCTTCCATTTTTAATGAATAAACATTCATCCTCAAACACAATCAGTTGGTCATTGATTTTGACGCATAAATTCTCTCAAACTTGTCCCACAACCCCATCGATGTGGTCTCCTACATAACATTATAGTTAATCTCGAGGGCGAGTGCCAAATGAATTGTATTGACTGCCTTCTTTTGCATGGAACTCCATTCACCATTCTTCATCCCTTCAGGCTTCTTCTCCTTTAAAACTTGATCAACACCCTGCTGCACTTGAAGATCTTGAATTGTACACTGCCATACTGTAAAAATTTTCTTACCTTTAAATAACAAAATATTGAACTTCGGATCCGAAGATGTCATCACCCTCTAACAAAATTAAATCAGTCAATATAGATGTTATGGTGATTTTAGTCATCAAAATGTGGCCCTTTGCTAACAACAGACATGTGTCCCCTTACATGCACCTCTCAAATCGAATTGACGGACAGGACTGCCAAGAACCCCGACTTAGCCAACTCGCCAAGTTGACGTCTCCTTAGGTCGACTCGAAAGACGATACTTGTCTGTCTTCTTGTCGAAGCCGACTGACTACGAGCCCACTCGACCAGTTATTCGACACCTCGCGGGGTCGACACAAAAGACATTACTTCTCGACACCCCTCTCTACAAGCCAAAAGACGACTTCAACCTTGACCCCCCTGCTGATAGTACGTCGGCGTCATATTAAATACTTGGCAGGTGCCATCATTTCTCCATGTCCAATACTATTTATGACACATTAGACCACGTCGGCTTCGTGCGCCACCCATCGCATCTCATTAATAGCGAAATGACAGTGCCCATCCCATAGCTGATCCACAACCGACACCTATAAAGTAGATGTTGACTCAGTCGCTAGCTCAGGCTCAGCCAAAAAGACTAGACTACCCCTCTTGCTTGGATATAAAAAGAAAAACTATTCCAAATACAAGGGTAAGCAATTTCTTAGTATTTTTCTCTATTCTGCTGCATTTTTCTCATATTCCCCACTCAAGCACCTATCTGACTTGATTGTCGAAGGAACAACAGGGGAACCGGTCCCCGTCCTCTTACGAGTTGTTACGCGTTCGTTGGTTCGTCGGTTTGTGCCGAGCTATGCTAGGGGACCTATAAGCAATTTTATATGCCTACAGATACCCCCTCCAAAGTATTTCAGTCTCGTTCTTTTATAGAAGAGTCTGGGATACTTTGGATATGATTGTCCCTACCTTCAGTCGGTATAACGGGACCTCGGAATGGCTTCTGTTCTTGACTCCTTCAATTCTCCAGGCTTTTCGGTGCTTTGTCGAAAGTCTGTAAGAGTTCCGGTGCTGCATTTATTGTCTGACCGTTTGTCGGAATTTTGAACTTTGAAGTCGATTCCTGATTTCTAATTTTTAGCTGACCATCGATTGTGGCGTCGAGTCTTTATGTACAACGCGTTGTCCGGCGTAGTGTGGTTGAGTTATCCTTAAGAATATTTATAAACAATATTCTCCAGGAACTTCTCAAACCAAAAATAGGGAATAGTTTATACTCATATACCTTATTGGAGTATTAAGAAGCAGTTTATACTCGTATACTTTTCGGAGTGTTCTTTAGGTTCGAATAATCTGAACCAGCCCCAAAAAATGTGCCAAAAAAGGCAGTATTTGGGTTCAAAATCTCTCCGACCCTTCCAAATATATGGTAGAGGGGTTAAATAGGTGAAGGAATGAACCGTAGGTTGATCAAAAGTCGTTCCAATGTTTAATTCAGCTCCAATTTGAATTCTGGTTCGAATTTGGTTCAAACTGGTTCAATTTGGCTCAAACTGGCTCATTCTGGTTCAATCTGGCTCAATTTGGCTCATTCTGATCAGGTCTGGTCCAGTCAGGCTCAATCTGACTCAATTTGGCTCATTCTGGCTCATTCTGGCTCAATTTGGCTTGGTCTGGTTCAACCCTGGTCTGGTCTGGTTCAGCCAGATCTGGTTCAAGGCTATAAAAGAGGGTTTTTTTCCTTTTTTTTATTTTTTCTTCTTCTCTCTCTAGGGCCGCCCCCCCCCCCTTTGCCTCTTTGAATTTGTTTCCCCTGTTGAACTTTCCTTTTTGTTATTTCCTCTCTTTCCAAATGTTCAAAAGAGAATTTCTTCCTTTTTTAAACTTCCTCTTCTTTCCATATTTTCAAGAGAGATTTCCTTCCTTTTTTAAGCTCCCTCTTCTTTCCATACTTTCAAGAGAGATTTTCTTCCTATTTTAAACTCTCTCTTCCATTGTTTCCTTCCCCAAATTCATCTATAATTCCAGATTTTCTTGCACTCCTCTTGGCCGAAATTATCTTCTCCCCCAAGTTAGAGTTTCATCATCTTCAACCTCAAGGAAAGCTTCTTGATTTGGTAAGTTCCCCTTCCCCACTCTCTTCCCTTTTTTTTTATTAAGAAAGATTGTAACTTTATGCTTGTAATGGGGATGCAACATGAACCCACATGTCAAGATCACAACTTTTTATTCTAAGGATGATGGGTTGTGAGTATGAACCAAAATTTGGGGGTTTTATGCAACACATGCAATTTGACTGAATTTTTGGGGGGGTTTTATGCAAAAGTGGACTGAAATTGGTAGGGGTTTTTATGCAAAAGTGGACTGGAGTACTAGATGATCAAATATGATGACCATGACCCCAAATCAAA
>NC_033800.1:26211632-26219141 GCF_001876935.1 Asparagus officinalis
TATGTCTAACAAGTTTGTTCATTTTGATAGTACTTACAAACTTTAGAAATTTATAGAAGCACATCAAGGAGACTTAGAGGCGATCCGACAAGCTTTGGAGGATCCCGCCTCAAGTTCATATGGAGCTTCATGCACACGGCCACTAGGCGATAGCCCTAGTGAGGTTTGCGAGTTCGAAACCATTAATGATTTACCTAATGATGAACTTGTCTGTGCTAATGAAAATTTGTTGCATGCCTTTAACAAATTACATAAAGATTTTGTCGATTTACAATGCAAGCATGATAATTTAAAATCCGATCATGAGAAGCTAGTGTCCAAATTTGATGTCATTGAAAATGAAAATACTATGCTGAAAGAAAGCAATGACTTATTAATTTTGGAAAATGAAAAATTAACCACATTTATAACTAGCTTATCTCATGAAAAAGATAATGTCATGTTAGAAGTAAAGAACATACAAAATGATACTGCTTCTTTTATAAATAACTATTTATGTTCTACTTCTAAAAGTGCATATGTGCCTAAAAATAAAGACTTGAATCTTATGAAAAAATACATTTCATCTTTAGATTCAACTTTGAAAATATGCTTTGATAATCATAAGAGGCTTATGGATATGTGTGCCAAGTCTAAATCATCATCTACTCATCATGCACACATATATAGCAAAGTTTACAAGTGCTCTATTTGCGGCCGTAAAGGCCATCTAGCTAAATTTTGCTATGATGCACACAAACATAAGAATTCTAATGCTCCTTGTGCATCTCATGTAGCTTCTTCATCTTGTACACTTACACATTCACATGCTCATTCTCACAAAGTTCATCATAAGCATGCTAGTGTGTTCAAGTGTGATCATTGTGGTCGTTTTGGCCATTTGGCAAAATTTTGCTATGATTTGAAAAAGACTTCACTTTTGCCAAATGATTTTAAAAGACCACAAAAGTTTAAATGTGATGTTTGTGGTAGATATGGCCACTTAGGAAAGTTTTGCTTTGATAATGTTTCACATTTGCAAAACAATCTTAAAAGATCATCTATGGTTGCAAATGTTTCCCGTGCACGAGCTAATGGTCCACAAAAACAAATGGATCTCTTTCATTGCACGTATTGCAATCGGAAGGGTCATTTAAGCGATTATTGCTTTGACCGTGTTAGTGCATTACATGCGCCTAAGAGGGTTCATAACCCTAGGGCTTTGAGATTTAATGATAGGGGTCATGTCTCTAAATCTCTTGGTACCAAGAATTCTAGGGTACCAAAACAAATTTGATTTTTAAACCAAGAATTTTAGTATTTTTATTTTTCTTTGTCTTGGTTTTGAAAATTATGCTTTGAAATCTTGTTATATGAAAACAATTTTTAATTGATAAAATCTTTTGTTTTCATGATTATTTGTTTTGTTTTGATGAGAGGTTTGTACTTATATAACCCTCCGGATTTATTTGGTGTTTATTCCCAAATCTTGTTTACCGGGTGCTAAAATGTTTATATGGGTTGTTACTAGCTCAAGAGCTAGATATGGTTACCTCTCTTGATTTTTTTAAAATCAATGATGTTTTGGTTTTATGATTTAAATTTTGATTTATGATTTTATTTGATTGAATCGTTTTCATTTGAAAACATTTTGCATGATTCTCATGCTCTTTTTCTTTTGATTTCATAAATCTACTATTATACATGTTTTATGTTCTTTATGAGACACTATTTTCATATATGTTCTCATTATCTTCATGTATGTGAGTAAATTTTTTAGCATGCTCTTATCTATGCTTGCCCACATATGTTTGCCATGATCTTTATTGCTTATATTCTATATGGCTTTTTGATAAGGGGAGCATTCCTTATACTTGTTTGATACTCACCCATGCTTATTGATATGGGGAGCTTTCGCTCTCTTAATTCTTTTGTCCCCTTTTTGATGTTATCAAAAGGGGAGAAATATTGTGAGTATATTATTTTTTGTTTATATGCATGTGAATTATAAATTATATATTCATTTCCTTCATGCATATATTTCTTTTTGTAAATTGTTTGTCATCATCAAAAAGGGGGAGATTGTAGGCCTTCTTGTTTTGATGATGTTTAACAAACAATTTAACACTAATGTTGTTTGTCTAGTATTTGTGTTTTCTTATTTATTATAGACAAACAATGTAGTTGGAGGATGGATGGAATAACGCTTCAACGACAATATCAAACGGAGGTTGGAGGAATTATGGAGTGAAGCAACGTACAATTCAAGTTAAAGATCAAGTTCAAGCTTCATCCGAGGAATTATGGAGTGAAGCAACGTACAATTCAAGTTAAAGATCAAGTTCAAGCTTCATCCGCATGTGTGTTAGACCCTAGAGGGGGGGTGATAAGGGTCTTATGCTAATCTAATCCGATTATATGCTAATTAAAATTAATTAACAAGTTATCCTAGCAAGTATGAAATACAACAAGATATATGAGCTAGGATAAGCAATGTAAACAATGAGATATATCCTATATGATAAAATATATATGCAAGGATATATAAACTAATACAAGATGATATATCCTACCAAAGAGATATACAATATGATATATGCAAGGATATGAAAACTAACACAAGGGGTAAACAATATGAACTAGATAGTGGATCATATAAATAATGAGCTAATGACAATGGCGACAAGAAATATAAACACAAGTATAAATAAACGCCAAAGTAGCAAGTATGAAATACAACAAGATATATGAGCTAGGATAAGCAATGTAAACAATGAGATATATCCTATATGATAAAATATATATGCAAGGATATATAAACTACTCTCCCTAGGTTCGTCAACCGATGCCACTCCTCTTGGGACGATCCCCGACTCTCACCACACACTCCTCACTCGGTGTACAAGTGTATTACAAAGTGATTTCACAATTAAGCACAATATAGCAAATGATTGTTCTCTCTAACAAGGTGAGAACTCAATTAGGCTCAACTCAATGTCACACAATCACAACCCCAAATTATACTATGTATGTAAATACAATAAGCTCAATGGTTGTGTGTGTAAACAAAGAGTAAATCAAATCAAACTAAACTCAAATAAATTCTAGCTTAATAAAATGATAATCAAACATTTATATATAAATGTAAAGCTAGATTGAGTTTAGAAACACTTCTCTAAAGACGACAAGAGAGAGAGGGAGAAGAGTTGAATGCCCAAACACCAAAGAATGATCTCCTCAAGCTCTTGTGAAAGTTCTTCATAAACAAACTCTTGAAACAAACTTAAAAACCCTTAAACAAACTTGTAAAACTCTTTTTAAAACTATCTTAAACATCCATAAGAAACAATGAAAGTTGAGGGCTTTTTATAGCCTCTTAAACCCTTGAACTTAACTCTCAGCTGAGTTCAGTTCACAAACATTCATTCCCAGTGCTTCTTTGAGTTTCTGATATGAAGCCAACTTCAGTGGCTTAGTCATTATATCTGTCAGCTGCTCCTCTGTACTGTAGTAAACTAACTTGATAACACCTTCTTTAGATAATTCTCTTAGAAAATGATACCTCACCCTGATGTGCTTGGATCGCCCGTGCATAATCGGATTCTTGGACAGTTTGATGGTGGAAGTATTATCACATAACAGCACCATCTGTTCAGCTTGGTTGTGACCGATCTCCTTTAAGATTCTTTTCATCCAGATGGCTTGACAAGCACACGTAACAGCAGCTACATACTCTGCTTCAGTGGTCGAGAGAGTCACAATTGGTTGTTTTCAAGATGACCACGCCACAGCACCTCCACTCATTAAGAACACATAGCCAGATGTGCTTCTGCTATCATCGATATCTCTTGCATAGTCACTGTCAGTATAAGCTATGAGATCATTTCTTTCGCCATGTTGATACCAGATCCCACAGTTCATTGTCCCCTTCAAGTACCGCATAACTCTCTTTGCCATTGCAAGATGAAGTTGAGTGGGATTCGCCATGAATCTGCTGATGAGACTTACTACAAACATCAAGTCAGGCCGCGTTGTAGTGAGGTACATTAAACTGCCTACCATCTGTTTGTAGAGAGTTGAATCGATCCTCACACCTTTTTCATCTCGATCAATACTCTGTCCAGGCACAATTGGGTTATTGACAGAATTGTAGGACCCCATTCCAAATCTGTCAATTACCTCAGCTGCATATTTTCTTTGACAAATGAAGATTCCACCAGCCTTTTGCAACACTTCTATACCAAGAAAATATCTCATTCTTCCCAAGTCATTCATATCAAACTCACTTTTCATAGCACACTTGAACTCTTTAAGCAGATCTTCATCATTGCTAGTAAACAGGAGATCATCCACATAAATACTGACTATTAGAATCTTGCCTTCCTTTTGCTTAACAAACAGAGTTTGTTCACTGGAGCTGCTCTTGAACCCTTGCTTGATGAAGTAGGATTCTATGCGACTGAACCAGGCTCTCGGTGCTTGTTTCAGTCCATATAGAGCCTTGCGTAGCTTATACACCATATGCTCTTTCCCAGCTATTTCATAACCTTGGGGTTGTTCAACAAAGACATCTTCCTCTAATTCTCCATGTAAGAATGCTGATTTAACATCCAGCTGATAGAGTCCCCATCCTCTTTGTGCAGCCAAAGCAATAATCATTCTCACAGTGTCCATCCGTGCCACCGGAGCAAACACTTCAGTATAGTCTACTCCATATTGTTGTGAATAACCTTTCACAACAAGTCTAGCTTTGAATTTATCTACCTACCCCAATTCATTGAGTTTGGCTTTATAAATCCATTTCACACCAATGGTTTTGGTACCAATGGATGGCTCCATCAACACCCATGTCTGATTCTTCTCAATTGACTTGATCTCTGCATCCATGGCCTGCCTCCACTTCTCGTCTTTGACTGCCTCTTCAAAACTCGTCGGATCAGAGATAACCATGAAAGCAAGATCATCAACATCAGTATTGTTAACTCCACTCAGATTCACCTCAGCATTCTCTGCATCGGATAGACCTTCTCCTTTATCATAATCTGCAGCCCATCGTGATGGTTGTCTGATTCTATTCATCCTTGATGTGCCTTCTTCATGTTGGGAAGCAGCAGTAGCTTCAGCCGGAGTGTATGGTTCATCTGAACTTTCTGTATCTCCTCCCTCAAGAGCAGCACTATCAGTATTTGTTTGCGGAAAAAGTCGCTGTATTCATTGCTGCATTCATTACAACTTTGATCGTTACAATGAAATAAAAAGATAGTCTTTTTATAAGACCGATACACAATGAAAACAAAATAAATGCAACTCCTTTCAAACAAACGCAAGAGCTGTTTGTCATCTCTTGCTTGCGTGGGTCTTTGGCCTGTGACGGGGACGTTGATATCCGTGGACCACCGGGGCAATCAGATCTGTTCCGAGAAAATCGGGCATGTAGGCATCGAAAATTGCCTATAGGTCTCCACGAACGGTTCAGTGTTAGAAAGCGACGCACCATCCAATCCACATGAGCCTAATCGACGTCGACGAACGACTAAAGTGAATCGACGAGTTACGTGAGCGGATAGGACTTCGGAATCACGAAGACCCGGACCAATCGGGAAGCCCGGCACTGTTCACAACAAGGACAACGCCCCTCGCGCCTCGACCACTCTACAGATAATCCAATCACCAGAGCGGATCGAATTCTTCGTCAAGCATCCAACGCACCCGGAATCACTCAAATCCGAGTTCGGACGAAGAATCTACGGGGAAACAATCGAAAACACCTCAAACGGAGTCCCGGCACGCCGAAATACCCCAGGGGTGTCTCGGCCAGGCCGAGACACCAAGGGGTGTCCGCACCCCTTACCTACCCCCTACACCTCCTAGAGCCTATAAATAGACCCCTTGGATCCTCATTCAAAGGGCTGGATTTCTTTTGTCTTGGAGCAAGGCTAGAGAGAGAGGAAGGAGGATTTTTGGAGAGCTTGGCGAAGCCCTGCTGCAGTGAAGAGTGCCCGTGTGCTTCAACAAGAGGAGGAGAGGTCTTGATCAGAGCCTTCATCACCCGTCCGAGCCTTAGTATTAACCTTTAGCGTTAATACTAAGAAGAGCCACCTCTGAGATCTCACGCGGATCGACGGGGTTCTGTTTCCATATCCCTTCGCGGATAGACGAAACTCTGCCCGATTTTCTCGGACCAGATCTGAGTGCCCCGGTGGTCCACGGATATCAACGTCCCCGTCACAGGCCAAAGACCCACGCAAGCAAGAGATGACAAACAGCTCTTGCGTTTGTTTGAAAGGAGTTGCATTTATTTTGTTTTCATTGTGTACCGGTCTTATAAAAAGGCTATCTTTTTATTTCATTGTAACGATCAAAGTTATAATGAATGCAGCAATGAATACAGCAACTTTTTCCGCAAACAAGCTGGCGACCACAGTGGGAGCCAACGGCATCGCTACCGACGCCGTCGTGACGCAGCCGGCATTCAAGATCCGGGTGAATGAAGAACACGAGCTCGATCAACAACGGTTCAAAGAAGGCCTCTCTTCCTCCTCCTCCAGATCCGCCTCTCCAAACGGGTACAGAAAGGTAACCTCTTTCATAAATGTTTGCAGGTCCTTTGGCTCAAAAATCCAAGACCCCGTTGCCGCCTCTGCACTTGCACCACGTGACGTCCCCACGTCGTCCAACCTGGTCGAGATCGCAGATCCGGATTCCTCTTCCGCCGAGGAGATGACTTCTGAAGACGCTCCGGCATTATCAAAGAGAGCACGACAAAGACAGCGTCAACGTCTTGCTCGACAGATGGCCGAGGCTTTGGAGCCAATGGATGGGATTCGCTATAACGTGGATCTAAAATCCAGGCAACGCCAGGAGCAACCACGGCAAACAACCAGCCCCTCCTCCGAAGAAGAAACGAACAAATGGGTTCAAGTCAAAAGAACCCGTTCTACTCTCGAGGAGCGAATCCAGAAGCGCCGCGCCTTGCGTGCGCATGCCCGAGCCCTGGTCCAAAAAGCACGAGAAATGCTAAAGGGAGAGGCCGTTAAGAGATCGCCGAGATCCGAACGAGTTTGGATGCCGAAGGCCAAAACAACGCCTGAAGTAATAGCAGGTAATATTGCTCTCCAACCTTCGTCAATTTCAGGTCCCGAACCTTCGGTAAAGCCCCACCGCAGCGTGGATTTCCCCAAGTCTAGGAATCCTCTGAACAACCGTATCGATGCTCTACCCGAGAATCGAGGAAAAACGCTTGTCAAGGGAAGCTGGGGATCGCTGAAGGAGCTTCAAGCCAACACCCAGACTGGGGGTCGTACACGACCTCCTAACAAATCGATCTCTGCAACAACCAGCTCGGCGGTGCGTGCAAAGGACCAAGAGCCCGTTAAGGTTTCACCCTCACAAAGGAGTGATTCCAAACGTGCGACTCTTGCAGAGGCCAACAAGGCAATGTCTACTCAGAAGAAGACGCGTCGAACAAACGAACGCGTTATACCTGAGAACCCATGTGAGCAGCCGATAGGTTACTCCGACGGCAACGTC
>NC_033800.1:26219187-26281729 GCF_001876935.1 Asparagus officinalis
AATGCAGCTTCTTATGTGAGATGATTGATCTTGATGGCTGCAACAATCAACAGCTCGAACGCAGCTCCAATCGCTGCCAAGCACAGCTCGAACGCAGCTCCAATCGCTGCCAAGCACAGCTCGAACGCAGCTCCATCGCTGCCCAACGCAGCTTATCAATCGCTGCCCAACGCAGCCCGTCAGTCGCTGCCAAACGCAGCTCAATCACCGCCAGAACGCAGGTCAAGGTTCTGACTCATTCAAACGTGATCGTAACAACTTCGAAGCTGTTCTTCACCCACGATTTGAGGAGTGGCTTTAGTGGGTTGTTACACCCGACTAATGGGGTAACTAAACCCCCATTTAGGCGCGGATTATGGGGGCAGTTACACCCCTAATCCCCCTATAAATAGCAACAAACTCAACAGAGTAGAGGAGATCTTTTTTGGAGGGGGAGATCGGATTTTTGATAATCAGATCAAGAGAGATTTCTTTTCATTAATCGGAGGGGGATCTTTCGATCAAATCTTCCAGAATCAGAAAAAGGAGGATTGACTCCTTACACAGTCTGGGAAATCAACAGACGGAGGAACTCTAAACCGTCGATATTTGGCTTATTAACCAAATTATTTTCGGTTCAAACAACTCTATCATTAGAGTTTGTTACTTGTTCTGAATCACGAAACTCGTCAAGAGTTATCAACCAGACAATACAGTTGTTCCAGGGAGTCAAGACGGTCGGATCGTCAACGAGAAGCAAACTCGACGCAAGCATTCGAGGGAGGCATCTCATCGCTACCAAGAAGAACCCAGAATTAAACAAAGGAGAGAATCCCGATCATTCTCTTCTCTTTTGTAATCGGAAATCCAATTGTAATTGAGAGTTGAGAGAATTGTAATCATTCTTTTTCTAAACAGTTAGAGAGAATAAAATCAAGTACAGTTCTTTTCTTATTTTCTTGTTACAAAATTTTCCCACAAACACTCACGAACCAACTCTGGGACACTATTATCACGATCTTCACTAAATAGGCGGGCCTCTCTAACCAGAAAGTCGCCGTTAAAAGAAGCGTGAAGAGTACCACTCTGACCCGGGTCTTCTCTCTCAGAGAAGGCCACAGAGGAAAAAGGGACTGCAGGAAAGAGTTTGGAAACAATTGAATAACAAAAAATCTGACAGACCCAAAACCCTCACCCTAAGTAACCGCGACAACAGCTAAGTCCTCATGTTACCGCGGCAACACATGTTACCGCGGCAACACATGTTGTCGCGTTCGGCCGCGGCAGTACGTGCTGCCGCGGTAACTGAGCAGCGGCCTTTGATTTTGAAAAGGCACGAGTTCAACTAAAACTCGCACCTTGATTGTGGTACATGTCTTGATTGAACAAGATATGTGTTTTGAAGCGTCAATCCCCTCGATGGGGGATGTCAACTCTTCCCGAATGCCTCTCATTGGAGACAAACGAGGCCATATACACAAGATCAACAACCTCAGATAAAGAGAAGTTGAAGAAACTTACCCCCAAAGGAAGGAACTGCAGCCTCGACATCCTCAGGTGCTGATGCTGCAGACTTTCCCTTTGAACCACGAGCTTTCTTCGGAGACATGGCAGAAACAATCTGAAAAACAAAGAAAGTTAGGGTTTTGGATTAAACATCAAGCAAGAAACCAAAATCAGACCATAAGGCACAAGATGTGGGTGCGGTTTTACCAGGGGTTGAGTGAAAACGAGTTTTGATCGAGGAAAAGCTCCGAATCAACAAAAAAAACTCAAAACCCTAGGTTTGGTTCGAACAAGAAATCGCCCAAATATGAAAAGGTGGAGAGGGGAAAAGCCAAAGGACTCTTTTATAGGGTATTTGAAGAAGTTTCAAACTCAAAGGAGCGGGGAAAAATGACCCGAAGAAGCCCAACATCAGATTTATAATCTGACTGGCCGAGGCGTTGCGCGGCACTCGACGCGCTCGAGCACGACAGTCTATGTTGTCGTGCTCAAGCGCGACAGTATAAGCTGCCGCGGCAGCTAACACACCATGGTTCACTCTGGCGTGCAGAAACACTGTGCATGCACGATAATTCTTCGACGTTTGAACACATACATCTCCTGTTGTATTTGGAACACATACCCGAACACTCCGATGAGTATATGAGTATAAACTGCATCTCCCTGAACCTCCCAACGGGTATATGAGGTTAAACTATTTCCCGAACACTCCAATAGAGCATATGAGTATAAACTATTTCTCCATTCTTCAACAACAGTTCTGATTCAAGACTTCGATGACGGCCACGTGATAAACGCAGCACCGGAGGAATCTTAGCTATTCTACAAAGCACTGAGTAGACTAAAAGATAAAGAAGTCAAGGATTGAAGCCATTCACAGATCATTCTACGCAATTTCCTCAACAAAGAACTGGAGAAATTGCAGGGAAAGCTTATCATATCCAAAGTGTCCCAGACTCCTCGCTAAAAGAAAGATGAGTCTGAGATACTTTGGAGGGGGTATCTGTAGGCGTCAAAAAATACTTGCAGACATCCAAATACCATTCAAAACAACATGCGAGAACAATTTATTCGTCATCAGGCAACACAAGGTGGCGCGGCAACTCATGGTGTCGCGGCTAAGGCGCGACAGCATATAGTGCCGCGGCTTAAGCGCGACAGCTTGTCGTGTCGCGGCTTGGGCGCTGCAATCTAGGGTGCCGCGGCTATGTTAAAGGAGTGTTGCAGCAGTTACGAAACAGTTATATGATGATTTTTGAGGCCCACGTGGCAGCATACCAGAAACAGAACGTGTGCTGACGTGGACAAGCAGTTAAACCACGAAAAAAGGTGGTTAAAAGTCGTGGGAGAGCGGTTTTAAGCACGATCAAACGTGCTGATAACTGCCTCTTCGGCCGCGGCAGCTTACACTGCCGCGCCAATAGCCGCGGCAGTGTAGACTGCAGCGGCCAAAGAGAAAACACTCGGTCAGTTATTTCGCCCCCGTTTCAACTGTGGTGCACTGAGACCCCTATAAATACCTCCCTACACACGAAATAAAGAACAAAGAGCATTTTTGGAGCAGAAGAGGCTTGAGCTTTCAGTGATTTTAAAGAAGAGAGAGAACTTTCACCCTTTGACAAGCATCATTCGGTGATTCCTAGAGATCTAAGCTCAGACTTGATCTTTGGAAGAACGGACATCTTACATCGATAAGATATCCGTTTTTAAATCTTTACTTCGATAAACGAAGGAGAGATCCCTAAGCACCCTCACGATCTTTGAATCGGTGGTCAACGAGCCAAAGCACTCACGGCACAGGCAAAGTCCCACAAAGCAGGAGTTGATAGACAATTTCTGTGTTATTTTCTCGAGAGTTGTAATTTTTGTTTAGTTTCATTGTAATTTCGTGTAAATAAATTAAAGTTTAATGGAATCGACAATGGAGTCAACTTTTGCTGAAAACACCCCCATATCAACTCAATCCCTATCTACCTTCTCTTAACTGTATGATTTAAGCCATCAACTGTTTGGCGCCCACCGTGGGGCTCCTTTCTTTTTTTGAACAAACATGTCTGGTTCTTAGCATAGGGCTGATTAGTCTATCCCTGGAGGACCATACCAGAGCTACGTTACTCAAGCACAGCTTGAGAAAATGGCTTAGAAGATCTCTCAATCCCTCCAACAACAGCTCACTACCTTCACCAGTGAGCTCCTCAGCCAGTTTTCACAGCTACAATAAGCCACTTACGAAGTCCCTCCGCCCTCTAGAGACTAACAGTCAGGGACTCACCCCTCTTATGGAAATCGACGCATAGTTCCACTACAGACTCCTCACGCTGCTGCCACGCAGTAAATAGATTGCGTCGAGCATGCGACCTCACCACCACACCTGTCGACTTGCCCAAGGAACCTCGTCGATGCCTCCTCCCCGATCCTGAGGCCACCGACAAGAGTCCCAATCCTAGTTGCCCTGGAAATCACCCTAGAGGAGTAATCTCTAATACTCTCCCCCACTATCGTACCTCTCCAGCCCCCTCTGCCACCCTGGGGGATCCGGATACGATCGGGTGTATAGACTGATCGTAGAGGCCATTAGAGGGAACAACTCTCTTTCTGACGACCTCATGAATGCCCCATGTGAGAAGTTCAAGATGCCTCATGTGGAGAAGTACAAGGGCGAAGGAGATCCCTCCGAGCACATCCAGAACTATTATGATGTAATGAGCATGATACAAGCTTTGAAAGTTGTTATTTGCCGGTACTTCCCCATTACTCTGTCAGGGAGTGCCAAGCTCTAACGGATCACCCTTGAGAACAAGTCCATCAGCAGCTTCCAACAACTCAGCCAGAAGTTCATCCGCCACTTCTTGGCTGACACCAAACAGAAGTTGCCTCCTCATGTGTTGATCCAGTGAGGCAAGAGCCTGGAGAAAGACTTCGAGCCTACTTCAATAGGTTCTAGGTTAAGAGGCTGGAGGTTAATGAACCAGGGAGTATAGTTGTCATGTCTGCTCTTATGGCTGACTTGCAAAATAACGAAGTGGCCAACTCACTAGACAAGAAGCCGGTCACCAATTATGAATAGCTGATGACCAAAGCTCATGGGTACATGGATATGGAGGATCCATGAGCTTATAAGGCAGTAGCTAGGGTCATAGAAACCTCCGCGGCTATGACCTCTGCAGCAACAACAGTAGCGCTAGTAGCAGCAACACTATCCCCACCACCGGCACCTACAGTAGTACCGGTGGTAGCACCGACACCAGAGTTGGCAGGAGCCCTCCCAGCAAGACAGGAGTGGCCTAGAAACCCCCTGAGAGCCGACTCCCACTCTAACTGGTCTGATAGGAGGGACTGACAAAGGGACCCGGTGCCTAGACCTGCTCTCACTGTCTTCAACACCTCTCTCGCAGAAGCTCTTGCCTTGGTCCAAAAGGAGGGGCACCTTAATGATCTCGTTCCCAAGATGAGATCAGATCCACGGAGCCAAGACACCCAGTAGTATTACTGCTACTACCAAGATCATGACCACCTCACAATGATTGCCGCATCCTGAAAAGGGACATTGAGGACCTAATCCAGAGAGGGTACCTGAAGAAACTTGTCTCTTAGAGGGACGAGAAAGAGATTGCCCCAGTCAAGAGCGACAGGAGATCCCACTCACAGTCGCCTCGTCCTCGACAGCGCTAGGATAGTCGACCCTCAGAGCCCAGCCATAAGGGGGTCATTAACATAATCAGTAGCTGCCCCACCATCGTAGGGTCATCCAACAATGCCCAAAAGAGGTATGTTAAGAGGGCATTGCGGGTTGACCGGTGTGATAAGAGGTTGAGAGCGAAGGAGCCCATCTCTTTTGGAGATGCCAGCCTGAAGGGCATCGAGATGCCTCATGAAGACCCCATAATCATAACAACCGGGATTGACGGCTTCCAAGTGAAGAGAATCATGGTCGATACGGGAAGCTCAGTGGACATATTGTATATCGATGCCTTCAACAAGATGAGCATCAACAAATCTCGGCTGCTCCTTTGTAAGGCCCCCCTCATTGGATTCACTGGCCACTCTCTCTTGCTTGAAGGGATGATCTCTCTCCCCTTAACAGTCAGATTGTACCCCAGCAATCTACCATCCAAGTCCAATTTCTAGTGATGAATCTTAAGTCAGCCCATAATGTCATTTTGGGCCAAACTGCCCTACACCTTTTGTGGGGCATCCTTTCGACCTACCATCAGATGCTGAAGTTCCCAACACCTAACAGAGTCGGGATTGTCAGGAGCAACGAGCGAGAGGACAGGTCCTGTTACCTGCTCTTAACTAAGGGTAAGGGTGCGTAAGAGACCTTGCCTATTAAGAAGACCTGTCTCCAGATGGAAAAATCAATGGAACGATACACGAGACATCGGTGGAAGAACTCCAAGAGATACCAGTCGATCGAGAAGGGCAGAAGATGGTTAAGATAGGATCTAGGCTAGTGGAGCCCTTGTGGGGAGCTTTGACAGAGTTCTTGCAGGTAAACACTGATGTGTTTGCCTGGGGGTTCGAAGATATGCCTGGGATCCCCCCTGAAGTGATAATCCATGAGCTGGCTGTCGACTGACACACTAAGCATGTGCGACAGAAGAAGAGACATCTCAGTCCTGAAAGACAGAAGGAGGCCACTGATGAAGTTGAACAGCTCATTCGAGCTAGATTCATTAGGGAAGTCCAATACCCGGAATGGTTAGCCGACGTGTTGTTGGTGAAGAAGCCTCTGAACAAATGGAGGATGTGTGTGAACTTCACCGATCTCAACAAAGCTTGTCCTAAAGATAGTTATCCCCTGCCTCAAATTGATCAGCTGATCGACGAGAGTGCGGGGCATGAATTACTTAGCTTCATAGACGCCTTATCTGGCTACAACCAAATTTTTATGGCAGAGCATGACCATGAGAATACCTCCTTTATCACCAACCAGGGGACATATTGCTACAAAATAATGTCTTTCGAACTAAAGAACACTGGGGCCACTTATCAAAGGCTTTTCAACAAAGTCTTTAAGCACCAGATCGATCGCAATTTAGAAGCCTATGTAGATGACCTATTGGTAAAGTCTAAACATAGGTCAGCCAATATACTAGACCTAGATGAGACCTTATCTACTCCTCGACAATACCGCATGAAGCTCAACCCAGCCAAGTACACCTTTAGGATGCAATCGGGAAAGTTCCTAGGGTTCATGATCCTACAAAGAGGCATCGAGATTAACCCGGAAAAGATAGCCGCCATAGAGGGACTATCCGAACCACACACCTTAAAGGACGTCCAGAGGCTGAATGGAAAGATAGCGACGCTGGGTTGATTCCTCTCCAAATCTGCCAAGAGGAGCCTCCCGTTCTTCAAAACATTAAGGGGAAGTAAGAAATTGAAGAAGAGCATGATTTGGACAGCTGAGTGCAGTACAACCTTTCACGGACTCAAGACCTACTTGAGCACCAAACTGTTGCTGAGCTAACCCATGGGGGGAGACTTTGTACCTATATATGACCGTCTCCTCTGAAGCCGTCAGCTCCGTCCTTGTCGGAGAAGAGGAGAATGTCCATAAGCTCATGTACTATGTTAGCTGAATCCTGAAAGTAGGCGAGCTCAACTACCCCCTCATAGAAAAGGCTGCTTTTATCCTTATCACCACTGCGAGGAGACTCTGCCCTTATTTCCAAGCTCATTCTATAATCATGAGGACAAGTCTGCCTCTGAAGAAAGCAATGGGTAGCCCCATAACTTTCAGGAGAATGGTCATGTAGACAGTCGAACTCAGCGAATATAATGTGCAGTTCGAGCCCAGAACAATGATCAAAGCCTAAGCTTGGCCAACTTTCTTATTGAGTCGACCTCATCAGGAGATGGGCCAGGTGCGCCCTCACCATCGACTCAGCAAGAACCTCTGGCACCTCCAGCGGTCCACGCACTTGCTCCAAGGGCCCGTCGCATCCTGGAATATGATTCACTCGAGTTTGCTTCATGGTGGCTATTGAAGGTAGATGGGTCCTCTAGAGAAGCCGACAGTGGAGCAGCAGTAGTCCTGCATAGCCCCGATGGGTTGACACATGAGCACTCCATCTCTTTTACTTTTTTAGCCTCAAACAACAAAGTTGAATATGAAGCTCTTCTTGTTGGCCTTCAAGTGGCACAAGTGGTGAAGGCAGAGCGCCTTTACATATTGGCTGACTCACAGTTGGTCGTACATCAGGTGAACGGGCAATATGCAGCTAAAGACCCGAGGATGGCATTGTATCTCAAAATAGTTAAGGAACTGTTAGCCAGCTTTGTGGATTTCAAGGTAGCCTAGGTCCCCCATGCTCTCAACACTTGGGCGGATGCCCTCTCCAAGCTCGGGTCAACAAGATCAAGAAATAGCTCAGGGCTCGTTGACATCGACACCATCGAGCGTCCTAGCATTTCTAAGTCGCCAGAGACTGTCACGCAAAGCAAGACACCTGTGGTGCCCTGTTGGCTAGATCCCATTACCCTCTATCTAACACATGACACATTTTCTGAGAATCTCACTGAAGCCAGGCATCTGCAAAGGAACTCTCGTCGCTATCTCATGATCGATAGACAAGTCTATCGGATGTCATACTTTAGCAGCGATGCGAGACCCCGTCTTCAGTGCCTTCGACCACCAGAGGCCAGCTATGTTCTCAGGGAGATCCATGAGGGAGCATGTGGAAACCATCATGGGGCCAGAACCCTCATGCAAAAAGTCATCCACCAATGGTACTACTGGCCTACCATATTAGCTGAGTCAAGGCGACTCATCTCTCAGTGCAAGAATGGCTAGTTTTTCTCATCCATCCTGTGAGCAACGGCCACCGAGCTAACTTCTATCTTGAGTGCCATACCATTTGCTCAATGGGGATTGGATTTGTTGGGTCCTCTCCCCATAGCTTCAGGATAGAGGAAATTTCTCATTGTTGCGATCAACTACTTTACCAAATGGATTAAAGCTAAACCCCTAGACAAAATTGGTGAAAGTAACGTCACGAATTTTGTGTGAAAGTCCATTGTCTGCCTCTTTGGTGTGCCCCTTTCCTTCATAATCGATAATGGCACTCAGTTCGACAGCGGAGGCTTCCGAAGCTTTTGTGAAGAGTACAACATTCACCTCAAGTTCTCCTCAGTCGCCCACCCCAAATCCAATAGACTCGCAGAGGCCACCAATAAATGCATCCTCCAAGCATTGAAGAAGAAGGTGGATGCGACGGTAGGGAACTGGGTTGAAGAACTGTCAAGTATCCTTTAGTCTTACCGCACAACCCATAAGAATTCAACTAGGGAGACTCCCTTCAAGATTGCCTATGCGCTGAGGCAGTTACTCTAGTCGAAGTGGGCATGCCAACCATCCGATTGTAGCACTTCGACGAGGACTTGAACTTAGAAGGACTTCAGGTCGGGCTCGATATCCTAGATGAAATCCGAGAGAAAGCGCTTCGGACCCAGGTCATCAATCAACAACGAATCGCCCAATACTATAATAGTAAGGTCCGACCTAGGAGATTCAGCGTCAATGACCTCGTCCTCTACAAATTCGCTTTTGACAAAGACACTAGAAGAGGCAAGCTAGCTCCTAATTAGGAAGGCCCGTACACAGTCCTTTAGGAATTGCGAGTGAGCACCTATTGACTAAGGGCCCCGGATGGAAGAATTCTACAACACCCTTGGAACATTGAGTATCTTAAAAAATATTTTTAATAATCTTGTACAAAACTTTATTTGTTATGAAAGAAATCTTCTTGAATCTAACTCGTGTCGCACTCTCAAAGTGCCAAATATGTTCAGGAATTCTAAGCCCTTGGTGCCCTCTCAGGATAAACCCAAGGCGCGCCCGCCACACGGATGACTCCCACACATGACTCAACTGCCATTTTGCTGAAAGACCTAGGTGTCCTCAGTAAGACCTAGGCACCTAACTTTCGGGTTGTTATTTTTCTAAAAGACCTAAGCGTCCTCATTAAGACCAAGGCACCTAACCTCCGGGTTATCATTTTGACAAAAGACCTAGGCATCCTTATTAAGACCTAGGCACCCAGCCTCCAGGTTGTTATTTTACTAAAAGACCTAGGCATCATCATTAATATCTAGGCACATAACCTTCGGGTTGTCATTTTGTAGAAAAAACCAAGCGTCCTCAGTAAGACCTAGGAACCAACCTTTGGGTTGTCATTTTGCTAAAAGACCTAGGTATCCTTATTAAGACTTAGGCACTCAACCGCCATTTTGTCATTTTGTCGAAAGACCTAGCCGTCCTCATTAAGACCTAGGCACCCAACCTTCGGGTTATCATTTTGCTAAATAGATCTAGACATTCTCAATAAGACCTAGGCACCTAACCTTCGAGTTGTTATTTTGCCGAAAAACCTAGGCGTCCTCATTAAAATCTATGCACCTAACCTCCGGATTGTTATTTTGCCGAAAGACCTAGGTGTCCTGATTAAAACCTAGGTACTCAATCTTTGGGTTGTCATTTAGCCGAAAAGACCTAGGCATCCTCAGTAAGACCTAGGCATCCAACCTTCGGATTATCATTTTGCCCAAAAGACCTAGCCATCCTCAGTAAGACCTAGGCACCTAACCTTCGGGTTATCATTTTGCTAAAAAAACCTAGGCGTCCTCATTAAGACCTAGGAACCTAACCTCCGGGTTGTTATTTTGCCGAAAGACCTAGGCGTCCTCATTAAGACCTAGGCATCCAACCTTCGGGTTGTCATTTGGCCGAAAAGACCTAGGCATCCTCAGTAATACCTAGCCACCCAACCTTCGGGATGTCATTTTTCCAAAGAGACCTAGACGTCCTCAAGACACCTAACCTCCGGGTTGTCATTTTGCCAAAAAGACCTATGCATCCTCATTAAGACCTAGGTACCCAATATTTGGGTTGTCATTTTGCTGTAAATATCTAGGCGTTCTCATTAAGACCTAGGCATCCCAACATACCAGTCATTCTTGACAAAAAGACCAAGACATCTCACTAATGAGAGACGTAAAAAGAACCGATCGCCTCAACCCACTTGACAGTCGGGTCACCCAAGTGCGACTGACTCGACAATCAACACTTGTTCTCTCAGCTAGATTAGAATTGCAAACAACCAAAGCAAAAACAAGGAATAATAGGAGGCAAATGTTAGAGTGAGAGCAAGGTCCAAATATTTATTCCAAACTCTAAACGATTTATATTATAAATTTTATTACATTACCCATGTCGATATTTTCAAAAAAGAGAGAAAAGATACAAGGCCTCAAGCCTCTTGGCCAGATCCGGGAGTAGGGCTTGGGAGGTCCTCTGTGAAGGCTATATGAGCGGGAGTGGCAGAAGAGGAAGCGGGAGGGACTTCTTCGAGATTGTCCCCTAACTCATCGTTATCATCACCTAATGTCAGTTCCAGCCCCCCTCCACTCACCTCGATCTCCTTTAGGAGGTCGAGGTAGCAAGAGACTTAGGGAGGGTAAAGGCGGTCAGGCGTGGAGTGAGAGGTAGGAGGGAGCAGCGAAGCTAAGTAGTCTACCCTAGTCTTGCAAGCCAAGGCCACCTCAGTTTTTTCCTAAGGGTCCCTGACACCAGTCATTGATCACTTTCACCTTGTACTGCTCTGAGTCCAAGCGAGCGAGTCGATCCTCTAGGTCCTTAAAAATTGTGACGGACGTCTGGTGAGCCGACCGCTCCTTCTTAAGGTCCTGCTTCAGATGATCGACTGAGAGACGACTCGATCGAGCATCCTCCTAAGCTGTCACCTTGAGACGCCTCTCGAACTCAACCTCCCCCTCCAAAGAAGATAGGCAGCTGTTCTACTTAGAGATGCCTTATTGGAGGTGGCCAACCTCCTCCCTCATATGGTCCACCTTGCCTTGGAGCTTCTCAATGGAGGTTGTCTGCTTTGTGTCGTGAGATCTATAGCCCTTGATGAGTTTTTCCCTCGCGTCCAGCTCCCAACGCTAGCTAGCCTCATTGCTATTTAGATTAGCCTCCAAGGCGGCGACCCTATTCTCCGCATCCTCCCTAGACGACTTCTCCTTAGCCAAGTTCACCTCTAACTCGGAAGGGGAGTTGTACATGTAGGAAGGTTGCCTAAACAGCTCTGCCTCCAGCAGTGCCCCCAAACCATGTAGCCCTTGAGGCTCAAGTGCAAGCCGACGCTTGGCATCTCCCGTAAGAACCCCTCGTCCTTCGAGAGGACGAACTATTGAATAGCTTAGACCTATGCAGTTATTGACCCCAAGACTGAGCTCTCTCTGTCGAGAGGCGCCTTCACAATGAACTTGTCACCCTCTGGGAATTTCCTCCTGGGCGAACAGGGGCACAACAGCACTCCCATCAGTATGGCCTTGGACTTTCCTAGACTTAGGGGTCAAGCTCTGAAACCCAATGGCGGAAAGGCCATCAAAGATTCTAGAGGGGGTGCTGCTTGCTCTTCGGCACCTCCCGAAGTCCCGACAGGCTCCTTGCCTGACTTGCGGGATGGCTCGAGCCCAGGGCTGTAGGGCGCCGCATTGCCTCGCTCGACGTAGGAGCCACCAGCTCAGGCACAACTGGCTTTGGGCACCCCCGCCGCTATTGGGGCAGGGGCCGGCTATCCATCGATTAACAAAACCTCAGTCCTGCCTGACACGCCGGGTCGCGGCTAGCGTCCTCTTCGACTCGACCTGGTTAGACCCTAGCGACCCGCTCGGTCGGGGTCCCTAATCAGCCTTCTCTTCTTCTCTTTTCTTTCTTTCCTGGCCATAGCACAGGACCCAGCCAATCTGGCGCCAATCTCCATCACATGTGACCTTAGGCCACCCACTTCCTTGAGATCCAAATGACCCCTCAACCTCTTCTAGGGCCTCATGCCCGAGCCCGACTCTTCCCCCCTCGAATTCCTCTTAGGGCTTTTTCTAAGGGGTGGGCCAGCAGGCTCACCCTTACCTTGTCGACCTGGGTAGGGAAGACCATCGATATGCTCGCCACCCGAAGAGATGCTACATCAAAGAGATTTCCTCTCTCCAGAGACCTGACATAAGAGCGGATCTTCTCCAGCTACCACCTCTCCTCAGCAGACCCATATAAACCGCTCCTTCCAGTCTCTATTCAACTTTGTAGCGTCTGATACCAACTTACAACCTCCAGTGTATTGGAGGAAGTAATGAGGGTCTTTCTTGGTCGACTTAACTCCGACCAGGTTCCCTAACAGGCGCATGCTCGAGGGGATGCCAATTCGGTGGCAAATCATCACAAAGCCCACCAAAACCCTAATCACATTAGGGATGAAGTAAGAAGGGGATACCCCCAGAGTGATACACACATCCCTGATGAAGGAATAGAGCGACAGTCAGAGCCCATACTCAAGGTGGGCTATGTACAATGGCGACTTGTTCTGGCCGTGGTGGTACACCAGGTCATCCCCGCTTGGCACTAAAAGTGTGAAGGCTTTGGGGAAGTCGTAAAGCTCGTAGTACATCTCGAGCTCTTGGGTGCAGATATTAGATCAGATTGGCCAGAGAAGATTGATTCTCTCCTTGTTGCCGCAGACGGTGGAAGTTTGGGCGGCCATGGAAGATGGTTAAGTTTGTAAGGAGATTTGGAAAATCTAAGAGACAAATTTCAGAAATCTAGGGCAAAAATTTGTGATGAAGAACTCCCTTTGCCACCAGTGGGTTATATAGCACCTAGGGGAGACACGTGGAATAATCTGAATGGTCGGTGTGTTTCAAAATGAACAGACGAGATACACATCGAAATTCAAATGGTTCGCACGAAACTTGAAGCACCCCCCCCCCTTTACTACACTCCTCTTCGCTTAAAAATTAAAGCGACAAACCACTTTCTGACTTCTGGTAACACATCACAACATTTCAAATAGTGACATTTCTCCTACCCAATAAAGACATCTGGAAACTCACCAAACGATATTTATTTGATAAACAGTCGACTAGACCTAGTCGACCCTCCAGCGTCGACAAAAGGCTTAAAAAGAAAACTCCCCACTAAGCTCACCCTCTGTAAAAGCCAATTTATACCTCTCAGGCACCCGCCCTAAGGAGTTCAAACGCCGAATAACAAGGGTCGTCGGCCTAATTAGCTCCAAACATAAAAAAGAGAGAGACAAAAGAAACAACTATTCGAGTTCGAGACATATCTTCTCAACAAAAAATGAGCTCCCTCGAGTCAGCAGTCAAATTCATAAGCCCATGGTGGAGTTACTTCACCCAAGAGATCTAGAATAAGATTGCATAGCACAAAGAAAGTAATTCTGGTTTAAAAGTATATTTTATTCATTTATAGGGAGTATTTACAAAGTACATATGCACATATATACAACACAAAAGCGAGAGATAGGAAATTCCTAGAAGACTAAGAGGTGTCCATTCCTACTCCCAGGGTCAAAGGTAAGGAGCCGCCGATACCAGTTAGCGGAGGAGTCGGGCAGTCACCTCCTTCGTCGGTCTTCCCACCTAGAGTCCTGGGAGCTTCATCGTCTGACTCCCCCTCTTCCTCGACAAGATCGAGTCCCCTCAAGTGCTTCCACCTCTACCAACTCATCCAAACACTTGGCTATGATAAGAGGATAGTGGAAGCGATTGGGTGAGTTTCTTATCTCGACCGGAAGCTGCGCTGTGAGATAGTCGTACCCAGCCTTGCAGGCTATCGCCACCTCTGTTTTTCTAGTAAGGCCCTAGCGATACTCCTCTATGATCCCCTCGTGGTAAGGTTCAGACGCGAGGTAGGTGATGCGGCTTTAGGCCACTATGAGGGACTCCTGTAGGCGGGCGACCTCTCCTGAAGTTTGATGAGCGCTGCATGCTCCTCATCTAGCTGATGCTTCGCATGCACCATTGCTTGCTTCTTGGCCTCAACCTGCACCTTAGCACAGTCCCTCTCCTGGAGAGTCTCATCCAGTCTATTAGCTTTCCTACTGCTCTCATTAAGCTCTCGCCTGAGACTTTCGACCTCGGAAGCTCTTAGGGTTGACGGCTCCGCATCTCGTTCCAAGTTGACCCTTCTGCCAGCCCTTAGGGAAGCTACCTCTCCTAAGAGCTTGAGAGACAAATTTTGGATCTGCTCCATCAAGCCGAATATCTCTTGCTCCACCAACACCCCTCGAACCAAGTAGCTTCGAAGGCTTTGGTGGAGACCGGCATTGGGAATCCCTCTTAAGAACATCTTATCTCGAGGAAGCCAGAACTATTCGACCTCCCTCACCTGAGTCAGGCAAGAACCAAGGACCGACTCCCTGATATCGAGATGGTGAGTAGGCTGGTAGTGGTGCTCGGGGTCGGGCTCCTATCTAATCGAGGGCCGACCACCGAATACCTAATGAGGTACTGCCTTATCATGTCCTATTCTTCCTCCCTAATCTCAGCAACACGGTGAGGATAGGGATACTCCAACCCTGCGGGGGAGGCGTTGTTTCCTCCCCAACCAGCTCTTTCCCCTAGCAGGACGACCCACTGCGGTGGAAGAATGACCCTCCTTTGTCAGTGGAGGCTCTCGCCTCGGCTCCAAACTCTTCCCAGGAGCCTCGACTTGCTCTTTCGAAACTGACTTGTCCATATGGATGACGTCGGTCTCAACCTCGGCCGCCGCCCTAGGCACTTGCTCTTCATCCCTCAGGGGCCTCCTCCTTTGCAAATGGATTGTAGGCTGTCTAAAAATCACTACAGATAGCTGATTTTTATCAAATACCGATGATGAAAGTTACAATTTGACGGCTTCTAGAAGACTATAATTTAAAGACTTTCACGTAGATCGATGAAGGTTATAATCTAACGACTTTCGCAACAACTGATGAAATCTCTAATCAACAGTCTTCACAATCAACATCAGAAGTTACAATCTGACGACTCTTACATTTTCAAGAAGCCAAGACGAAGGTTACAAGATGACGATCTTTGCAACGCTCTAGCAAAAGAGACTACAAATCGACAGTCTCTTCAAATCAAAACACAGATATCTCTCAAACCGTAAGGAATTTAGCAAAACTGACGGAGCAAACCAAACCCAGTGGGGTTAGTTTGGTCGGCTCTATCTCGTCGAGATAGCCGATTTTCATATATAATTCGTCCAATTCCGACTTATGGTTTGAAAGTTATGACCTGTTCTTCGCAGCAAGTTATGTTCTGAAGTCCGTCTGCAAGACTGGACTTCGTCTGAACATTGGACTTAGCCTGAAGCTCACCAAGCCCACCTAAGGCTCGCCTTTGCATTATAGAGTCAAAATGCAGAGTTCGTGGACTTAAAACACAGAGTTCAACTCTGCGTCCAACGACAAAAATACAGAGTTCATGCAGAGCCTAACTCTGCGTCCCAGGTCCAAAAACGCAGAGTTCATGCAGAGCCCAACTCTGCGTCCCAGGTCTAAAAACATAGAGTTCATGCAGAGCCTAACTCTGCGTCCCAGGTCCAAAAACGCAGAGTTTATGCAGAACCCAACTCTGCATCCCAGGTCCAGAATGCAGAGTTCATCTCTGCGCAGCGTGACCTGTGCGTTTTCAGCCTAAAATAGGCCCAACTCTGCGTTTCAGGTCTAAAACGCAGAGTTCGGGCCCAGAACGCTATTTTTCAGTGTTTAACTCGTTCAAAGCACGAACTAAACGGTTTCAAAACCGTTTTCCCCATGATTTGGGGAACAGTTTAAGGGGGTTGTTACACCCTATTCTGCCCCCACTTAGGAGCGAATTAAAGGGGCGGTTACACCCCTTAATCCCCTATAAATAGGAGTAAACTTAACCGAGTTAGGGGCTGGACTTTTTCATGAGAAAGTCATAAAAAGGAGATCAGCCTTCATCCCTCTTCAACTTCAGCAACAAGGAGCTTTGGAGATCAGCGACTTGAAGAAACTCTTGAATCATCTTAGAAGGCTTTTATTGAAGCCTTTGAGATTACTCGGCTTGGCTTGTGAACTCTTTCTAAGAGTTCTTCTCAACTCGATCAGAGTTTAAAACTTGCTCTGTAAGTTCTTTTAAAACTCGCTCTGAGTTATTAACTCGTTAAGAGTTATTTTCAAACTTGCCACTCAAGTTCTCCATAACGTCAAATCGTGAGGAGAAGACCATGTTCCAGTAAAACAAGACGTTCAGATCGTCAATGAAGAGAAAACTCGACGCGAGTATTTGAGGGAGGCACTCCATCGCCACTGTAAAGAACCCAGAATTAAACAAAAGGGAGAATCTAGATCATTCTCCTATCTTTTGTAATCAGGAAATCCAATTGTAATCGAGATTGAGAGGGTTGTAATCATTCTTTTTCTAAGCAGTTAGAAAGAATAAAATTAAACATAATTCTTTCATCATTTTCTTATTACAAAATTTTCCACCAAACATGGATGAGGGTAGCAGAAGGCTCTGCCTCGGTCGTCTCGGCCTCCATAGGGGGTAAATCGCATTGAAGACACTTTCAGGCCTTGTTGATGGTCGTTCCTGGGGGTCGGTCAGAGGAGCAGACGGCGCCATCGCTGCTTTTGTTGTTCCAAAGATTAGGGCTGAAGCCCTCTCCTAGTCCTTGGCAGAAGGACGCACAACTGTTATATTAGCAACCAGCAAGACCGAGTTGTTAAGTAGGTGTTCAACTCGGTGAGAGCCAGCGTACGCCTTGATTTGATCCAGCGCATCCCTCTTGGCGTCAAGTAGGTCACCGGCCATTAGCGCTTACCTCCTTATCTCGGGCCAGTTCGAACAACCCAGATCCAAGTCATCCCTCACGACCCAAACGAACTTCTCCTTACAGTACTTGTTCGAGTTGGGAAGGCTGGTGATGAGCTTGTACTTCCCCACTATCTGGAAATGAAAATAGGGCTTGGTCTGGTTCACTTTAACACTCACCAGACGGCCCAAGACTTGCAAAGATGGCTTTATTGCCAACCAATGGCAGATCACCACAAATCTCACTAGGGTCGCAATGGCGTTTGGCTTCATCTAGGCTGGCGATACCCCAAGAGCCGTGAAAACTTGTTGAAGAAAAGGATACAAAGGTAGCCGCAGGCCAAACCCCAAGTGCCTCAAGTAAAGTGGAGCCCGATCTGGTCGATGGTCATAGACTGGTTCCGACCTCGTCGGGGCCATCCGCTTATACTCTTGGGGGATATCAAATCTCCCGTGGAGTGTCCTCATCTGTGCCTGGGTCACCTTAGAGTGGAACTCCACCAGAAGAGCTTGTCGATCTATGGGACCCGATACCATCATAGAAGGGAGAGTAATCATCGAAAAAAGATGGACCAAAAAGATCTTGAGTTCTCAGAAGGGAATTTCAAAAAAACAATAACTGTCACTTCCTTGACCATGGTTATATATATGCAACTAAATCTGTAGCTGCCGGAATTTTAACGGCCGGATCAGGCTTTGGCCAATGACCAAGATTAATTCTCAGAATCCGAAGTGGCATCTCAGGGATCGAGGTGCAACTCACTAACCACGAATAACCCATAATCTGGCATGAAAAGTGGAGCCGTGGCAGTCAAAAGGAATATGTGGTAACATCAACCACGTGAAATCTAAAAAGATTTTTCAGTTCCCTCATTTAATACACACCTGTGCCCATCCGAAACTGCTCTCATTTCACTCAGACCTAACCCAATCTGACTCCAAGCAAAAGGGGCCAACTGTTATGGTGATTTCAGTCATCAAAATGTGGCCCTTTGCTAGCAACGGACTTGTGTCCCCCTACATGCACCACTCAAATTGAATTGACAGACAGGACCACCAAGAACCCCGACTTAGCCGACTCGCCGAGTCGACGTCTCCTTAGGTCGACTCAAAGGATGGTACTTGTCAGTCCTCTTGTCGAAGATGACTCACTAGGAGCCCACTCGATAAGTTATTCAACACCTTGTGAGGTCAACTTGAAAGGCGTTACTTCTCGACACCCCTCGCTACAAGTCAAAAGCGACTTCAACCTCGAACCCCCCCACTGACAGCACGTCGGTGTCACATTAAACGCTTGGCAGGTGCCATCATTTCTCCATCATCGATATTATTTATGACACATCAGACTATGCCGGCTTCGTGCGCCGTCCATCGCATCTCATTAATAGCGAAATAACAGCGCCCATCCCGTAGCCGATCCACGACCGATACTTGTAAAGTAGATGCTGACTCAGCCGCCAGCTTAGGCTCGGCCAAAAAGACTAGACCACCCCTCTTTCTTGGCTATAATAAGGAAAACTATTCCAAATATAAGGATAAGTAATTTCTCAGTATTTTTCTCCATTTCGCTGCATTTTTCTCATATTCCCCACTCAAGCACCTAGCTGACTTGATGGTCGGAGAAACAACGGGGGAACCAGTCCTCGTCATCTTACGAGTTGTTACACGTGCAGAGACGAACAACTCAACTCCAAATCGAATATTCGAAAAAGCGAGCGGCCCTCATATCAACCCAATCCCTATCCACCTTCTCTTAACTGTGTGATTTAAACCATCAACAATAGAGATTGAATCTGGTAGAACCAACCTTAAAAATGAACTCAGCATGTTGAAAAACTCTAGGAACAACTCTTGGATCATCAAATTTCGCCTCTAGTTCCGGGATCAGAAGACAAATAAATCTACACCATTGAATTTCATTCAATAATTTTTAAGCAGTGTTTCGCTGCCAGCTACAGTTAATTACCCCTCCTTTCCACGTGTTGTTCACGTGATCCATGTCCTCCAATGGTGTCTGATTCTCTCAATTGCTCAATGTTGATCATCGCTCCTCGATCTCCTATGGTTTCACCAATCACACACCGATCAAACCTCCATGACCTGTCGAACCCCGCTCTGATACCACTTGTTGGGATTCTTAGATCTCGTAAAAATCCCGAAAATCACCAAATGCAGTAAATAAGATCAAACACAATATTTAGCGCGGACAACCCTCAACAGGAAAAAAACACGAGATCGAAAACAATCTATTATCACCACCAAATTATAATTTTTTAAAAGGACAAAGATTGTCAAACCCTCTCTCTCACAATACCCTTGAACCCAGTTACGCCGTCTGTTAAGCCCTAGTTACAAGAATATTTTCTCTCTCCATCTCTCTTAAAAAAAATCCTAGAATAGAATGTCTTATTTAAAGACACTCTTGACTTGCCATTAAGTCAACTTGGCCTATAAGAAAACTGTTAAATTGGCCTCTAAGAAAGCTACTAGAACTGAGCCTAACATTCAAATCCAGATCCAAGTAAGAATTTGAGTTGACACCTAACAAAAAGAAAATTCAAAATCTCATAAACATTGATAACCTAGACTGCACAAAAACATATATAAGTAACAATATGATACGATATGTATAATCCTGCGGATATACAATGCTTTTAAAAACAACATGCACAAATTCTCACGGATACTGTATGTTGTTTTATTGCATATATTGACATTTATAATTCAATCAATGAACCAACCATAAAACCCATCAATTTAAATATTTTATTTAAATTTTAATTTATTATAATCATAATTATATCCTATCTTAATCCTATGTGAACTACTTACATGTCAATAATTTAAAAATTAATAAGCTATAATATATGAAGATTGCAAAAAAACTCAAAAATTTTCAAAAATTGCACAAAACACCCTTAAAAGTATAAAATTACACAAAATATGCAGACGTTTTAAAACTTAAAACAACAAACATGAAACCCTCAATATTTTAAAAACTATAAAAACACCCTCAAAAGTTCAAATAATAACAAAGCACTATGATATTCTAAAATTTCAAAACTTACGAACAACAAATTAAGACGAATTCAACGAATTACTATCAGACACTAAAAAACTAGAATTTATAAAAAATAACCTCAAAGTTATAAAAATTATGACAAACTCCTTCAAAAATTAAAAAACGCACAAAATCCAAAAATTTTATAACTTATAACCATTACATATCAAATCTAAAAATTATCAGCAGACTGCTAAAAATTTAAATTTTGCAACAAACAATTTAAAGTTTTAATAATTGTAAAAATACCCTCAAAATTTAGAGTTGCAAGAAATATTCTAACATTAAAAAACTTACTACCAACACATAAAACATGAAAATTACAAGCACTCAACTTAAAATTTAAAATTTTTTAAAAACACTTTCAAAGTTTCAAAATTTGCAAAACACATCCTTAAAAATTCAAAATCACAAAAAAACGACTAAAATTTCAAAACATAGCAAAAAAAGAGTACTTGTTTGATATTCTTTCATTAAGATATGTAAATTTAACTTTTATTTTAAGGTTTTACTATCTTTTTTAGCATCTAAAAGTAGTCTAATTTTATTAAAAAAGATGTAGGTGAAGAAGGATTGATACATCTTAATAAAAAATAAAACAGAAGAAATGAAAGACACTATTTTCTGAATATTTTATAGAATAGGTCTTTTTGGAGTAAATTAGGAATTTTTGGAATGGATTTTCATAATCTTTTTAGTACTTTTATATGTTTATGTGGATGTTTTCATTATATAAAAGTATACTAGATTTAGTTTTAATCTTTATTTTATAATTTTTTTTAAAAAATCTATCAAGGATTAGGAACAAACTCCATATTATCTTTTGTGTCATTTTAGCCCACTTTTAACCAATCATCTTGTTTTTGAGCTTTAATTATTTATTTTCCTTTTAGAATGCTATTTTTAAAGTGTTTTTCACTTTTACAATGCTATATTTTCTCATGTCAAGCTTGCTTTCATGTTGGTCTCAATGACATGATAATTCAAATTGATTTCGGATTATATTTTTTTCCTATCAATTCAATTATCAATATAAAAATTTAAATTAGATGTAGTTCATTTAAACGAACATTAAAGAAAATAAATAATCACAATGCTAAAGTTTAGAGATATAAGTAAGCAAAAACCATCAAAGTGGAACCGAGGAACAAATTTTAGTAAGGAAATAAACCAAATATACTTAATCATGATATTTGATCACGTGCATTGCACGTAGGGCTGTCCATCCGGGCCGGCCCGGTCCGGCCCGGCCCGGAAATCTGGGCCCGGGCCGGGCAAAACCGGGACCCGGACCCGGACCCGGGTACCCCGAGCCGGGTCCGGGCCCGACCGGGCCGGGTTCCGGGCCTAAGAAATGATAAAAACATATTCTTTATTAATAATTGATAAATCAGTTACAAATTACAAGTACAAATTTATTTTGGAATTAATCGCATCACAATAGATAAGTAAATCCCAACTAGGTTGGCACCTACTCACCTATATCACTATCATTTGCAATTATTTCCAAAATAATTCTTTACAAATTGTAAGCTAAGATATAAAAACTACAATCTATTCTTTATATCTATCTGCTAGTCCCAATTCTTCAAATTTATCTTCAATTCCAGCCATCCGATCGATGCCTTGCGTTCGCTTCTCGTACCTCCACCAATCTTGTAGGCACATCACCGCTTGTACAGTATATGGATCCAAGCATGTCCTGTGATCGTCGATCAAACGACCTGCTGTGCTGAAGGCGGATTCCGAAGCTACCGTCGAAACCTGCACTGTTAGTAAGTCACGAACCATGGTGGAAAGTATAGGATATGAAACTGATCCATATACTTTCCACCATTGCAAAATATCTAAAGCATTTCCTTGACATCTAACTAAAGAAGCAGAAAAATATTCATCTATTTCAGAAACCTCCGATGATGACGATCCAAGTCCAGATCCACCAGTTAGCTCGGCTACCATTGCATACCTATCAAAACTTACACTTTTACCTCGGGCTCGGGATGAGCTCGAAGAAACCGAAGCTGCAGACTGTTGTGCAGCTACACCATGTCTAGCTGCATACTCATCATATAAGGTTTGAAAATAATTTCTAATAAGTAAATGATGAGTAGTAGCATTCAGGGTGGTTCCATCATCTAAGTCTATAACCTGTCCACCATACAATGACTGTAACAAACTTCGAAGGCCAATATCCTTCAAGCATGGATCAATAAGAACCCCTAAACCAAAAATATGAGGAATAAGCCTAAAGTACTTATTAAATTTACTCTCAATTTCAAAAACCATAGGTCCAAAAGTAGCATCCATACGAAATTTATCAAAAAAATTTTGAATATTTAAAATTTGCAAAGCAGCTAAAGTAATGGTTGGATAATAACAGCCAGATAATAACATTGTAGCATCATAAAAAACTTGTAACATTTCATTTAAATTACATATAACTATCCATTCATCTTCAGTTATTCCATAAGTGCTACCAGAACTAGAACTAGAAGCATAATAGTTTATAAAATCAGTTATAATGTCTTTATATTCTATTGCTACACTTAACATTGCATATGTGGAATTCCACCTATGGTCAACATCTTTTGGAATTAGTCTAGGCTTTACATTTTTTCTTTTACAAAATTGTTTCCATCTTTTAAGTCTTTGTTCAGAAGTACTATGCATGTAAGCAACTGTTCTAACCTTTTCTATCATGGGTTTAATTTCAGTAAATGCACTTTGAACAATTAAATTTAAAATATGACAGATGCACCTAATATGAAAAAGATCACCATGACATGGCAATGATAAAGATGATCTGATAAAATCAACAGCTACATTGTTATTACTTGCATTATCTAGTGAAAGAGAAAATATTCTTTGTGAAATTTCTAATTTCATAAGTTCTTCAATTATTAAATTTGCAACATTAGCACCAGTATGTGACTCTTCTATTGCAATAAAAGAAACAACTCTTTTAAACATTTGCCAATTTTTATCAATCCAGTGTGCTGTGATACATAAATATCCAGTTTGTGCTCTAGATGTCCAAATATCAGAAGTTAAAGAAAATTTACAGTTTAAATTTTTAAAATAAGAAATTATTTTTCCTTGTTCCTCCTGATAATATTTTAAAATATCACGTTGACAGGTTTGACGAGAAAATTTTTTAAATGCAGGATAAAAACCATCTCTAAACATATCTTCAAATTCATCATCTTCTACTAATTTAAAAGGAAGGTTTTTAAGAATGATAAACCTGATTACGCATTTCCTGGCTCTGGCAGCGTCATAGTTCCAACTACCGAGACTACCAGAAGAGGAGGATTGAGAAATCATAGATTGTCGGATATCACCTTGAGGAGTCTGGCCTTTGTTGTGTTTATCTAAATGGCGTTTGAGGTGGTTGGTGCCGCTCTTATGATGAGCTTGAAAAATCTTGCCGCACAAAGCACACTTAGCCTTCTGGGTGAGGATCCTACCGTGTTCATCCTTGGTGACGTCGATCTTCTCGTAAAAATTCCACACATCGGATCTTGGCCGTTTAGGAGCTCTTGGTGCAGATTCGTCGCCACCGGATTCGAGATTAACTTCGGTAGGAGGACTCATAGTAGGAGGACTCATAGTAGGAGGACTCAATTCAGGATCGGGAGATATGTTTTGCTCTTCATAATCAGATCCGGAAGCCATTTGATGAAAGGATTAGAATATATAAATAAGAGAGTATAAGAGTATAAGAGAGAGTATAAGAGTATAAGAGAGAAGAGATGAGTTTTTGGTGTGAAGAAAACAAATGAAAACCCCCCTCTATTTATAGAACCAGCCCCCTAGGTAAATGACCAAAATAACCTCACAAAATAGCCGTTTTTTGACCGTTTTTGAGGGCAAAACGGTCAAAGGGCCAATCTGACCGTTGTTACCGGGCCGGCCCGGGCCCGGGCCCGCGGGTAAAATGGACAGCCCTAATTGCACGTGCATAAAAGCTAGTATATGTAAGTAGTTCAGAATATAGTGAATTTATGTATAAACTTGACAATACGTAAAGATCAAAGCATATTTAGAACAAACAAAAGGCCGGGCCGGCCCGGGCCCGGGCCCGCGGGTAAAATGGACAGCCCTAATTGCACGTGCATAAAAGCTAGTATATGTAAGTAGTTCAGAATATAGTGAATTTATGTATAAACTTGACAATACGTAAAGATCAAAGCATATTTAGAACAAATACAACACCAAGAGTACGTACAAGTCTTATAAGAATATCTGCATATAATATGGTGATATACGTCATCTCTGGCCAGATAGATAGTTAATTTATAGGAATTTATCCGTTCTACACATATTTGAAAACGACCAATTCGTACAGTGGGGGTCCTCGTTGGGTTTGCATGCTAGATGCTAATAGATGTAATTTTTATTATGAAATAACAAGGATTCTACGAACTTGCTCTTCTAAGAAAAAAATAATTAGGTTTACAGCGTAGGTCATAATATTTAATTGGGATAAAATACTAGATTGACATTTTAAATGGATTCTACATGACAATGGAGTATTTAAATAGCTACGACTACAATAAAATCTTATAATTATTCAAAAGAAACAACGAGACCTATAACTTTAATTGGAGATCAATTTTTCGCACAAGTTCCCTCACGCGCTTGCATGTAATTTGTAAAATCATTTATTCGTTTGCTGATGTGGCAAGAAATTGCCTCTAGTTTGCAATAGTCTACCAATCAACATACAAATTAGCGTTTATCATTCAACTAATTGAGAATAAACACAATATTAATCATTCTTTTCAAAAAAAAAAACACATAAATCTCTCAAAAAGTTTGAGAGGAATCTCACCTTTGCTCGTGGTTGATGACGTACTCAAATCGTCATCGTCACCAGAGATGCTCCCTTCTCTTAAATCACATTCAAGATTAGAGAGATTCTTGCAAAAGCTCTCCTCAAACTGTACCCTCTCTCGTTCAAGTTTCGAAAAAGGGTTAATTTCGTTAATTTGGGGGGTGATGAAATTTTAGGCGTAGTTATTTTTCCCTCCAACCCTTATGTCATGTCATTTCTTATTGTCCTACTCAATCCACAATGATCATACAACAAGCATGTGAGGTAACTTGATCGGAAAACTTATTTCCGATGAAAATTATGGGTCTTGTTGATTCTTTTAAATAATTATGGTACCGTTTGGCAAAGGGTTAAGTGAGGGGTTAAGGAGACTTAACCCCTTCTTAACCTGCCAAACACATCAAATCTATATAAGGGTTAAAGTGAGTTAACCCTCCATAATTTGCCAAACATAAAAAATATACAAGGGTTAAGTTAACCCTTCAAAATGAGGTAACCCTTCAAAATGAGGGGTTTACTAATACTCCTATTTAGATAGAATAAGAGTTAACCCTTCTAATTATAAAGAAAATAGTTAAAATTATTGTTATTCCCAAACACTAAAACTGACCATAAGGGCTAAAATAAAACTTATTTAACTGGTTAATAATTTAGTCCTTCGGATTATCAAATGGGCTAAGTACATTAATCCTTCTCTTTAACCCCTCTTCATTAACCCTTTGCCAAACGGGGCCTAAAAGATTTTATTAAAGTCGGAACTATTTAAAATACTTTATTGTTATTTAGGATCTATTTAAAATGACAATATAATATTTTAGCCTATTTAAGTGCAAGGTCTCACTGGCTATTCTCTACAGTTGTTTGAGCTCAACAACGTTTGAGCTCTAGATCCCAAAGCTTGCACATTGTTAGCGGAATCGCGGGCCCGGGGTTTGATAAGGTGGACATGACATACAAGTCTTATCAAAACATTTACTCTATAATACCTTTTAACCCGCATACAATTTCTATGCGGTCCTCATTCAGAGGGCAAAGATAATTGGAGGAATCAAGGAAGAGGACAAAAATTTCCTGCGTGCGGCCGACGCGGGCCTACGAGTCGCGACAAAACAAAAGCGCCACAATCCACAAGTCCTTTTATTATTATTTTATTATTGCATTATATATTAACACATGATGTTATTAACTAAGTTCAAACTTTGTTCTTTATAAAGGAGGGGGGTTGATTTATCAATTTTGGTGTGGCCGTATTTTTCCAAATGGCACAAAAAAAGGCTCCTCTTCCAAAGCTTCCCTTTTGTCTGCTTGTGGGGTGGAATTCTTCTGCTTCCACATTTATTTGTGTGGGATTCACGTTGACAACAATACACGTGGGATGTAATATTTGTATACATAAATAGTATGGTTATGTTGTGCCCCCCACACCCAAATAGAAGGGGGAAAAAGGATTGTTGTGGTGTACAAAATAACATCATTTAGAAAGACAATGGCGGTGGCTACCCCTAAGTAGCATAGTGGTTGGGGCTTGAAATATTGGATCAAAATACTAAAGTTTGATTAGTGTAGACAGTCAATACATATTTTCACTGAAGATCCAAAAAGTGAATACCCATGAGCTAAACATTTCGAATGGGTTCAAAGTCAAGTACACAACAAGCTACAACGAAGGTGATGTAGGACGCTTAATCTGAGTTGGAGTCTATTTAGATTAGGAAATAAATTTAATTTTAGAATCAAATTAGATTAGGAAACAAAATCAATTTTGATTCATGATTTGTTTCCTCTATTATAAGGAGTATTTTTAGGAAAGAAGTCCTAGCAGAGGAGGTAAAAGAACAAATGGAGAAAATCAATACTAAATACAAGGCGGATGTTGATCATTGCAAGAGAAGAAAATTATTTATCAATGAAGCTACTATTCTAACAAATATAAGCTCGGGGTTAAGCTTCTTTCAACAAGAGGAGACTGATGTAGGACGCTTAATCTGAGTTGGAGTCTATTTAGATTAGGAAATATAGATTAGGAAATAAATTTAATTTTAGAATCAAATTAGATTAGGAAACAAAATCAATTTTGATTCATGATTTGTTTCCTCTATTATAAGGAGTATTTTTAGGATAGAATTTGACACTTTTTTTTTTGTAATTCTAGTCTTACTAGGAGTCTTATCTGATACTTTCTATTTTTATAATTCTAGTCTTACTAGGAGTCTCATTTGTTTTTCTATTTAAGAAGAGTCATGTAACCCCAAAAGAAGAATAACTTTTTATCAATAAAATTTCTCTTTTCAATATTTTCTTCGTGGATTCGAAGATCGTTCTTTGTGGATTCAGAGAACACCCTTGGTGGATTCCGAGGTTATTACTTCTGCGATGCGTCAATTGGTATCAGAGCCACTATTTTTGAACTAAGTTCGACGTGCTGAAGACCGGTGTTAATCAGATGAAGACTGCCGTAGAGCGACTTGCGTCGGCAGTGGAGCGTCTGAACACGGTGGGAGTTCACAATCGCGTTGATGGTCGCCAACGATGTGATCTGACTTCACAAGATAAATTCTATAGCGATGATCATAGATGCTACCGAAGAAAGGAGAACTATGATGCTAGATGATTAAAAATATCATCCTTCAATAGAAAGCTTCATGCTGATAATTTCCTTGATTGGATTGATAAAGTGGATAAGTATTTTGAGTATAATATAATCCCAGAAGATTGGAAAGTTAAATTAGTGGTCTACAGGCTTAAAGAAAAAGCATCTGCATGGTGGGATGAAATACTAATAAATCGATACCATAAAGGAAAAGATCCGGTTCGAACGTGGGCAAAGATGAAGAAATTATTGAGAGAACGTTTCTTACCTTTTAACTACAAGCAATGTCAAGTGTCTTTAAAAAATTCTTTTACCTTAGCCGCTACGGTTCGTCTAGCGAAGAAGGTGGAGGGAGAACTTGAGCAAAACGACATACGACATTTATCATGGATGTTTTTAGAGAATCATCAATCTAGTTATTATTATGGAAAAAATTAAGAAACCTCAATTCATCTCTGAGAAAGAGTCTAGATTTGTGAATAGCACCGAGGAAGAACCAATAAAGATGATGCGGCATAAACATGTACCAAAATTGTTGCAAGTGCACAACCGTGTCAAGTTATAGTATTTAAGATATCGATCCCACGAGTAAGGTGATTTTAAGAGATTATTAGAAATGGTTCTTATGTTTTGTGCATGACAATTAGGAATAAAGAATAAGTGTGATTATGATGAGTGGTTGTTTTGATTTATGTGCAAGAGATAATAAATTGAATTTTAGAGGAGAGAAGGAAGAATTAAAGAATAAATGAAATCACAAGGCAAGAAAGATGAATGAATAAAATTAAGAAATAAAACAAGAATGAAAAGAAAATTAAAGAAAGTTAAGATGGAGGATTCAAAAGAGGTAAGAAATCTAGAATATAATCCACTAACCAATTTTAATTACAAAATATAAGCTATTCTCTTTTTATCATATTTCAACTTAGATTTATTAAGAATAGATTATCAAACCATTTAAGAAAAGTATAACCTATCAAATTATCATCTAAGTTAAAATTACTATTCATGATAAGAACAACAACATGATAATAATCCTAGAATTCATAAGCATAACCTATCAAACCATTTAAGATAAGCATAGATTATCAAATTCTTCTTCTACCGATTAGTTCTCTAGTTGATTATCCTAAACATGAACATTTTAAATACAAGAGAATAATTCATACAATATAAAGGAAATTAGACTAGTTTCATATAATTCTAAACTTCCTACAAGAATTAAATTCACATCTTTAAGAAATAAAAACAAGAAAAAGAACTAATTACAAAATTAAAAAGAAAAGAAAAATCTAAACTATGAACAAGAAATAAATCTAACTACAAAGAAAATAAAAATCTACACTACAAAATATATTACGAAAATTAAATGCGAGAAAATAAATCTATTCTACAAATTAAAGTGCAAAAAGAAATAAAAAGACAAGAAAATAAATCTACACTACAAGCATGAATTTAAATCTAACTAATAAGCAATAATAAAGAAATTACTAAAAAGAAATAAAAGAGAAAAGAAATGCAAACCTTCAAATTGCTCTTCATCTCCATCCTCATCATTCAACAAGAGGAGAAAGAACAAATTTAAAGAGGAAAAATTATTATTATTAATTGCAACTAAAGTTATAATTTTTGGAAGGCCTTCTCAATTAAGAGTAGCCCTCCTCTCCAAAAGGAGTTTACAAAATTTTCACACCTCTAACCCCTCACTCTCTACCCCTATTTATAGTAATCTTCAATGAATATGAGCCATTGGATTTGTCTTGAGCCCCAAGCAACAATCTCCACCTTTGATTTATTTGATTTTCAAAAGAAAAATCCATATGATTTATTTGATTTTCAAAAGGAAATCAACAATCAATTTTCGGCCCACTTATACACAAGTCCATATTTCATTTCATTTCCAAAGCAAAGGTCCAAGCAAGTCTCCGGCCCACTCATTTGTTTTCAAAACTAAACTCAGCAGCAACAAATCATTCCAAGTCAATAATGGAAATTCAATCTTTGCATCCAAGTCCAAGCATAGCTTCCTTGGTGTATTTTTTTATGGGCTTTGCTCTTTGGACTTCAATCATTTTTCTCTTTTAAGCTTTTGCTTCATTGGCTTCAAAAATGCTACAAAATAGAGAAGAGAGATTTTTAAGGGGTTTTTATATTTAATAATATTTATTTATATTTTCATTCAATTATGTGCAAACTAATCTAACAACAATTATTAATGGTATATTTATTCATATAAAATAGATAATGAGGGTATAAAATTGTAATAAAATGTGATTATCAAATACCCCCACACCTAAACTTTTGCTAGTCCTCTAGCAAAGAAAATAAAAAGAAAATCCTAACTCACTTTCGCAGGAATCGCGGTTGTATTTAGCGCATACAACAAGCCTTTAAACCCCTAGGTTACCCTAGTGGACGAGTTGTAGTCTCGTGAGGGTTTGCAGTGAATATACCCACAAAATTCGGTCAACTTGCCAAGTTAAATAAGTCAGTAAATAACAGATTTTCCTTGATATATTTAAACATTCTAATTGAAGCTAGTTAATAATCAAGAAAACGTTTTTATATATAACTCCAATGTAAATCCCCTAGAAATTCTTTTTCATTATAGCAATACAAAACCAAGTCAAATCTTAGAAATTTAATTAAAAAGTTTTGAAAAGAACATGCCAACTCTTTGTTTTAAATAACTTTCAAGTCTCTTGATCAAAAATTGTTTTTCAAGACCATATATACAAAACAACAATAAAAACAATGGTTAGTGGTATATATATATTTTTTTTTCACTCTCTAATTCTTGGTGATTGTTTTCTATTTTAACGGGCTTTCTAAGTGACCATTTAACGAGTTTTGGGCCAATGAATCCCAACCCAATTGGGCTTAGGTCATTAAGTATAGAGATACTCCTTGGGCTTAATTGCTCAGTCAACTTTGGCTTTATAAGATAGAATCACCTTGAATTTAAGAGTTTTTTTTTTTTTAGTGGTGCCCATTTTTCGCACTTTTCTTTTATAAGGTTAGTTTTTTTTTAATATATATATATGTGTAAGTATATATAGTCTTTAAAAAAAATGTGTAAATCAAGATAACTTGAAAAAAATATTTTCAACTCTAAGTTAAGCATGCAAAAATTTCATTATTTTTAATTAAAAGTCTAAGGTAAGACTTAAGTAAAGTATACTAGTTGAAAAATCATTTCTTAAGAATTTTATTTGGAGTTATCATAAAAGGTGAACTTGAATATATCACTAACTATGAATTAGAAAATTTAAAATCTACCAATTTGATCAATTATTACTTAACTCTATTAATTTGGCAAGTGACAATATTTTTATAATTTTTTTTAAAAAGAAAAAGGGAAAAAATGTAACTAAAAATGTAAAATAAAGAGAAAAAATAACTAATTCTCACCCTCACACCTAAATTTTGCATTGTCCTCAATGCAAATTCGCTGAAGCACAAAGTAAATCAGATAAAATTGAAGAACTTACAGTAGTTCGGTTGATAATGATGATAAGGATCTGCAATTACTGTTAGTATGAGGATGAAGAAATAAAAAAAAAAGAAAAATTGTAAGTATTTTTTTTACTATGTTACTTATTCAAATTTTTGGGGTTTTTTTTAAGTGAAAAACAAAAAGGTGAGAAAATATGTATATATTTTTTTATGAGGAAATATGTATATAATTTTTTTTAATAAACATCTATATATGTATTATTTTTTTGAGAAACTATTCGAAATATTTCTTTTTTTTATATATGTGAAAAGCAAAATGAGGAAATATGTATATATATATGTCTTTTTTTTTTAAAAGAAAAAAAGTAGTTTTTTTTAGAAGAGAAAGGGAAAACCTAATTAAAACAAATCCTATTTTTTTTAAGTTCGATTTTTTTTATAAAAGGAAGGAAAATTATCCCAGGAATTTTTTTTAAGGAAAGAAAAAATTTAGTTTTTTTAAGGAAAGAAAATTAGTTTTTTTTAAATATATGAGAAGATAAAGAAAAAGAAAAATCCTAACTAAAACAAATCAAATCAAACACTTTTCAATCAACTCTAATTCTAAGGTTTAGCCAAACTCAACTAGACCAGCTCCTAACCAAAAACTCCTACAGTGAAAAGATTAAAGTTTTACCCAGGTAGTTAGCCAGGTAAGGATAGTACTAGAGGGTGATCAGTGATCAATTAAGTACCTCGTTCCTTGCGAAGCGCATTACGCAACCCCTAAACCTTGCCTTAGACACCAACTAATCTAAGAAAACTTAAACCGGTTCACCTAAGGATTTCTTGTTCCTTATTGAGCTCGATTCCTTAGGGCCAACGTCTAATGAGTTTTATTAGGCTTGGGTTGTGTAGTGAGGAATTAGTGATTTTGGGCTAAGGAAAGGGTGATGAAATCCCCACCTTATCTTGATTATGGGATTTTGCCCTTAAAAATATTTTCAAGTGTGTGCCAAACCAAGATGCTCAAATCACTTTGGTGAATTCCTACTAACTATATGAAATGCAACCCTAGAAATTAAAAGCGACTAAAAAGGATGGAAAAAAAAATCTTTTTTTTTAATTATGGTCAACAACACTCAAATGTGAGAAGAGAACTCTTGTTTTAATTTATTATCTTGTTAGTTAATTTCCAAGTGAAAGGTGGATTTTATTATGGTCAACAAAAATAAAATCTTTTTTTTAAATCCCTACTTGTCTCTAATTGTGAGAAACTAACTAAAGGTGTGGAATTGAAAATATTTAGAAAGAAGACTTACCACAAGCGAATATCCAATTCCTCAATCTCCAATTCTTTGGTCTTTAATCTCCAAGTAGTTCTTTTACAAAAACACAAAAGTTAAAGAACCAAAATAATAAAATCCTATTTTACCACATTCCCCGGCAATGGCGCCAAAAACTTGATGCATCATAATTATGTACCAAAATTGCAAGTGCACAATTTATCAAGTTATAGTATAAAAAATATCGATCCCACGAGGAAGGTGATTTTAAGAGATTATTAGAAATGGTTCTTATGTTTTGTGCATGACAATTAGGAATAAAGAATAAGTATTAATGTGATGAGTGATTGTTGTGAATATATGCAAAAATAATAAATTGAATTTTAGAGGAGAGAAGGAAGAATCAAAGAATAAATGAAATCACGAGGCAAGAAATATGAATTAATAAAATCAAGAAATAAAACCAAAAATGAAAAGAAAATTTAAGAAAGTTAAGATGAAGGATTCAAAAGAGGTAAGAAATCTAGAATATAATCCACTAACCAATTTCAATTACAAAATATAAACTATTCTCTTTTTATCATATTTCAACTTAGATTTATTAAGCATAGATTATCAAACCATTTAAGGAAAGTGTAACCTATCAAATTATCATCTAAGTTAAAATTACTATTCATGATAAGAACAACAACATGATAATAATCCTAGAATTCATAAGCATAACCTATCAAACCATTTAAGATAAGCATAGATTATCAAATTCTTCTTCTACCGATTAGTTCTCTAGTTGATTATCCTAAACATGAACATTTTAAGTGCAAGAGAATAATTCATACAATATAAAGGAAATTAGACTAGTTTCATATAATTCTAAACTTCCTACAAGAATTAAATTCACATCTTTAAGAAATAAAAACAAGAAAAAGAACTAATTACAAAATTAAAAAGAAGAGAAAAATCTAAACTATGAACAAGAAATAAATCTAACTACAAAGAAAATAAAAATCTACACTACAAAATATATTACAAAAATTAAATGCGAGAAAATAAATCTATTCTACAAATTAAAGTGCAAAAAGAAATAAAAAGACAAGAAAGTAAATCTACACTACAAGCATGAATTTAAATCTAACTAATAAGCAATAATAAAGAAATTACTAAAAAGAAATAAAAGAGAAAAGAAATGCAAACCTTCAAATTGCTCTTCATCTCCATCCTCATCATTCAACAAGAGGAGAAAGAACAAATTTAAAGAGGAAAAATTATTATTATTAATTGCAACTAAAGTTATAATTTTTGGAAGGCCTTCTCAATTAAGAGTAGCCCTCCTCTCCAAAAGGAGTTTACAAAATTTTCACACCTCTAACCCCTCACTCTCTACCCCTCTTTATAGTAAACATCAGTGAATGAGAGCCATTGGATCAAACTTGAGCCCCAAGACAAGCACAATCAGCCATTGACGCGCGGTACAGTAATCTGGCATCGATGCAGGCATCGATGCCCACATCGATGCCGACATCGATACTCATTATTTCCAAATTCTGATTTCACGGATAGCTTCGTCTCATCGAGATAGGCGATTTTCATATATTATATGTTAAATTCCGCCATCCGGATTAGGAGATATCGTCGTTTCTTTGCGGCCAACCATTTTGAATATGATTTCTTCGATGCCGACATCGATACTCATTATTTCCAAATTCTGATTTCACGGATAGCTTCGTCTCGTCGAGATAGGCGATTTTCATATATTATATGTTAAATTCCGCCATCCGGATTAGGAGATATCGTCGTTTCTTTACGGCCAACCATTTTGAATATGATTTCTTTTCATATTGGATTTTTGATTTTCTCCGGATTCTACAGGCTACTCGGCTTGATTCTGGACTTTTGGATAATTTGGAAATTGATTTTCCAATGGGCTTCTTTGATTCATTTCTTCATTTAATCGATGGGTTTTTGTTGAGAGATGAGAGTTTGAGATTTATTCTTCATTAACCTGCAATTAAAAGATAAAAATAATTATTAGTGGTATATTTATTCATATAAATTAGATAATGAGGGTATAAAATTATAATAAAATATGATTATCAAAAGACTTCATCAATTATGTCAATCATAGAACCGAAGGCATTTAAGACAGAGATTGTTAAGGAGAAGGCTTCTCTAGTGGCAAACAACAAGACGCTCACCCCTGCAAAGGAAGATTTTGCCACCATCAAGATTCATTCTGAGGTTCCTGATGTTGATGATGATATGTTAATAAAGATGAATATTCTACACGATATCGTGAGTGATGTTACACATATTGATATTGTCCCGATGGAGGAGAAGGATAAAATAGAGAGCGAGACAATTGATGGTATGTGTGAATTGCTTGGTGGAGGGCTCGAGGCAAAGAAGATGAAAGAATTATATATGGAGTAAGAGGGGGGAAATTCTTATTTGGAAGCAATGATCAACAACAATAGGATGATACCGCCGACACTAGAATATGGGAAGCAACAGAGAAAATATTTGGAAGAGTTTTTCATGTCAACTACAGAGCTACATGCTGCCAATTACATACACAAGTTATGTGAAAGATTCATAGACAAGTTTGTTACAGAAGAAGTCCTAGCAGAGGAGGTAAAAGAATAAATGGAGAAAATCAACGCTAAATACAAGGCCGATGCTGATCGTTGCAAGAGAAAAAATTATTTAATATTAAAACTATTATTCTAACAAATATAAGCTCGGGGTCGAGCTTCTTTTCAACAAGGGGAGACTGATGTAGCACGTTTAATCTGAGTTGGAGTCTATTTAGATTAGGAAATATAGATTAGGAAATAAATTCAATTAGAGTCAAATTAGATTAGGAAACAAAATCAATTTTGATTCATGATTTATTTCCTCTATTATAAGGAGTCTTTTTAGGATAGAATTTGACACATTTTTTTTTGTAATTCTAGTCTTACTAGGAGTCTTATCTGATACTTACTATTTTTGTAATTCTAGTCTTACTAGGAGTCTTATTTGTTTTACTATTTAAGAAGAGTCATGTAACCCTAAAAGAAGAATAACTTTTCATCAATAAAATTTCTTTTTTCAATATTTTCTTCGTGGATTCGAAGTTCTTCGTGGATTCGAAGATCGTTCTTTGTGGATTCAGAGAACACCATTGGTAGATTCTGAGGTTATCACTTTCGCGCTGCGTCAGAAGGTCACCTGATGATTGAAGCGAACCTTGCCAAGCAACTCATATTGATTCGACTAAGTCAAACACGAGTCGGCATGTCCCAGATCGAGTCGAAAGGGGTTATTAGTCGGCCACGCTTAGAGTCGAAATCTGTGTTAAATTCGAACTCATGAAGCAAAGTTCGCCAGATAGCCCATGTCGACTCGACTCAACCAAATCAAACATGAGTCGACTCCCATGACAAGTCGAAAGGCGTCATTAGTCGAGCAAGACTAGAATCGAATTCTGAGCTAAATTCGAACTCGTAGCAGAAGTTTGCCAAGTAACGAACTTCGCCCACATAGACTAAGTCACCCACGACCGAAGCGACCTTCACCCACGTCTTCAGCGAACTTCACCCAGCCTGCAAAATTCGATCAAATAGCCATTTCAGAGCTATTTTCGGGGGATAACTGCTCCCCAATATATCTTACTTTAATGGCCACTTAATACATAATTAAGAGGACCATTAATTCTCTCTTTTAGCTTATAAAAGGAGAGGAAGTCATCTACACACAGGGACGAGAAAGAAGGACACACGAGATAGGAGAGACAGGCGGAGAGAAACACACACGCAGAGGCATACAAGAGATATTGCTAAGAGAAGACTGAACTAGCTTCCAAACAATTGAATCCCCATCAACAGTGAAAAGACCCATCGTCTTAATTAGTGAGTCAATAGAGTACATGATCGATGCTCCACTGGCACACGAAAAAGAACCTCAGGAAAAATAAATTTTTTCTTTGTTTTATTGTATTTTTTTATTGTAATCAGTGTCAATTATAATTCAAAAGAACCTAAAACAGGATGACGACTCCGCTAGGAACTTCATTCTTCTCCGACTAGAAGTCGTATGTCGACACCAAGACCCTCGGGTCTTTTGCTGAAACGCTGGTAATTAACTTTGTTCAAGCGAAGTTCGAGGAATTATTTTACAAGAACAAAATCTCTACAACGACAACTGTACGCAGTTGTCGCAAAATTCACCGCAGTACGAATCTCGGGTCTAAAACGACCCCCGTGTGTGGAAAGCCTACCTTCGCTAAAGATTGTTCGGGCTTTGCTGGAAGCCAAACGAACTTCGCCAAGGACGAAGGAATTTTGACTCTCGCCTTGAGTGAAGATTAAGATCTCGAGTTTCAGTCTTTGACTCCTCTATGAGTTTGATTCAAAGTGTCTCATGATGCTTGCTATGCTTCTCCGACAAAAACAAAGAATGAGAGTTATTCCTCATCCAAATTCCCTAAAAGGAATAACATCATTGTACATGATCCTACTGGAAAAACTGCTGGCCAACATCGCTATAACCGATGTTTGCATCCCAAGGCCAAAACCAGCGAAGTTGGCACCAATGTTGACTTGAGAAAATGCATACCTCTGAAGAGAGCTCTCCAGTGTCAGCGTTGTGCGACCCTCAAAGAAATGATCTCGGCAGTTCAAAAGAGTTGCCAACACAAAGAAACAACCTTCAACCGTCTTAGTCATGTTCCTGAGCTTTCAGAAGCTCAGACTAAACGATAAAGACACACTCGAAAGAGCAAAATGCAATTGTTCACTGTCAACATGACAAGTGTGGCTTCTAAAGATGACGAGGAAAGTTCAGATAGCTCACCTAATCTAATATACTCTCTTGGCATTAGACCCATTCTACCATAAGCTGATGTAGTGTATTGCAACACCAGACTAAGGAGAAGAGTGGTTATTCCTTTTGACTACTCTGTCCCAATGCGAACATCACAGTCTTCATCCCAGTTGAATCAACCTGCTTCCAGTTGAGCTAGCTCCACCATGGCATCAAATCCAACTCCTAGTTCAAGCCAAGAACACCAATGGGCGATAGACATGACAGACCGAGAAGACATTCTGACCCAACAGGCAATTCAGAAGAAAGATTCAGATGAATGAAATGCACGACTGAAAGAGATAGTTAAGCAACTTCTATTAGCCTCCCACCCTTAGGCAGGCTCTTCGAAAGGAAAAAGGCCACTTGGTGAGAATACTCTTGAAGACAATCAAGAAACAGCAAGATGATCCATATTCTGAACATGCAAGATCAGAGGCAACACTACCTTCAAAAAACTAAACAAGGAGGCTAAAGCACTAGAAGACATTCAGAAGCAGCTCAACGTTCTTTCTCAGTGGACAGAGCTCAAGAAGGTTGGAATCATCCGATCTTACCCGGTTGAATGGGACATAGTTCCCTATCTAATAAAGTTCAAGCCACCAACGCTTCACGCGTTTGATGGCAAATGGTCCCCCAACCAACATATCTACTATTTCCACCAGCAAACTAGAAATATAGTGGGTAATGATGCTATTAAGGCACGCCTTTCTATTAGCACCCTTCAGGAGGTCCTAGGCGGATTTGGAATCAAACTTCCTCTCTCAATTCCATGAGGAACAGTCCTATGTCACTATGGCCAAACCTATTTTCGAGAAACAAAATGAGAATAAGATGGTTAGGGAATACATCGAAAGATACCGCAACATGACATTGCAATGTCGAGACATGCCATTACTAATACTACTTCAAACTTGTCGGCACAATCCCTGGCACGAATTGAAGCCCACATGGACGTTGTCACTGTTCACACCTGGAAAGATTTGATAGAGCAAGCTGAGATAGCTGAGAAGTTGTAAGAGGGATTCAACAAATTTGAACCTCACACCAACTTCAAGTGCAGTAAAGGCAAACAAGGGGGTACGTAATAGCCAAAAGCCAAAGAAACTTTCGCTGTTGGAGTCCAAAGTGCCAATGACAGTCAACAAAAGGAACCAAGGAAGAATTTTCTGTGTAATTATTCATTCAAGGATGAACATACACTTATCATCTTTCACATCCTTAACAAGGAAAATCGTTTGAAGCTTCCAGAAGCTCGATGCTTGGAAGAAGTCGGAAAGACCAATGACCCCAACTACTATCTCTATCACAGAATGTTGAGACATCCGACGAAGAACTGCTACATCCTCAATGATAAGATCCAGGCGTTCATCAAATCAGGAATTCTCAAGCTCAAACCCGAGTAAAAAAAGTCACTACTAACATGGTGACCCTCTAATTCAGTTCTACGCTAGAGATTCAAGTTCAATATGGCATCATCCCCATTCCTATCGTAAGAATAGAGGTGGTTAACTATGACCACCAAAACCAACAAAGGTGAGGCTTAGTTCCTCTTACCACGGCAAGAGGAGAAATAATGTGGGTACATCCTGACCTTCTTCAAGATGAAGATTGGACTCTTTAGAAGCCTAAAAGTAAGCAAAAGATGAAGGTCTGTAACGCCATCTCTTCAATCATTAAAGAAGAGTCCATGCATGTCACTTCACTCACTGACTCGGATGTAGAAAAAGTAGCCATGACAGAGACAAGATCTGACAAAGATTACCTAAGGGATTACAATTAGCAGGGAACGTCTAAACAATATGAACCAATCAAGCAAAAGAAGACCCGGTTCGACAAAGCCTTACAACGTCCCCTAAGTGACCCTAAGGACCAGTTCAAATATGATATCATGGCATAACTGGCCAATATTCCTGTATCACCTTATTTGAACTATTACGTTTGTCTAAGGATACAAGAGAGAGGCTTTGAAAGAAGCCCTGAATGACAGTGAGGAATTTCTCGCCCACATGATTGAACTTCCTTAAGATGAAAGGTCTGAGCAATTCTATCAATGCTAAAAGAAAATGCCACACATTACCTTAACCACGGAAAATATGCCGGTCAAGGACCATCATAATAACTGACCCCTTTACTATACTGGATATATAGGGTCGTCAAGGATCGAGAAAATTCATATCGATCCAAGCTCTGCATTGAGCACAATCCTGCGAAGATCCTTGAGCTTCTTGGGAATTCCCCTTCATAAGCTCTCAAAGATGTCTGCAACCATACTCAGCTTCAACTCCAGCAGCAGCCGATCTCTTGAAAAGATCCGACTTAAGTGTCAGATCAAAAACTTAAAGACGAAAGTGATTTGTTATGTCATCAACGTCGAAACGCCTTACAATCTCATGCTTGGATGACCTTAGATCCACTCTAACTAGATCGTCCCTTGAACACTTCATCAGTGTTTCGAATATATTAGTGAACAGGGAGTTCAACAGAGAGTTGATGTTGAAAAACATCCTTTCAAGGGGTGGAAAACTACTTCACTGACTCTCTTTTGTATGATGAAAGTCAAACAATTAAGATTGTCCTCCCCAAAGATGAGGATAGCGGTAATGAAGCAGATGTTAAGCTAGATCCCATTGACGTTTCAGTCTGGGAGATAGATCCACTTGTAATTACCCTAGAGGATCTCTGTATCAACCAATCTGCCGAAGGTCAAGGCGATTGGATCTTCAATGAAGAAGAGTTTTCTTATGTCTGCTCTTTAGACTCTGAGTTCAAAAACTCAACAGTCAAAAATCTGATGGCCATGTTAGCCTTAGAACCAACATTGCGTATGTTGATAAACGAGTCATACCATGCTCACAAGTAGCTAGACAACATGGAGGATGCCACCTTCATGGTTCTGCCCAGAGGGAATACTTCAAACCCATTTATCTTCGGAAAAGTTAAGTCACAATCTCACTTACAAAGCTCTAATGAAGAAGCTAAGGTAGTGCCAGAATTTTCTTGATATAGCCGACAATCTCAACAAATCATGGCAAAATATGATACAGTCTCACTATAAAACAAGGGTTGAATTTCAATAGAGGACTACGAGTCCCTTTGATTCCCTTTACGCCAGAAGGTGAAGTTGTTGATTATTATAATTGGACCAAACAAGGACTCGGTTACATCTCTCCAGAAGCCAAGCCACCAGCAGGACCAACTTTTGACGACTTCCTAAGTAGTTCTTCAGACATGTCCAACTGTGATTCTGACATCATCCTTGGAATCTTGTGCACTGAATTTACGATCAACATAGTCTCATATAACCTAACTATAGATTTCGATGAATCCGAGGTGTTTGAAGATCCTGATGATAATTCATGGGCAAAGCAACTTGAAAAGCAATGGGAGTCGCATTTCAAAACCAGAGAACCACCCAATGAAGATATAGTGGTCCAAATCAACCTTGGTGATGAAATCAACCCAAAACCCATCTTTATCAGTGAAAGTCTATCATCCATTGAAAGGGAGGAACTAATAGTTCTCCTTTGAGAATACATTGATGTTTTTGTCTGGAGTTATGAAGACATGCTAGGTCTAGACCCTAGTATGGTTGCACATCGTCTTAACATTAACCCTAGCGTTAAGCCAGTCAAACAACAATAACGACACATTCATCTTGAATTGATGGAACAAATCAAAAAGGAAATCCGCAAGCTCATTAAGTGTGGGTTTATTCGCGAAGAACAATGTCCTGATTGGTTAGCCAACATCATGGTGGTGATGAAAAAGAGCGGTAAAATCTGAATTTTCATCGACTTCCATGATCTCAACATCGCTTGTCCAAAAGATGAGTTTCCTCTCCCTATCACGAATGTTATGGTCGATAATACGTGTGGGTTTGAAAGGATGTCTTTCATGAATAGTTTTTCTTAATACAACTAGATCAAAATGCATCTAGATGATCAAAAGCACACAACCTTCAGAATACCTTTAGGAGTATACTGTTACACGGTAATGCCCTTCAGCCTGAAGAACGCTGGAGCTACTTACCAACGCGCCATGAACATGATCTTTCATGGATATCTGCGTAAAATAGTGGAGTGCTAAGTCGACGACTACACAATCAAAAGTTGTCACAAATACGATCACATTGGTGATCTAAGAACAGTGTTTGAAGTAATGCGAAAACACTAACTCAAGATGAATCCGACCAAGTCCTTCCTTGAGGTATCATCCGGTAAATTCCTTGGGTTTATGATAACATCTACAGGAATACACATCGATCCCCAAAAAAGTAAAGGCCATCCTAGAGATACCACCTCCGAAGAACCTCAAGGACCTCAGAGGTTTATAAAGATGAATAGCCTACATTCGAAGGTTTATCGCCAATTTATCTTGGAAATGTCAACCATTCCAAAGACTCATGAATAAAGGTGTTTTGTTCATCTGGGATGATGCATGCCAAGAAGCTTTCAACAAAATCAATGCTTATCTCAGAAAGCCACCAGTGCTAGCTGCACTAATATTGGGTAAACCATTACTGATCTATGTCAGGGCTATAGATCATTCACTTGGGTCACTTCTCACTTAGAAAAATAACAATGGCCATGAATAATCCATCTACTACCTCAGCCAGAGTATGATTGGTGTCGAGCATCAGTATAACCCAGTCAAGAATGAATGTTAGCATTGGTCTTCACGATTCAGAAAATAAGGCACTACCTCACCGGCCAATCCATTCACATCATTTCAAGAGTCAATCCTATACAGATACTCATGATGAAACCTAAGTCACTGTATTCCAGGTTAGCAAAATGGGCGATACCGCTATCACAATATGACATGACATTCATGCTGCATAGAGTAGTTAACGGTCAAGCAATAGCCGATTTTTTGACATAACACCGTATTCCTGAGTCTTCTAAGCTCTACGAAGACATCCCAGATGAAGTCTTTGAGTCAAAAGTTATTTTGGACCATCAAATATGGCAACTCTACTTTGACGGTGCATCACGACGTAACCATAAGGGAGTAGTCATTGCAGGAGCGGGGGTAGTGCTGATTGACCCATATGGACATGTCCTCCCTAGGGCCTACTCATTTAGCGAGCCATGCTCTAACAACGTAGCCGAGTATAACACTCTTATAATCGACCTAGAACTTTATCAAGATATGGGTGTCAAATACCTTGAAGCTCATAGCGATTCTAAACTAATCGTGAATCAAATCAAGGGAGAATACGATGTCCGCCACAATGATCTCATGCCTTACCATAAAGCGGCAATAAAACTAGCACAATCTTTTGAACACTTCTATATTAGCTACATAGCTCACCTCGAAAACACCCATGCGGATGCTATGGCATCCCTTGCAGCCACACTTGCCTTGGTACCTAAATCCACTAGGCATATCATGGTAGCTAGCCATCAATTGTGCTCCCCAGAGCAAATCCTTGAAGCCAATGATGTGCAAGTTAGGTCAACTCACTTCGAAGGCAATAATTAGTGGTTCCTAATCATTGACTATGTCTTACATGGGATACTACCAGATGATTCGAAGCAAGCAATCTCGATTCAAAGAAGAGCCCCACGCTTCTTCTATGATTCTACCACATAGACTTTGTATCAACGATCCTTCGACGATATGTTGTTCCGATGCTTACCACCAAGTGAAGCTCGAGAAGCGTTACATCAAGCCCACGATGGTGTCTGTGGGGCTTATCAACCAGGTCCTAAACTTCAAGACCGACTTCGTCATCTAGGCTACTACTAGCCAACAATGATAGCAGATGCGGTAGCATACGCTAAACGATGTCACGCATGTTAAATCCATGCTGACTTTCTACATCAACCTCTAAAGAATTACATCCGACGGTTGCCTCTTGTCTATTTGAAGCCTGAGGTATGGACATCATTGAGCCAATTAGCCTGCCGTCCACCAAAGGTCATCGATTCATTCTGGCCATCACAGATTACTTCTCCAAATAGGTCAAAGCTGTTCCCCTCAGATAAGTCAAGACATCTCAAGTGATAAAATTCTTGAGATATCACGTGATTTACCGATTCAGCATTCCTAGATCAATAATTCATGATAATAGTCCACAATTTGTCAGTCGACCGTTCTTCAAATTCTGCAACAAGTACATAATCCAAAATATGACTTCTACGCCATACAACCCGGGTGCTAATGGTCTAGCTGAAGCTTTCAACAAAACCATCATCAAACTTCTGAAGAAGTTTGTCTCCTCCAATAAATGAGAATAGGTCGAGAAATTCAAAGAGTGCTTATGAGCCTACCGAATAACAGTCCGCACTCCTACTGGCTCCATTCCATTCTCATTGGTCTACGGATGTGAAGTTGTGATCCCTCTAGAAATTTAGGTACCGTCATTAAGAATCACTATCGTTGAGAAAATGACAACTGAAGAATATCATTAAAAGCGCCTCTAAGAACTAGAAGCGCTAGATGAGCTGAGACTTCAAGCTCAACGTAGGATCGAGATCTACTAGTCACAGATCTCGAGGGCTTTCAACAGGAGAGTCAGAGAACGATTATTTAAAGAAGGCGATTTGGTCTTAGTCATTTATCGATCCAAGGTCATGTTGCATAAGATTAAAGAAAAATTCTAACCTAAATGGGAAGGACCATTTATAGTAGAGACAGACTACTCAAATGGAGCATATCGTCTAATTGACCAACATGCAATAGGTTCATGGTTCCAATTAACGAGAAGTTTCTCAAGAAATATTATCCATAATATCGGCCAATTCTATCTCCCTACGAAGATTCATAGTCATGTTTAAGTTTCCACCTCTGACCAAAAACATTGATCTTCTCGATCCTAAAATCTTCAACGAGTCATCAAGTTAACATCACACCTCTGCTTGACTCTAAAATATCCTAACCACTGTCATGTTAACATCATACCTCTGAATAGTATCCAGTCTAAAAATATCTTCTCACTGTCATGCTAACATCACACATCTGAACAGTGTCCACTTTAAGCATCCTCTGTACTGTCATGTTAATATTACACCTCTGAACAATACCGACTTGATCGAACCATCATGTTAACATTACACCTATGAACGGTTTCCCTTGATTTGACCGGTTAACATTACACCTTTGTCAAATTATTTTGTCAACCGGTTAACATTACACATCTGTCAACCTATCCTAGCGAATTTGTTTGGTTAACATTACACATCTGTCAAACTCGTTCTTATAAAAAATCGATTAGTTAACATTAAACTTCCATCGATTTCCTACCATTAAGTTAACACCACACTTCCAAATGGTAGTCATTCTTCGGACTCTCATGAACCAACCGGTTAACATTACACCTCTGTTGGTCACTCCTTTTTGGCACGTTAACATTATACATCTGTTAAAATTCTTCAGTACTCTCATGTTAACATTACATCTCTGAACAGTACTAATCTTACAAACCTGATATGTTAACATTACACCTCTATCAGTTTGATTCGACCATCCGGTTAACATTACACCTCTATCGGTCATCTCATTTGGCATGTTAACATTACACCTCTATCAAATATCCTCTCATTGTCATGTTAACATTACACCTCTAAACAGTGTCAACATGATCAAGCTTTTATGTTAACATTACACCTCTATTAGTTTAATCCTAACATCATTATCCCAACATAGATGTTACTAAGAAATCGCCCAAGTATAAACGAGTTTGGATGCCAAAGGTCAAATCAGTGCCTAAGGCAAAAGCAGACGAAGTTACTATTTAGCCTTCGTTAACTTCAGATCCCACTCCCTTTACTCCTGTACCTCCGACGAAGTCCTACGGCAGCGTGGGTCTCTCCAAATTCAGAATTCTATTGAAGGATCGCCTAGGTCCTCTATATAAAGATCGAGGCAAAACTCCTGTCAAAGAACGCTAGGGACTGGTGAACAAATCCCGAGCGACTCTTTAGGCCGGGGGTCGTACATGACCTCCTAATAAGCCAATTATTATAACTGCCCGCTTGGGGGTGCGTACAAAAGGTCAGGAGTCCGTTAGGGTTTCACCCTCACAAAGGTGTGATTCCAAATGTGTGACTCCTGCAAACGCCAACAAGGTGTTACTTATTCATAAGAAAATATGTCTAACAGAAGATAACGTTATACTTGATAAACAACCAATAGGTTACTCCGGCCATAATACCGATGAGTTGTACTATCAGGCTAAGGGTAAGTCTTGAAAGAGAGATACCCTAGAAACAGACTCTCATTGACCTTGTAAGAGGTTTACCAGGGCAGTATTATCAGTGTATAACTATCCTAAAACTGCTTCACAGAGGGTCTCGGTATTCGAGAGGATCTACACTGAAGTGTTAAAGCCCAAATCAAGACGTTTCCACAAAAGAAGATCAGTCATTCGAGACAACAAACTCCCTGAAGTTACCATCAACATGGTCAATCAAGAAAAGTCTCTGATTGTTTCAAGTGGTTCTAGCCCCGATTTTTCTCCAGGAAGAAGAGTTAATTCAGAAATAGCCCAACTAATGTCTCGACTCCAGCTAGAAGCTGTCGTACCTAAGCAATCCGTAGTCACAACTAATATGGCTGATAAGCGAAATTCGACTCGACCTTCTAGTTTTGACCCCCTCATATCGTATTGTCTAACCCGCTTGTGATCATGAACCATTAGAAAAAGGGATTATCAGAGGATGAATAGAGGACTATCCTCGGAGGATGAAGCATCAGATGCTAACTCTGCAGTCACTTCTGACAATACGGTATCCAGCCTAGGATAATCCCGCGAGAGACTTATGATCATGTAGGTGTAAATTTTGATCTCCCGAAAACAGGGAGTTTCGTTTGTATTGATAAGAAAGCTTATTACAAACTAATAAATCAAATGTTTATAACAGAAGCGGAGGGAATGCCCTCCTTATTTAACGTGGGTTCCTCGGTGGCGATAGGACGCCTCGCTCGGTGCTCGTGCCGAGTCTGCTTCCCTTGGACGATCCGATCGAAGTTGCTGCCGGAGCTTCAGTTCTCAAATGAGGGAGCCTTTGGCAAAGGTCCAGGTTCAACCTTTGGGAGATTAGCCAGCAGAACATGCAACAGCCAATCCCCCTTTCATGCTGACTGAAGATGGGTTTTAATAGGCAAGGGATGACATGGGCCATCCCTTGATTCATGGGATTTGACCACTAATAGAGGTGAGGGAGACAACTTGACTGCTCCTTGAATTATGGGATGTGACCACACGTCGTTCAGAGATATCCTGCTGTTCACCTGCAACAGGAGCGGTTATTCGAGGAGCCATGTTTTACATCACGTCATTTAGGAATGGGAAAGCCCCTCCTCGTATGCGTGACAGCGGCTGTCAGATACTCGAGTGGATATGGCCAACTCACTGAGCACCGGCGGCCCTCCCTTCTGCTTGGACAAGTGAGGTAAGCTGAATTTATGAGGGTGCAGGCTGTTTCGGCGCCTGTCCGCTCATTCGTACTGTGGACGGCCATCTGACAGGCCTGGAGTATTGTGCCCCCCTACCCTCACATCACGAAAAATAAGGAAGGTTTGTCCTCGCGAGCTTGGGTCTGCAGGCAGACTTGGGTCTGCAGGCGGAGCTGGGGATTGCAGGCAGACTTGGGGTCTGCAGGCGGATTTGAGACTGCAGGCAGAGCTGGGGATTGCAGGCAGACTTGGGTCTGCAGACGGATTTGGGACTGCAGGCAGACTTGGGTCTGCAGGCGGGTTTGCAACTGCAGGCGAAGCTGGGGACTGCAAACGAACCTGGGTCTGCAGGCGATCTTCAAGCCGTTAGGCGAGCTCTATAGCATGGATCGAAGAATTGACCGTAACTTTCAAACCGTAAGTCGGAATTGGACGAATTATATATGAAAATCGCCTATCTCGACGAGATGGAGCCATCCGAACCGAGCCGAAGGCTTCGGTTCGCTTCCTCCATTTCGCCAAATTCTTTACGGTTTGGGAGATATCTGCGTTTTCCCCTTTTTCTGCTATTTCGGGCGAGGTTTTAGCAGTTTTGTTCTGAACTTCTCTGATAAGGATTAAAGGCAATTTTTATTGCCTACAGATCAACACCGAGCAAATGACCAAGATTCTTAAAGATGCTTTGGCTAAGCAGAAGGATAACTTCAAGTTTGAAATGGAAATAGCTATGCAGCAGATGAGGGAAATATATGATCAATAGATTCGGGATTTGTCTAATCAGATTGACGAATCTAACCATCACAACAATGCCTACTGGCAGGTAACTATTTAGACATGGACGAACACCTCAATGCTGATGATCCTCCTGTAAATCAAAATTCTGGGGATAGCCCCACTAATGATGATAACACTAGGGGTGGCCGCGATGTTCCTCCTCGAAATCGACCAAGTAAGGATACGAGTGAGGATGAGAAAATGAAGGACCTCGAGAGTAAAATCAATGCATTAATGTCTACTCAGGAGGAAAAGAATATCGGGATTCCGTGTCCCTATCCAAGAGAGTAGGAATTAATTCCATATCCAGCTAAGTTCAACATGATCAACTTTATGCCGTTCGACGGGAGGGGCTCGCCCACTCAACATCTAATTTACTTCAAGTCCCACTTGGGCGTGATTTTAGGGAATGAATCCCTGATGGTCCGGTTATTCGTCGGTACTCTTCGTGGAGTTGCCTTTGATTGGTACCGTCATCTCAAACCGGGGAGCATCAATAGCTGGGATGACATAGAGAACATGTTCCTCAGCAATTTCTTTGATGATGACACCAAGGTGTTAATCAAGACACTCTTCGACGAGAAGCAGAAAGACGGAGAGTCGGTGGACACCTTCGTCAAACGCTTTCGCAACTAGGCAATAAACTGTAAAGATCCTGTCACAGAGGAATTTATCTTGCAGACATACCATAATAATCTTTCCATTTACGTGTTGGAAGCCCTGGGGGTCGATCCATCCAAGACTTGGAAAGAGTTGAAGCTGCACGAAGAACAGGCCGAACGTTTCCTTAAGAGAAAGAAGGTTGAGAAAGGCCAAACAACGTTTAACCCTCCAAACTCAAGCTTCGCCTCCCGTGGTAAAGGGAAGCACCTGCAGCAGCTATTGATGTTAATCAAACATCATAGTAGCAACTCGGAGATAACAAAATACTTCGGATCTGAAACTCCAAAAAGAGTGCTCTTTCAAGGACGAATACGTTCCGACTATTTTCGAATCCCTCCTTGAAAATAACAAGATTAAGCTACCACCTATCATAGATCAGAAGTAAGCTAATAATACTTCGGATCTAAAGTACTGTGCGTACTACAGGAGGATCCTTCATCCTACGAAGGCTTGCTTTGCTCTCAAAAATAGAATCCAAATCTTGGTTGAAGCTGGCGTCATAACGCTAAATTAAGCCGAATCAATACTCCAACAGGGCACACGAGTACAAACTGTTTCCACTGACTCCGAAGAGTATACGAGTATAAACTGCTTCTCAATCCTTCAACAGGTACATGAGGCTAAATTGCTCCCTGTATACTCCAATAGGTATATGAGTCTAAACTATTTCTGACCTTTGTCGAAAAATTCCTAGAGAATCATATATTCTTAAGGATAACCCAAACATACGACTAAGGACAATGTGCTCCTCATTGGACCAAGTTTTGCAAAGAAAGCTGGGGGTGGATAATTCACGTAATGAGAAGTTCTTGGAAGAATGTTACATGTAATATTCTCAGGGATAACCCGGTCATTACAAATAAAGTGATAAACACAAAACTCCCACTGTTAAAGTCCTGGCATAGCACTGGAAATTTTAATTTGAACGGTCTATTGCGATTGTCAAATTCCCTTTGTGTCAAGATCTCGTTATTTGATATCAAAAATCCTCACTGAGTGATTCGTACAAGTCAACACTCCCATTGTGATTTATACTTTCACTCCCACTTGGTCAAAACTTTAAACAGTTAGGATCATAACCAAAATCCCCTCTTGATTCTTTCCATGAACGAGAGGTCCATAAATTGAACGATCAAAACATTAACCGTTAGGATCGCTCAAACCGCCTATTTGGTCAAACTTTCCTACAGTTAGGGCCAAAGCCAAAAATCTCCTCTCGATTCCGTCCATGAATGAGAGGTCCACTTTCAAATTGAGTGATCAAACCTTCCTACAGTTAGGGTCACCTTAAACTCTCGCTTGGTCAAACCTTCCTACAGTTAGGGCCAAAACCACAATTCACTCTCGATAAACAAGAAATTCACCCTCCTCTCGATTCCGTCCATGAATGAGAGGTCCACTTTCAAATTGAGTGATCAAACCTTCCTACAGTTAGGGTCACCTTAAACTCTCGCTTGGTCAAACCTTCCTACAGTTAGGGCCAAAACCACAATTCACTCTCGATAAACAAGAAATTCACCTTTAGTTCGGTAATCAAACCTTCCGATAGTTAGGATTATCTGAATCTTTTCAATTCTCAGAGTGGAGATTCCACTCATAGTTTCACTTTTTAGATTCTCGAAGTGGAGATCCCACTTTGAGTTTTCTTTGTAACTGGAGATAGAATATAAAATTCTTCCTCTCTAGCATCGGGTTCGTCTTTGCCCCAAGAGACTTTTCAATTCCTAAAATCTGCGCCTCACACGTACGGGGAATTTTTGTTGGATCCCTAGAGGGGGGGGGGGGGTGATTTAGGGTCCTGCTTTATGCTATGCTAATCGCGATTTTATGCCTAATTAAAATTAATAACAGGAACTGGAATTATTCTTGGCAAGAAGAGATATTACAATATGTTACAAGCAAGAATAATCAATATGAACAAAGAGCAATATCCTAGCAATGAGATATACTATGAGATATATGCAAGGATATATAATTAACATAAGGGTAAACAATCTAAACTAGATAGTGAGCAATAATCAACAAGCAATATACAAAGGCGATATAAGATATGAACATAAAAATAAGTGCGCCAATGCAATCACAAACAAACGATATGATTACGGAGTACGGTCCCCACGACCTACGTCTCCGCTCCTCACCTCGAGGAGATCTTCACTATCACAACCGGGTTTTCTACGTTTACCTGAATAACATTTACACCACACAATACGGTTTTCTAGTTTACCAAAAACTCTACAACTAACACACTCTTGTAATCCCACTCTACACCCTCTCAAGTGTTGAACTAGACGTGTCTCCCTTAAGTGCTCGGATACAACCTCTCCCTAGGTTCGTCAACCGACGCCACTCCTCTTGGGATGATCCCCGACTCTCGCAACACACTTCTCTCGGTGTACAAGTGTATTACAAAGTGATCTTACAATTAAGCACAATACAAAGTGTTTGTTCTCTATAATGGATGAGAACGAATTATAAGCTCACTCTCTAAGTTACACAATCCCACAACCCAATTATACTATGAATGTAAATACAATAAGCTCAATGGTTGTGTGTGTATAAACAAAGAGAAAATAAAATCTGTTGAATATCATTTCTCCATGATAATGTTTTGATGATAACAATTTATATTGTGTGTGCACTAACTTTCATATGCAGATTTCAATATCAGAATATGTACAAGTGCAAGTGGATATCAAGGCATTTTGAAGTGAAGAAAATGAAGAACAAAAGATAATGTATTTGAATTTTTCTTTGCTTAGAATATTTGTACAAGCCTTGATCACACACACGCACACACACACAATTTTAGAACACACTAACACAGGCTTAGTGTGTTGGTTAACTATAGAAATCCCCTATGTTAACCATTAGAATAGTAGTTAAAACTTAATTATAAAAACTCATTATTTCTGAATATTTGATCTTAATAGTCGACTAATTAGGATAGTAGTCGACTACTCATGTATATAACTCAAATACAAGTTTCTGTCTGTTTACAGTATAATCGACTAATTAATATTATAGTCGACTACTGAAGAAAATGTCATTTTTCAAGTTTCTATCAAATTACAGTATAGTCGACTAATGATCATTATAGTCGACTACTGAGAACAATTTCCGAAAACACAGAGTTTGTCTGAACTTAGTGTAGTCGACTAATGACTACAGTAGTCGACTACAAGAGACAGTTTTTCAGTTTTCAGAATTTGAATATCCGACAGTTTTTGGCCGTTTTTAAACGTTTTTAAACTTTAAAAACTTGTCTTTTCAAGGGCTATATATAGGTTATTTGTTCAGAAAAATTCAAGATATATACATACCCATAAGCTTTGATCTTTGTGCAATTTTTCAAGTGAAAAACATTCTGATTTTCTGAAAAAGAAGAGTTTCTGAAATTGCCTATATACTTTCATCAAAAACAAATCATTAGGCAATTTTATAGAGATTAAAAGTATCCTAAGCCACTGCTGCACTTCAATACACATTCAAGGCTTATAGGATCATTGTGTTCTTCTTCAACAAGTTTTCTCTCGGTTGTGAGAGGGTTAGTCTCTTGGGTTAGAGATTGGTGTTCAAATTGGCAAGGAGTTTGTCAATTGGTGTTGCAATTTGCAGGGACTTGCAAATTGGTCAGGTTTGCGTTTGATTTTGTAAGTTTATTCAAAATCATAGTGGAAACTCTCAAGCGGGATTTGCTTGGGGACTGGATGTACACCAGTTTGGTGGAACCAGTATAAAATGCTTGTGTTTGTGTTTGCAAATTTCTGAGATTGTCATTTTTCTTTGCAATTTATTATCTACTTTGCAATAATTTTAAAAGAACACTATTCACCCCCCCTCTAGTGTTCTAGTGTATCTATTTCAGATCCTACAAAATCAACTAAACTTAATATGAACACTAGCTTAATAAAATGATAATCAAACAATATAAAATATAAAGCTAGATTGAGTTTAGAAAACTTCTCAATAGATCAAGAGTGGAAGGAGAAGAGTTGGATGCTCAAACACCAATAGATGATCTCCTCAAGCTCTTGTGAAATTGATTTCACAAACTCAAACTCTCAAATGCTTAAAAGCTTCTTAAACAAACTTAAACAACACTTAGACCCTTGTTAAAACTTTGTTAAAATATTTCTTAGATTGATGTGAAGGATGAGAGCAAGGGGGTATTTATAGCCTCCCAAAATCTCAGCCAAAACCCCTAAGAAAAAGACCAAAAAGCCTACGAATCAGAAATCTGATTCTGTACAAAAATAGCCGTTGGAGTGAACGGCGGTCGACCGTGAAAATCTCGCGGTCGACTATGAGCCACTTTTGAAACTCAGAAAACTTCCATGACTTTGGCGATCGACCGTGAGAAAATTCGAGCTGACGGTCAACCGTGGCGGTCGACCGCGAAAGTTTCTGTTTGACTCCGCAGGTAAAAACTCAGGTGCGGTCGACCGTGGTGGTCGACCGCAAACTGATACATGAACAGAACAGTTTGAAAGTTGATTTTCTGATTTTAAAACCCTGTTTAAAAATATCAAATAAATTAAGAAAAATGTAAAACTTTAGGAAATAATTGTAGACATGATGATACATATCATCATTTTATAAAATAGTCCAAAACATAAAAATGTGAACATATGAGTTTTGACATTTTAGCTTAACCATGTTTTGAAACAATACAAAATAATTTTGTAGACTTAATAAAAGATGTATATAATGATTGTTAAGTCTATAAACTGAGAATACAATATTTTCACAAATAAAATAGAAAATGAAACATATGAGTATATAAAAATATATTTGTTTCATATCTAAGTAGTTAAACCAAATCACAATAATAAATATGAAATATATAATTTCATATTTATAAACATGAAAACCAAAACTTGTGTTGTATATATATATGACTACATATATATACAAGGAAACCAATAAAATATGTGTGTATATGATATTGAGCTTAACGTACTAACACACATAATATAAAACCTAAACTAAATTACCCAAGCTATCTTGATCTTCAATAAGCTTGACTTGGTAAACTTGCAGATGAAGCTTGAACTTGGATCTTCAACTTGAATTGTGTGGCTTCACTCCACAATTCCGTCAACCTCCATTTGATATGATCGTGAATGCTCTATTCCATCCATCCTCCAACTTGTTGTTTACCTAGAATAAATACAAAAATACAAACACTAGACAAATAATATTAGAAGTAAATTGTTTGTTAAACATTATCAAAACAAGAAGGGCAACAATCTCCCCCTTTTTGATGATGACAAACAATTTACAAAAAGGATATATACATGAAAGGAAATGAATATACATAGTATAATATATCATGCATATAAACAAGAAGGAATATACTCATAATATTTCTCCCTCTTTGACAACATCAAAAAGGGGAAAACAAAAGAATGAAGAGAGCGAAAGCTCCCCCTATCAATATACATGGGTGAGTATAAAAACAATAATAGAAAAGGGAAGACTCCCCCTTATCAAAATACCTTAATGAATATATGCAATGAATGCTAAGGCATACATATATGAGCAAATAAGAAACATGCTAAACACAACTCACATACAAAAAGACAATGAGAACACATATAAATATGTCAATATAAAAATAGTGTCTCATTAACAAATTATAAAAACATAGTGTCTAAAAATAGATTTATGAAAACAAAGGAATGAGGAAAACATGAGAACCATGAAAAAAGTTTTCAAGGGAAAACAAATCACTCAAATGAAGTTATAAATCAAGATTTGAGTCCATAAACAATGTTTGATCAAAGAAGAAAATTTTCTTTGTATAACTTGATCAAACCACATAAAGAATACATTATAAAGCATATTTGAAATTTGAATCATCTATTTGTGCTTATATAATGAATTCAAAAGAACAAATCAGAGCAAAATTTTCGTAGTTCAAAAGTAACATACAAGAATTATGAACTATGGATTTTAAAAAAAAATCATTTTTAAGAGTATAAAATCAAACCATCATTAATTTTCAAAAATCAAGAGAGGCAACTATATCTAGCTCTTGAGCTAGTAACAACCCATATAAAGATTTAATCACCCGGTAAACATGATTTGGGAATAAAGACCCAATAAACCCGGAGGGTTATATAAACACAAACCTCTCATCAAAACAAAACCAATAATCATAAAAACAAAAGAATTTGATCAATAAAAAATTATTTTCATGTTCAAAAGTTTAAAGTATAATTTTTCAAAACCAAAAAAAAAAAAAAAAAAAAAATACTAAAATTCTTGGTTTAAAATCAAATTTGTTTTGGTACCAAAGTATTCTTGGTACTAAAAGGTTTAGGGACATGACCCCTATCATTCAAACTCAAAGTCCTAGGGTTATGAACTCATTTAGGCGCATTTAGTGCACGGATCCGGTCATAGCAATAATTATGCAAATGACCAATTCGATTGCAATAAGTACAATGAAGAGGATGCATTTGGTTATGTTGACCATGTGGATGTGCACGAGGAACATTTGCAAATAAAGATGATCTTTTAAAATTATTTTACAAATGAGAAACATTTTAAAATAATGTTGGTCTACTTAAAATATTTTGCGATTTAGAAACTTTTCGCAAATCAAAACAAAACTTAGCTAAGTGACCAACTCTACCACAAAAATCACAATGATACACATTAGCATGCTTAGGATGATTAATGGGTGCATGTATGTGTACATGTGATGAAGAGACTTGATGAGATGCACAAGGAGCATTTATATTTTTATATTTGTGTGCATCATAGTAAAATTTAGCTAAATGGCCTTTACGACCGCAAATTGAGTATTTGTAAACTTTGTTATACAAGTGTGCATAGTGTGTAGGTGATTTATAAGTTATAGCACTAGATTTAGCATCCATAAGTTTCTTATGGTTATCAATGCATATTTTCAAAGTTGAATCTAAAGATGAAATGCAATTTTTCATAAGATTCAAGTCTTCATTTTTAGGCACATATGCACTTTTAGAAGTAGAACATAAATAGTCATTTATAAATGAAGCAGTGTTATTTTTTATGTTCTCTACTTCTAACATGGCATCAATCTTAGCATGAGATTGGATGAAGTCAAATTTTTATTTTCCAATTTTAACATATCATTAATTTCTTTAAGAGCAACATTTTCTTAAGAAATGATATTAAAATTGGAGGCTAGCTTCTCATGATCGGATTTTAAACTAACATGCTTGCTTTTGAGATTAATAAAATTATTTTACAATTTAGTGTAGGCATGCGATAATTTCTCATATGCACAAGCGAGTTCATCAATTGATAAATCATTATCGGAATCAGAATCGCTTACTACATAAGAATTATCCTCTTGTGGCCGTGTGCATGATGCTCCACATGAACTTGAAGAAGAATCCTCCAAAGCTTGTCGGATTGCCTCCAAGTCCCCTTGATGTGCTTTAATAAATTTCCAACGTTTGTAAGCACTATCAAAATGAACAAATTTGTTAGAAAAGAATGAGTCAAAAACATTAAGCAAAAATTCTAACAAAAGCTTGTTCATTGAAAATATTTTCTTATCATGATTACTCCACTTAGATTTCTCTAATGTGGGCATAATATAAGCACAATCAATAACTTCTCATAAGTCAATATTTCTAGATTCAACAAATATTTTAAAATTTTAAATTTTGGAGCAATATTTGGATCATAGCCTAAACGAAATATATTTATAAATTTTGGAGCAATATTTGGATCATAGCCTAAACGAAATATATTTATATCCATGATATATATGTGAATATATGCAAGCAAGACAAATGCAATCATAACTAGATTAGCACAAGTAAGATAACTTGGATCTTTAACTCAAGGCGATTAGTCCTTAAATCAAAGAGCACCAAGCTCTGATACCAATTGTTGGACCCTAGAGGGGGGGGATTCCAGAGGGGGGGGGGGGGTTATTAGGGTCTTATGTTAATCTAATCCGATTTTATGCCAATTAAAATTAATAACAAAATATTCTTACAAGAGAGATATACAATATGTTACAAGCAAGAATAATCAATATGAACAAAGAGCAATATCCTAGCAATGAAAGCAAGAATAATCAATATGAACAAAGAGCAATATCCTAGCAATGAGATATACTATGAGATATATGCAAAGATATATAATTAACACAAGGGTAAATAATCTAAACTGGATAGTGGGCAATATAATCAACAATCAATATACAAAGGCGATATAAGATATGAACATAAAAATAAGTACGCCAATGCAATCACAAACAAACGATATGATTACGAAGTTTGGTCCCCACGACCTACGTCTTCGCTCCTCACGTCGAGGAGATCTCCACTATCACAACCGGGTTTTCTACGTTTCCCTGAATAACGTTTACACCACACAATACAGTTTTCTAGTTTACCGAAAACTCTACAACTAACACACTCTTGTAATCCCACTCTACACCCTCTCAAGTATTGAACTAGACGTGTCTCCCTCATGTGCTCGGATACAATCTCTCCCTAGGTTCGTCAACCGACGCCACTCCTCTTGGGATGATCCCCGACTCTCGCAACACACTTCTCTCGGTGTACAAGTGTATTACAAAGTGATCTTACAATTAAGCACAATACAAAATGTTTGTTCTCTATAATGGATGAGAACGAATTATAAGCTCACTCTCTAAGTTACACAATCCCACAACCCAATTATACTATGAATGTAAATACAATAAGCTCAATGGTTGTATGTGTGTAAACAAAGAGAAAATAAAATCAACTAAACTCAATATGAATACTAGATTAATAAAATGATAATCAAACAATATAAAATATAAAGCTAGATTGAGTTTAGAAAACTTCTCAATAGATCAAGAGTGGAAGGAGAAGAGTTGGATGCTCAAACACCAATAGATGATCTCCTCAAGCTCTTGTGAAATTGATTTCACAAACTCAAACTATCAAATGCTTAAAAGCTTCTTAAACAAACTTAAACAATACTTAGACCCTTGTTAAAACTTTGTTAAAATATTTCTTAGATTGATGTGAAGGATGAGAACAAGGGGGTATTTATAGCCTCCTAAAATCTCAGCCAAAACCCCAAAGAAAAAGACCAAAAAGCCTACGAATCAGAAATCTGATTCTGTACAAAAATAGCCGTTGGAGTGTACGACGGTCGACCGTGGGAAAATTCAAGCTGACGGTCGATTGTGGCGATCGACCGTGAAAGTTTCTGTTTGACTCCGTAGGTCAAAACTCAGGTGCGGTCGACCGTGACGGTCGACCGCAAACCGATACATGAACAGAACAGTTTGAAAGTTGATTTTTTGATTTTAAAACCTTGTTTAAAAATATCAAATAAATTCAAAAAAATGTAAAACTTTGAAAAATGATTGTAGACATGATAATACACCTGCTACAAAAACTGTTTTTTAAAAAGGACCTCCCAAATGAAAAATATCATTATTTTTCGAAATAGTCCAAAACATAAAAATGTGAACATATGAGTTTTGACATTTTAGCTTAACCATGTTTTGAAACAATACAAAATGATTTTGTAGACTTAATAAAATATGTATATAATGATTTTTAAGTCTATAAACTGAGAATATAATATTTTTACAAATACAATAGAAAATGAAACATATGAGTATGTATATGAAAATATATTTGTTTCATATCTAAGTAGTTAAACCAAATCATAATAATAAATATGAAATATGTAATTTTATATTTATAAACATGAAAACCAAAACTTGTGTTGTATATATATATGACTACATATATATACAAGGAAACCAATAAAATATGTGTGTATATGATATTGAGCTTAACGTACTAACACACATAATATAAAACCTAAACTAAATTACCCAAGCTATCTTGATCTTTAATAAGCTTGACTTGGTAAACTTGCGGACGAAGCTTGAACTTGGATATTCAACTTGAATTGCATAGCTTCACTCCACAATTCCGCTAACCTCCATTTGATATGATCGTGAATGCTCGATTCTATCCATCCTCCAACTTGTTGTTTGCCTAGAATAAATACGAAAACACAAACACTAGACAAACAATATTAGAAGTAAATTGTTTGTTAAACATCATCAAAACAAGAAGGCCAACAATTTTATCCTGAATCCTAAGAAGGGGGAAGTCAACGCTTAGCACGCGTTGCCGGTTTAATCTTTCACCGATTAAAGAAGATACTAGAATTCAAGTCTGGGGAATTTTATCCCGTAGCCTAAGTAGGGATAAGTCAACGCCTAACACACATTGTTGGGTAGTCTATTCCCGTGAGAAAGATGAAGTCTACGTATTCAATCTCGTAGTATTAAAAGAGTTAACTCTTTTGGCATAACATTACATGCAGAACGGATTTAAACAATCTGCATGCTAACCCGACTCAAACGATAGTCGGTAAAAGCTCATCAAACCCGTTGATGGCTGAGGGTTTGCCAAAAATCCTATAAAGGTAAGATTTATTAATGTACCAACTTCATTAATTGGTCTCGTGACTTAAGGATCCGACAACTTTAGGATACGATCCATTCATGTAGATGAATCAGCTTTAACAGTTGGTCCTGCAACCCTAACATTTGGGATCGCCACGCTCCAACGCCTTAAGAGCATAAACTGTGTAGGCACCGGTCAACGCATTATGATGAAAGTCAACGCCGATCGATTTAAAACCCTAAGGTCAACATCGGTCAACGTGTAGACCTAGATCAATGCTAATCAATATGAAACCCTAGGGTCAATGCAGGTCGATACGAAACCCTAAGGTTAACATCGGTCAACGCATAGCCCTAGGTCAACGCTAGTCAATGCGTTGTGATGAAAGTCAACGCCTATCGATGTAAAAACCCTAGGCCAACGCCAATCAATGAGTTGCGACGAAAGTCAACGCCGGTCGATGCGAAACCCTAAGGTCAACACTGGTCAACGCTTAGCCTTAGGTCAACACCAGTCAACACATTACGATGAAAGTCAAAAGGTCAGCACCGGCCTTCGCGTAACCCTAGGCCAACACCAATCAATGTGTTACGATGAAAGTTAACGTTGGCCGATGTGAAATCCTAAGGTCAACACTGGTCAATGTGTAGCCCTAGGATAATGCCAGTCAACGCGTTACGATGAAAGTCAACGTCGGTCGATGCGAAATCCGAAGGTCAACACCGGTCAACGCGCAGCCCTAGGTCAACGTCAGTCAACGTGTTGCGATGAAAGTCAACACCGGTCGACGCAAAACCATAAGGTCAACACCGGTCAACGCGTAGCCCTAGTTCAATACCAGTCAATGCGTTGAGATAAAAGTTAACGCTGATCGATGTGAAATCTTAAGGTCAACGCCAGTCAATGCGTAGCCCTAGGTCAACGGCAGTCAACGCGTTGTGATGAAAGTCAATGCTGATCGACGAGTATGTTGGCCTTCTTGTTTTGATGATGATTTACAAACAATTTATTTTTTAATATTGTTTGTCTAGTGTTTGTGTTTTTGTATCAATTGTAGACAAACAACGTGTTAGAGGATGGATGGAATTGCGTATTTACGATCATATCCAATGGAGGTTGGCGGAATAGTGGAGTGAAACAAATGCAATTCAAGTTAAAGATCCAAGATCAAGCTTCATCCGTAAGTTTACCAAGTTGAGCTATAATGAAGATCAAGATTAAGCTTGGGTAACAGTAGTTTAGATTTATATTATGTGTGTTGGTACTTTAAGCTCAATCATATATACACACATATTATATTGGTTTCCTTGTATATATATAGTTATATATATATATACAACACAAGCTTTGTTTTTATATATACATAGTTATATATATATACACAATTTAGCTTTGGTTTCCATGTATATATAGTTTCATATATACATACATACATAGTTATATATATATACACAATTTAGCTTTGGTTTCCATGTATATATAGTTTCATATATACATACATAATATTTTGGTTTCCAAGTTTATATAAATATCTTTCATATTTATTGTTTTGGTTTTTTATATTTAAATATGAAACAATTGAATATAATTGGAAAATACATTTTTGTTTCATGTTTATATGCTTACATATAATTTTATCAATATCAATTTTATTTAGTTCAATGAAATCATGTTTGTTGTTTTGAAAGTTTGCAAAACATGTATTTTTGTGAAAATATTACTTTCTTGGTATATAGACTTAACAATAATGATATACATCTTCTATTAAGTCTATATATTCATTTTATAATGTTTCAAAACATGATTAAGCTAAAATGTCAAAACTCATGTGTTTACATTTTTATGTTTTGGATTATTTTGCAAAATGATGAAATTTTACATTTCGGAGGTCCTTTTAGAAAACCAGTTTTTGTAGCATGTGGATTATCATGTCTACAATCATTTCCCAAAGTTTTACATTTTTCTGATTTTTTTTGATATTTTTAAACCTAGTTTAAAGTTGAGTTTTTCTGTGCACTTCAGGTCTGTGCATGTCTAGTCGACACACAAAGTGCAGCGTAGTTGTGATTTTTCTTCTACTGAGTTGACTCATATAAGCCGACTCATTAGTCAACTCATAAGTCGACTCATGAGTCGACTCATAAGTCGACTTATCAGAGAGCCGATGCACAATAACGGCTAGTCTTCTGATTTGTTTGTTTATGGGTTTTTGATCTTTTCCTTGGGGTTTTTGCTAAAGTTTTGAGTGGGTATAAATACCCCATTGCCTTCAGCTCTTCTTTCATCCAATAAAATGTTTTAATCAAGTTTAACAAGGGTTTAAGTTTGTTTAAAGGTGTTTAAAGCCTTGTTTCAAAGTTTTGGTTTTGTGAAGATAATTTCACAAGAGGAAGAAGAGATCATCCTTTGGTGTTTGAGCTTCAACTCATCTCTCTCTCTCTCTCTCTCTCTCTTGATCTATAGAGAAGTTTTCCTAAACTCATTCTAGCTATTTATTGTCTTGTTTCTAATTTCCATAAGCTAGATTTATATTGAGTTTCGTTAAATTGTTTTTATTGAACCTCTTTGTTCACACACAACCTATTGAGCTTATAGTATTTACATTCATAGTATAATTTGGGTTATGGGGTTTGTGACTTTGAGTTGAGCCTAATTGAGTTCTCACCTTGTTTAGAGAACAATCATTTGTTGTGAGCCTTAATTGTGTAGATTACTTTGTAATACACTTGTACACCGAAAGGAGTGTGTGGTGAGGACGGAGTCGATACCGAGAGGAGTGGCATCGGTGGCCTAGTGAGAGGTGATAATTCCAAGCACTTGAGGGAGTCGATACGTGAGGACCAACACTTGAGGTTGTACCTTGTGTATGTACTTTGTGAGGATTTGTGAGAGTTATCGGTTGACTTGATCACCGAGTGTGTAGAGTTTTCGGTTAGCTAGAAAACCGAGTGTGTAGAGAAGTTTCGGCTTCCAAACCGGGTTGTGTAGTGGATTCTCCCCGGGAGTGGGGAGCGAAAACGTAGGACGGAAGGTCCGAACTCTGTGATCATTTCATTGTGTTTGGGTTTAGCATTGGCGCATTTATTATTGCATATTGTTATATCGCCATTGTTGCATTATCATATTGTTTACCCTTGTTTATATTATATATCCTTGGACATATCTTGTAGCATATCATACTTGCAAGGATATATTTGTTAATTAGTTTTAATTAGCATAAAATCGGATTAGATTAGCATAAACCCTATTCACCCCCCCTCTAGAGTTCTTTCATAGTGACCTTAAGGTCTAACAGAGTAGCCCTAGGTCAATGCTAGTCAATGCATTGCACCGATCGATGCAAAACCCTAAGGTCAACGTCGGTCAATGCGTCGCCCTAGGTCAATACCGGTCAACTCGTAGTTTTGAGTCAACACCGGTTAACGTGTTACGACGGAGATAGTCAGTTCAAAGTTAACTCAATGACACGAGCCAAAACCAACTCACCAATTTTGATTCGAGACTTCGATGACGGCCGGACAATAAACGCAGCATCAGAGGAATTTTAGCTATTCGTCAAAATATTGAATAGATTGAAAATCGAAGAAGTCAAGAATTGAAGCAAACTACATGTCCTTTCTCACCGATTGAAGGTTGGATCGATCACATCCAAAGTATTTCAGGCTCTTCTATAAAAGAAACGAGACTGAAACACTTTGGAGGGGGCATCTGCAGGCGTAAAAAATTACCCACGGATTCCTGCATGCGACTCGAGATAGAGAGAAGATGATAAACATCACTATCCGGGTCACAGAAGCGTAATCGATGTCGATAAATGCATGAAGTAAGTCGACGAACTGTTTGAAGCAACAGAACTGCAGAATAACGAAGATACGAACTGATCGGGAGCTATGCTTCGCTTACGAAAGATGAAGCTTCCCTCGTGTCCCATCTACTCCACATGTGATTCAACCATGGGAGCTTGTAGATCTCCTCATCGGCTTTTCTTCGTACTTTGAATCACACAATTCCGAGTTCGGACAACGAAGATACGATAAAAATGGATGGGACAGACAAAACTATGCCCCGGGCCTTAGCGGAGACACCGTGTCTTGGCTA
>NC_033800.1:26281752-26333539 GCF_001876935.1 Asparagus officinalis
GACCGTGGCCGAGACACCGCGGGTATCCGCAGACCCAAAAACGCTATTTTGAACCATTTTTCGACCGTTAACCACCTGGATTTGTTCTAACTGATCTAATGTTATCCTAGAACATGATAAAATAGTTATAACTGGGGATAAGAGTTAATCGACCATTCTTATTCAAAAACAGAGGTCCCAAAGCCTATAAATACAGCCGTAGGGTCTTCATTTACACAGAGCTGGAATTCTTGAGCCTTGGCGAAGCCCTGCTAAATCAGCGACTAAGGAGCATGAATTTCAGAGAGGAGGAGGAGATCGGATCGAGTTTTTTTTGCATAAAGAAGAAGAGTTCGTCTTCCCGATTCCTTCGCTCGAGATCGTACCTAGCTGCGATCTCGAGAAGAGTGGTTATCTCGCTATTGTTGAGATAATCACTTTGGTTTCTTGATTCCTTCGTGAATCAACGAAACTCCGGATTGATCTAATCGTTTGGTAGTCCACGGATATCAACATCCCCGTCACATGCAAAGATCCCACGTAAGCAGTAGGAGATAAGCGTCCGCTGCATTTGTTTGAGTAGAGTTGCAATTTTCGTTATTTTGTTGTGTGGGGAGATCTTATAAAAAGATCAACTTTTAAACTCTTTGTAACGCTTAAAGTTATAATGAGTTGCACAATAAAAAAATCAGCTTTCACGCTAAACATGCATACCCTCTCTCCCTATTGCCATCAAATAATTTCTCATCATTTCTCCAAGATAGCGATGATGTACCATATAGCTCTGCTTGCCTCCATTAGATAACCTGATAGAGTGAGTGTCCTTATTACAACAAGGACATGATAATTTTCCATTAGTGCTCCATCCAGATAAATTTGCATAAGCAGGAAAATCATTAATAGTCCAAATTAGTGTTGCACGTTGCTCCATCCAGATAAATTTGCATAAGCAGGAAAATCATTAATAGTCCAAATTAGTGTTGCACGTAAAATAAAATTCTGTCTCAGAGATACATCATATGTTCATTAATAGTCCAAATTAGTGTTGCACGTAAAATAAAATTCTGTCTCAGAGATACATCATATGTTCGAATGCCTGAGGCCCACAACTCCTTTAGTTCTTCTATTAATGGTTATAAGTAGGTGTCAATAGCATCTCCAGGACCAGTTGGATCAGGAATGAGCATAGATAAAATAAAATTAGATGTTTCATGCACATCCATGGGGGTAAGTTATATGGTACAAGTAAAACAGGCCATATGCTATAAGAAACTTTTGAATTTGTGAAAGGTTGGAAACCATCACTTGCAAGACCAAGCCTAACATTTTGGGGCTCTTCGGTAAAGCTTTCATGTAGCTCATTAAAGTTTTTCCAAGCCTCAGAGTCAGCTGGATGCCTCATCACTCCGTCCTCAACTTGTCTTTCATGGTGCTATCGCATATCAAAAGCTGTCTTCGAAGACATGTAAAGCATTTGTAATCGTGGCTTAAGAGGAAAGTATCGTAATGTCTTTTGTGATATTTTTTTTACCATTTTCCTTTCACTTGATCTCTTTTCCATGTTTATCAAGTTTTCATCTAGAAGCACAATATCTCTGACACATATCAAGACCTTCTTCACTTTTCCAAAACAGCATGCAAGAGAACGGACACGAATCAATTTTTTTATATGATAGGTCAATGTCTCGGATCAATTTTTTGGCCTCGTCATATGAATTAGGTAGTGTTGATTCTGTTAGACCCTAGAGGGGGGTGATTAGGGTCTTATGCTATTCTAATCCCAATTAGAAGCTAATTAAAATTATGTTGATTAATTGTTGTTGCAAGAAGAAATATGATATGGATATGAACAATAATGATGAATAGAATGTACGCTAAGCAAAACACAAACACACGATATGTTTACGAGGTTCGGTCACCACGACCTACGTCCCCGCTCCTCACCTCGAGGAGATATCCACTATCACAATCCGGTTTGGAAGCCGGAACTTCTACACACTCGGTTTACAAGATCACCGAAAACTCTCACACTACACAAACACTATGCAATCACACTTTACACACTAAGTGTAGGAACCTAGCCCGTGTCCTCCTCCTCAAGTGTTCGATTACAACCTCTCCCTAGGTTCGTCAACCGACGCCACTCCTATTGGATTTGACCCCGTCTCTCGCCTCACGCTTCTCTCGGTGTACAAGTGTATTACAAGTGATTCTCACAAATAAAAGTTAAATACAATGATTTGTTCTCAAATAACAAGTGAGAACACAATGAAGCTCACACTCACTAAATCACACCCCACAACCCAATATATGATGTATGAAATGCTACAAGCTCAAATAGGGTGTGTGTGATAATATGAGTATAAACAATTTCTAACTCAATTAAAAAACTAGCAATAAATGATGATATGAAAATCAAAAAAATAAATTTGCTAGAGAATAGAGTTAGGAAAACTTCTCTATGAACACAAAGAGAGGATGAAGAAGATTGAGGGTGAATCCCCAATTGGCAACGTTAGCTTCCTCCTTTGTAAACAAACACCAAACCCAAACTTGAGAATAAGCAAACTTCTAAACACTTGAAAACTCTTGTTAAAAACCTCTTAGTTAATAGGAAATAGTTAATGCACATGGGTATTTATAGGCTTGAAGAAACCAGCCCAAAAATCCAACCAAAACCCTTAAAATCATTAAAATAAACAAAGCTGGAAACTAGCCGTTACTGTGCCAACGGCTATATATAAGTCGACTTATCAGGTTACACAAGTCGACTTGACAGAAGGAAAATCAAATGCAGAAAGAGAGATTATAAGTCGACTTATAGTCGACTTATTACAAGTCAACTTACTTTTAAGAACAAGTCGACTTAACAGAGGAAAAATGCATATTCCAAGCTAGTTCATAAGTCGACTTATCAGACCTGATAAGTCGACTTATGAACATGCACAGACACTGTGCATGTCCAAAATCTGACTTTTGAAGGCTCTTTAAAAATAGTAAACAATTTCCAAAAAATGTAAAATCTTGGAAAAAGTTTATAATCATACATACAAACATGTTGGAAAAAGAATTTTTCAATTTGCATTTATAATTTGTGAAAAACACTGTATTCTGCAAAAATACTAAAAGACGTATATATGAAAAACATGTGATTTTTATTTTGGACTCAAAACAAGTTTTGAAAACTTATGGAATATTTATATGGACATAATAAAAGTTGCTTATGATGTAAATATAGTCCAAAACTTATTTTGCATAAAAACACTTATAGTTACGAAAATCACAAATATATATGTGTGTGTATATTTGAGCTTTATAGAATTAACACACATTATATAAACCCTAAACTAATTTACCCAAGCTATGAGATCTTCAATATGCTCAACTTGGTAATCTTGCGGATGAAGCCTGAACTTGGATCTTCAACTTGAATTTGCATAGCTTCAACCACTATTCCACCAACCTCCATTTGATATGATCGTTATGGCGCAATCCATCCATCCTCCAACTCGTTGTTTGCCTAGAAAAAATACGAAAACACAAACACTAGACAAACAACAATAAGAATTGTTTGTAATCATCCAAACAAGATTAGAAGATGTAGGCTCATAACATGAGACCTAACAATCTCCCCCTTTTTGATGATGACAAACAATCTATACAAAGAGTATATAAAGTATATAAGATATACAATAAAGCACAATACTCTTAAAAGATACTCACAAACCACTTGTTTCTCCCCCTTTGGCAACATCAAAAATGGGGAAACAAAAGAATAAGAGAGCGAAAGCTCCCCCTATCATAAAGCATAGGTAAGTATATAAAAAAATTTGGAAAGCCTCCCCCTGTATAAGTGCCACATGAAAATATGAATATAAGATAAGCACATACCATACTCTAGCCACCAAAAAATAAGAGATGATATATCAAAGCAAATGTAGATGGAAAACCAAACAAACATAAGTGTTTACAACGATTCATATCGTTTAACACAAAACAAGAAGAACATCCAAACCTACATAATTCAACAAAAGAGATAGTTCATTACAACTAAGTTCAAAGTTTTTGACAAAAAGCTAATATAGAACATAAAGATCATGGTTCGGATGGTCCTGGACCCGGGGGAGGTGATGGGTGCTGCATCATCCTAACAATGTCGACAAGTCTCTTCTCAATGTGGGACAGATGCGTCTCCTGATGAGTCCTAATCGCACCGAGATCTCTCCTAATGGACTCCTGAGAACTCCTAATGTCATCCTGAGTGCGCTCAATCTCTTCAAACCTCATCCTAAGATCCACCTGAGTGTCTTCTATTCTCTAAAATCTCCCCTGATCAGCATCATGATACTTAGCAATACGGGTGTAGAGGTTCTGGATATAGCTAGGTAGGGTAGAGGGAAAATCATCATCTTCATACTCAGAATGGACATGATCAACAATAGGCTCAAGATTGGAAGACACATGAAGGCGAGCAAGCTTGGCTTGTAAAGAATGACGGGTGGTAGGAATTTTCATCCGATGAAGAGCAGAAACGTCGAATAGAGGACGGACTTTGACCTTAACTTCATTGGATAACTCAATATCAAAGTGGGTGAAAACCCGAGAGAGTATAGCCCCGAAAGGAATGAATGTGCTGGGTTCAGTGGTCATGACATCGAAAATAACATTTCCCCATTTAACATCTACATTCCCTACAATAGCATAGATAGCTCTAGTAAGCTCTTGGGAGTAGTGACTATAGGTTCCAGTTTTGGGGAAAATGTTGTAGCAAACGATACGACCGATGATTTTGGCCAAGAAGGAGGCATTAGAAGATTCTAAGGGTAGATGAAAGCCTGGTTTGGTCAAGAGTGCTTCTATAGCTGGATCATCGTAAATAACATCCTTTAAGAGGATTTCACCACGAGAAAGACCAAGAATGATAGAAATATCGTCGGCACAAAAAGTGATTTGACGATCCTTAACTATAGAGGAAATGAAGAGATTGTGAGGGTTGGATTTGTTGATTCTCATGTTCGCATAAAAGAGATGCACCATATGAGGATAATAGGAGATGTCATTGGTACTAGAAAGAAATTGAGTCATGTGAACATGATCGAAAATATCTTGAAGCCTAAAATGATTAAAGTCCTTAAAATTAACATATCGTCCGGGAAATGGCTTAAGTTGACAAATAGAATGATATTTAGTAAGGGCTGAATGATCTCTAAGATAATGTTCATAGGATGCAAAGTTAGAAGAGGGAGGTTGTGGAGCATGTGATGATGAGGGTTGATCCCCGTAAAACCCTAAAAATTTGAATATAATGTGATAAATAATTATAAATATATTATATGGTGAAAATAATATATCTTTGATGTTTGGTTATGATAAGAATTGATTTGAGGTCAATTCAATGTATATTTGTGAATATATGAAATCAAATTCACAAAACATGCACAAAGGCAAAGAGTGAGAATCTGAGAATTTTGACCAGTTGAGAATTTTTATGTTTTGCATACCGTTCTAGTCAGAATCTAGAAAAGTGTATAAGATAAAAGTTGTAGGTCTCTTCAAGAGCTTTCCAATGAGTCTTAGATCACCTCATTCTGAGATCGGATGAGAAAGATACAACCTTTATAACAAACCCGAGTCTGAGCATGACCCAGAACACTGTGCAGTCGACCGCCGTGGTCGCTGCGGTCGACTGCTGGGCGAATCTGGTTCTGTCAGTTTTGTTTCGGGTCAGGTTTTGTTTATACCGAACCCAATTGTTACCCTAGGTATTTATACTCGTTTTGAAGCTCTCAAAACCCTCTTTTAAACCCTTATAGCCTCAGCCCCCTCCTCTCTCTTTTTCAAACCCTAAAACCCCTTTCTTTGGCGATTCTTGGAGGATTTTGGAGGAGTCGACGCGAGATCCATCGGTGTTCAGTGAAGGAGGATCGTTCTCACTCATTTTTGGGAGTTCATCTACACCCCTCAGGCGAGTAGCTTCTCGGCCAACCCTATCCCATGTTTTAAAAGGTTTTTATAATGATTTTCATGAATTTTAATGAGCCTAAAAGGTATTTTTGTATAAAGATGAATTCTCTATAATGTGGATTGCAAGAATCAAATGTTTCAGTTTATAAAAGCTCACCAATGTTTTGTTTATTGAAGATCTAGATCTGAAATTTGCTTAAACAAGAGTTAAATCACGATTTACTGTTATCAAAACGTTTTAATATGTTTCATATGTATTTAGAATTTTGGGGATGTCCGGTCGACCGTGATGCTCTGCGCGGTCAACCGCGATGCCGCGGCGGTCGACCGCGAGGCGCGTATCAGAGCGCGGTCGACCGGGGCGGTCAACCGCCGCACAGTCTGGAGTAAAACTCTCTGTTCTGTATATTTTATTCATGTTCGAGAGTTTGCCTAGATTATCTAACTCTGGTTTTTAGTCTTACTATGTATTAATGCATGATTGATGACCTGAGGGTACAAATTGGGGATTTACACACTGATTTGAGTGTGAATTGATATAAGTAGATTTCACTATGTATCTCAGCGACATTTTCACAATTTCACAGTCCTCGTGTGGGACTATAATCCATTTCAGTCCTCGTGTTGGACTATAATCCATTTCAGTCCTCGTGTTGGACATTTGCCACTTATTCCATGAGTTTGGAAACCACAGTATATAGTTCCTGTATCGGACATAGTTCTTAACCCTGCATATGACTATCTCACAGTAGTTTATGATGTGACACTTATGTAGATTTTGACATGACATTCATGTAAGTAATAACATGATACTCATTTAGGCTATGTCATGGCACTGTATTTATGCTCTGATATTTGTTGTATTTCTATTATTATTGTTCCTGTACTAGAACCTCGGGTTTGGTATTTAGGGCTTTACAATTTGAGATACAAGGTATATACATGAGGGTTTCCTTGTTTGGATTATTTCGCTCGACGTACCTATGCTCGTGTTGTAATTTACTAAATATTAAAACCCATTATTTGCTAGGATCAATGATTTTAACTATTATGTAATAACTGTATTTTCTGTATACAACGAGCCCTTTTCCTTGGGGTTGGTTGTGATGTTGCTCGCTAGCGCTTTGACGCTCGTTGTCCCTCCCCCTTTCAGGTAACGAGCCAGGAGCCCGGAGAGTCGCAGGTTGATGGCGATGCACTTTAGCTTCAGCCGTAAATTTAGTTATATTTTCTTTTGAGCTCCACTATAGACTTTTGTTTAGACATTTGAGAGTTTTATTCTAGAAGTTGTAAAGGCTGTGTGCCTTATTTCCTCTTGTCAGACATTTTGTATTTGAGACTTGTTGAGAACTCCAGTTCATTTATTTCAGACATTTACTTGAATTTCAGTATGTTAGATGATGAAATATTAATTTGATCTCTATTATTTCATCAGTTGATTCTTGTATTATCTTTTACTTGCTTTTGTACCTACACCTGTTATTGACTATACTAGAGAGATAGTAATTGTGATGGTGAAACATGTTATTGCACGGTGTGGTGCATGGCAGGTTTGACATCCCTGGTTTCATCTTAGACCGCAGCCTTGTGTGAACCCAGGGGCATCACAGTTGGTATCAGAGACTGGTTCCAGTATCCTTAGGATCATCCTGTGTCGAGTCGTGGAGCTAGGATAGAGTTTCTTAGGATTCATGTATAGAGTCCATAAGGGTTTCCTAGTATGAGTGAGGACGATATATGCGTATATCTCAAAAAAAATTTGAGAAATTTTTTATGACAACTATTTTATTTTGACTAAAAGTATTTGCGTGAATATTATGTGTATTGAATTCGTACTGTAATACGTTAAATATTTGTATGTGTATTTTTGCTATCTCACTTACTGTGAAAATTAAGCTCTCCTTTTGATATTATAAATATCGAAACGAGGATATGGTCGAGGTAAAACTCATACCTGGAGAGTTGGGCATGCAGAGCCAAGCCGCAGCAGACTCCACAGTATTTGATCGACATCATGGCACTATTAGCAACAAGATGTTACAACACTCGATGAGCAAGAAGTGTATCCATTTTCGTCAGCAGTACCACTTTCAGGAGTTCCATCCCCGGTTGTACCCGTCGTGAAAGTAAAGAAGCAATACTTATGAGGGCACCACTACCACAATCAGTTGTTTATAGAGCCACAGAATAGGAAGTTTAGCTCTAAAAGAATAAGAAAGATATCAGATAATAAGAGCACCAAAGTTTCAAGTCACACCAATTTCATTTGCAACCTATAAGGGAATGAGTATGTGGAAATTTCTTGAACGCCGACTTAGTACCAAGCAGAAGTTAGATGTATTCAGCATTAAGGACATCGCTGGAGGATAGCAACAACATCAAGATTTTTGACGGGGCAGCAATTATCCCCTATTTGGGAGAATTTTAGTCACTACTTCAACAAGTAGTTAAAGCTAGTCTAAGTGAAGTAGGGAGATATACCCATAGTAAAGGAAGAAAATCAAATCAGAATAGTGACAATGATAATGACAAGAGAACTAATACGGAATCTAGAGAATCCTAGCAGTGGGAGAATGATTTTAACCCAGTAACGAGGACAATATAAGAAAGGAGCTCAATATGATTCGAGAGCGCCGAAGTAGCGCAGAGTCCGGAGTACATGTTACAATCAAAACAATATTGAACAAAGAACGAAAGACTTGTCGCAGTACACCAGCAGGAAGTCAGCATGATAAAGGTCACAGTCGATAGTCTCAGAGTCATAATTTTGGCCAGAGCGGAAAAATAGAGACACTACTTGTTAATCCGAGGATTTAGGAGCCAGCAGGCCAGATTTGCTTTATCCAGGAGATTCCTGAAGGACAGATTATCCCATATTTGCATTATCCAGCATAGTCTATTCAATAGTACCGCGTGATCAGGGTACGAGTGGAGTTTTCTTCGTGATTTCCTTTTCAGCTCGGATCTAGTTGAGTTAGGAAATTTGCTTATCTCTTATCTTTCATACCTTCGTTGATAGGTTTCAGCTTGTAGCACATTCCTTAGATATTCTGTTGTCAGTCTTTACTCCTCTAGAGGGGGTGTCCCTTCCATCTGTAGGAGATGTGTCATCAAACTTGATGAGTTTGAGTTAGTCATCGAGTCGATCGCGTTGTTGATGTCAAATTTCTACATCATTCTTGGTATGGATTGGCTATCTTCCTACCATATTAGTATTGACTGCTTTGCGGAGACGGTCAAATTTGTGAGCGTCCGATGGGTCCGAGATGATTATAGCAACCTCCCAGGGCAACCGTTTTGCGGAGTCATTTCTGGTGTACATCGATGAGGTGATGCGACGAGATAAGGGTATTGATTTATTAGAGACTAGAGTTGTCTCAGAGTATCAGGATGTCTTTCAGGACATACCTGGATTACCTCCTATGTGAGAGGTCGAGTTCTGTATTGAGTTGCAGCCAGTCACAGTCCCGATATCCCACGCACCCTATCGCATGGCACCAGCTGAGATGAGGGAGCTTTAGACCCAGTTGGACGAGTTATTAGCTCAGGGTTTTATTCATCAGAGTCATTCTCCGTGGGGAGCGCCAGTTCTCTTCATGAAGAAGAAGGACGGTAGTATGCATTTGTGTATTGATTATAGAGAGTTGAACAAGGTCACTATCCGGAATAGGTACATATTACCTAGGATTTATGACTTGTTCGATCAGCTGCGCGAAGCGCATGTTTCCCGAAGATTGATCTTTGTTTTGGGTTATTGTAGTTGCGAGTTCGGGAGATGGATTTTCCCAAAGCCGTGTTTTTCTGATTCGATATGAATCTTTCGAGTTTCTGGTCACACCATTTGGGTTGACCAATGCACCCGCTGTATTCATGGATTTTATGAACCAGGTTTTCCATCCCTTTTTGGATCAGTTCGTGATAGTTTTTATCAATGATATTCTCATTTATTCAAGATCGGAGGCAGAACACGAGCAACATCTATGGTTAGCTTTGAAGACTCTACAGGAGCGTCAGTTATATGCCAAGTTCAGCAAGTGTAAATTTTGGCTTTCAGAAGTTAGATTTCTAGACCACGTCATCAGTAGAGAGGGCATAGCAGTGGATCCGGCTAAGGTTGTAGCAGTTCTTGATTGGGAGCCGCCAAAGACGGAGACAGAGATTCATAGCTTTTCGGGTTTAGCCGGCTATTATTGGAAGTTTATCCAGGATATTTGTGGTCTACACAAATACATCATTGGCAGAGTTAGGAGACGTTTTGATGCAGACTCAGAGAGTAGTAACATATGTCTCACAGCAATTGAGAGTACATGAGCAGATCTATTTCCACTTATGATTTGGAGTTAGCAGTAGTGGTATTTGCACTGAAGTCATGGAGACTTTACTTATATGAAGTACAGTATGAATTACTCACGGACCATCAGAGTCTGAAGTATATTTTCTCTCAGAAGGAACTCAACCAGAGACAAAGGAAGTGGATTAAGTTTACCAAGGACTACAAGTTCGCGATTCAGTATCATCCGGGAAAGGAAAATGTTGTAGCAGATGCCTTGAGTAGGAAGCGTCGACATCGGGTTTTAGCTTAGAAGTGCTCGTTGTATCGAGATATTCTCACCCTTAGTCAGTGTGATTTTAGACATGAGATTGGTGGAACCAGTGCATTATAGGGAGCTGTGTCATTACAGCCAGCTTGGAGAGACAGAGTTGTCAGAACTCAGTTGGAAAATTATTAAATTCAAATCCAGAAGGAGGAAATTTCCAAAGCGCCTAAGACTGATTGGGCCGTTGGAGCAGATGGAAGTCTACGGATGAAGGATAGACTGGTTATGCCAACCAGTGCAGAGCTTAAGAGGGAGTTGCTAAATGAAGCACATCGTACTCAGTTCATAGTACATCCAGGGACCCCTAAGATGTACAAGGACCTAAAAAGACACCTTTGGATGGAGTGTTATGCGTAGGAAGATTTCAAAGTATGTAGCTAAGTATCTTACCTGTCAATGAGTAATGGCGGAACATCAGAGACCAGTAGGATCACGTCAGCTTTTAACCATTTCAGAGTAGAAGTGGGCGGACATTTCTATGGACCTTATTGTAGAGTTGTCGAAATCGAAGAAAGAGAATGATTCGATTTAGGTGGTAATGGATAGACTGATGAAGTCAATACATTTTATTCCAGCGAGGACTAACTATACAGCTGAGATGTATGTGAGGATACTTATTCAAGAGACTATTCGACTTCATGGAGTTCCAGATGCGATAGCATCAGATTGAGATTTTAGTGTTCATTCCACATTTTTGGAAGGGTTTCCGGGATTCTTTTGGGTAACAGATTTATCGTATTATAGTGTATTTCATCCATAGATGGATGGTCAGACGGAGAGAGTAAATTAGATGTTGGAAAACAGGTGGCGGGCTTGTGTCATTGACTTTCAAGGTAGCTGGGAGGATCATATTCCACTGATAGAGTTCGTTTAGGACAATAATTATTAAGCGACAATCGGTATGACCCCGTATGAAGCAACGTATGAGAGGCCTTGCAAAATCGACTATATGTTGGGTAGAGCCGAAGAAGAGTTTAATACTTGGGCCAGAGCTTATGAGACAGATTACAGAGAAAGTAACATTTATCAGAGATCAGATTCTAGCTGCTTAGAGTCGGCAAAAGAACTATACTAATAAGAGACTAAGACCCTCGGAGTTTCGAATTGGAGATCCAGTTATGCTGAAGGTATCGCATAGGAAAGGTGTGTAGCAATTCGGGAGACGGAAAAAGGTTACGACGAGATACATTGGACCGTATCAGATTTTGGAGAGCATTGGAGCTGTGTCATACAGACTAGATCTTCTAGCATCGATGTCTAGTATACACAATGTATTTCATGTTTCTATGCTTAAGAAACAATTACGTGATGAAGAACAGTAGTGAGTGTTGAACGCATCAGAGATTTATCTTCAGGATGGTTTGACTACGATTGAAATCCCAGTTTGTATACTTGCTAGAGAAGACAAGAAATTTAGTAACAAGATATTTTTTCCCTTGGAGAAAACTCAGTGGAACCAGAAAGGAGTTGAGATGATTTTCAGGGGCGCGAAGATGTTATGCCGCACGACTTCCTGCACCTATTGAGGAAGTGCATTGATTTATGTGTGTGATTATTTATGTGGTTATATTTTGATTTAACGCTAGAATGAGGATATTTTCACTTAATTCTTAATCTTTCGGAACACATGGTATATATATGGGGGGTTCCTTGTTTGGATTTTTCGTCCGACGTACTAGTTCCATTCGAAGTCATCCTGGACTGTTAAATATAAATATCCATATATGCTTATCAAGAGTAAAATTCTAAATGTTTCTGGTTGCGGGTTGAATTAGACCCACTATGTGTTTTTCTAGTATTATTATTTGCTTAAGTATGATTTCTGAATTTCGAGGACGAAATTCTTTTAAGGGGGGAAGAATGTAAAACCCTAAAAATTTGAATATAATGTGATAAATAATTATAAATATATTATATGGTGAAAATAATATATCTTTGATGTTTGGGTATGATAAGAATTGATTTGAGGTCAATTCAATGTATATTTGTGAATATATGAGTTCAAATTCACAAAACATGCACAAAGGCAAAGAGTGAGAATCTGAGAATTTTGACCAGTTGAGAATTTTTATGTTTTATATACCGTTCTAGTCAGAATCTGGAAAAGTGTATAAGATCAAAGTTGTAGGTCTCTTCAAGAGCTTTCCAATGAGTCTTAGATCACCTCATTCTGAGATCGGATGAGAAAGATACAACCTTTTTGATCCCTCCCACTTCTACGACGTTTGTGGATGTTTTTAGACATAATGAATGAAAACAGAACTAAAATATGAACACAGGTCTAAGAACAAACCCAAAACTCAAACCCTAGATAAAGTAATAGGTGAAATTGAACTAAATTAGGGTTGAGGAGCAGGAGATATACCTAGACACGAGATAGAGACCCAAAATGGCGAAGGAGAGCAGTCAAATGGACGGAGCAGAGGATGAGAGGGAAGGGAGAACGACATGGCGAAGGGGGAAGAGGAACGAAGAAATTGGGGAGGTGGCGTTTCGGTTCTCTCTAAAGGAAAGGCAATAAGGGTGGCGATTAGATCAACTCACTAATGGACGGCCAAGATCAAATCTACTGATGGGTCAGGTTTTCTATGGGTCTGAACCGAACCAAAGCCAGACAGATGCCGTAAGTTGACTGCAATTCGACTTACTATAAGTCGACTTGTAGTCGACTTATGACTAAAAGATTTTTCCAGAAAGATTAAAACAGTTAATTTTTGAATACAAAAAAATGTAATATTCATTTTTATTGTATGAAAATCTTTGAATTAAATATTTTAACAATAAATTATCTGCATGATAAAATTTTAAAGAAAAATTTGACAAATTTTCATTTATAAACAAAAATTTAAAACATTTTCAAACACAAACATGAAAACAAAACAAGATTAAACAAAGTCAAATTTGTTTTGGCACCCAATCATTGTTGGTGCCGGAAAACTTAGGGACATGACCCCTATCATGTAAATCCACGGCCTTGGGGTTATGAACCCGTTTGGGTGTATTTTGTGCACCGATACGATCAAAGCAAAAATTGTAAATATGACCCATACGATTGCAATTTGTGCAATATAGAGGTTTGAATGGTTTTCGTTGACCAAAATGAAATGCACGTAGTTCATTTGCACGAATAGATTTTTCTTTATACTTATTTTGCAAACGAGAATTTCTTTTCAAATCAAAACAAAACTTGGTCAAATGACCAAAACGACCACAATAATCACATTTATACACATGAGCATGTTTATGATTTACACTATGTGTGTGTACATATGTATGTGATGAAGAAGCTTGATGGGATGCACAATCATGAATAAGTTTGTCAATTTTTGGTGCATTATGACAAAATTGAGCTAAATGGCCTTTAAGACCGCAAATAGAACATTTGTGAATTTTGTCATACATATGTGCATAGTGAATAGGTTTCTTAGAAGAATTAGCATTGAATTTTGTACATAAGTCCATAAGCTTTTTATTATTAGCAATACAAGTGTTTAGTGTTGAATCTAAGGTAGATATTCGTTTTCTCATTTGATTCAACTCATCATTGTGCATACAAGCATTGCTACTAGAAGTAGAATAAATAAGATTACTCATCATAGATTTCAACTTATCTACTTCTAACATAGCATCACGTTTTTCATGAAGCAAACTAGCATTTTTAATTTTTAAATTTTCATTGCATTCTTTAAGAATTATATTTTCATTTGCAATAAAATTAAACTTAGTAGCTAGTGTTTCATGAGTGGATTTCATATTAACATACTTACTCTTTACATCAATATAGCAATTGTGTAATTTTCCAAACTCAAGAGCAAGTTCATCAAAAGTAATAATATCATCATTACCGCATACCTCACTAGGGTTATCACCTAGTGGTATTGTACATAGAGATGAGGCTTCCTTAGAACTCAAAGCGGGATTTTCCAACGCTTGTTGAATAGCCTCCAATTTCCCTTCATGTGCTTCAATAAGTTTCCATAAAGCGAAAGCACTATCAAAATTAGCAAATTTGTTAGAAAACGATGAGTGAAAAGCGTTAATCAAATATTCTAACAAAAGCTTATTCATGTTAAACAATCTTTTATCCTCGCGGTTGGAATCCAAAGAACTGAGTAACTCGGTTCTATCTGTATCCTTCCTCGCAAGAGTAGCCATCAGCTGCGCAACAGAATTCTCGTGTGATTGAAGCTCGTTGCTGATGGAAGATCTCAGGTCGCGCCACTGTGCCAGCCTATGCTCCAACTGAGAGGACGCGAAGGAAAAAGCTCCATTAGCCTTCAACTCCTCTAACTCTCGGATCTCAGACTCCATAACAACAAAGTCGGCAGTGAAGGAATCAGCCAACTCTGGATACCCTTCTTCTCTGATCATCGTCATGTAGCGAGAAAGGGAACACCTGAACTGATCGAAACAATATCCTCGATGAAGAAGTTTCTCGATCATGCCGTTAAAAAAGAGGACGAAAAGGCCGAGATCCGTGCAAAAAATGTCTTTATTGGGATCGGTATCGGCCAAAAGGGCGAGGACATGCTCATATAGAGATGATCGAGATCCTACAAGCAATAATATGGAAAAGTAAGAGATTCTCGAACATGATAAGAAAATTTAAAGCAAATTGCAAGCAGACCAATACCAGTAGAGGTCCCTAGAGGCTGAAGTCCTACGGCTGGTTCTGTTAGTCTAGTCTCAACAGGCTCCGAGATAACAGCAGAGGTGGTCGTTGAGGGTATATCAATCTCTCTAGGTAAATCTGTAATGCCTCTCGGTGCTGGAGGAGAGACACCACCGTTAGCCAAGCTTGCAGAGCTGGAGACCGTAGTCGTATCAGTCATGATGGTTGGTCCTATGATCACACTCCTCTATTAGTCAAGTAAAAATTCAGGCAAATGAAAAGGATTACGGTGACGAAGATTATATACATACCTGCAGACCCGTTACCCTCAGGTAAACTAGAGATACCAGGAATCATAACTGAATCAGTCCTAGTGACTGGTCCTGTGATTACAATTCTGGGTTAGTCAAAATAAAAATCTTAACAAAATAAAGAGAATTATATATATACCTGTAGACGAATCACCCTCAAAGGGTGGTCCTGCAGTCCCTCTGGTGGCCTGCTCCGCCAACATGTCAACCAATAGTCCAATGTCAAATCCTGAGAAACTCGGTGCTGAAACATACGCAAGTTCTTCAAAACCCATGTCATGGAAGACTTCGTCCTCGACTGGTCCTGCACGAGAATTTAAGGATTGGATATATACAAAAGATGGGAAAAGAGGGAAGAGCTCAGATTTACCTGCAGTAGGGACGGAAGATTCTTTTGCCCCGATATCCGTGCCTGGACTTTTAATTTATCTAAAAGAAAAGAATTAAAGGAGGAGTAAATCCTGAATTCCCCAGTTCTTCCAAATGCTACTAAAGAATTAAAGGAGGAGTAAATCCTGAATTCCCCAGTTCTTCCAAATGCTACTCGAGTAACGCATCATCGGATTTAGATATACCTGAGCGTAGAATCGTTGGTTCAACGTTATTGACCGGTTCAGTATCCCTGTTCGTTTCAACATTCATAGGCTCGTCATGAATGGCATCACACATCTGTTGCACAAAGCTATCCAAACGATCAGAATCAGGGAATACAGAATCCTGTAGAAGTTCGCCTTCTTCATGGTTTCCTGGAACATAAAACATGATTAAATTTAGCGAATCCAACAGGAGAATCATTTTAAAGTAATAAAGACTATAGGGTGTTACCTTCCTCTCCGCCGGCGATGCCTCCTAACTCTGCTCCATGGGCATGCCGACCAATATGTGGCTTATGAACGGTCTTCTTCCGTTTTGGAACATGAACCCTCATAGAACCAGTAGGCCGTTCATGCATGAATTTAGTACGCATCTCAGCCTGTGCGGGAGCTTTATCGCTAGACCGAGACCTCGCATGGCGAGAAGCGAGTGATTCATGTTCATCAGCCATTCTACCTGGAGTGATAAGAGTCATCTTGTTAGGATAAGTGAATAAGACTTTTTGCTCTGGTTGTCGAAAAGCCAATTGCAATCGAGAAAGGATATGACGTTGATGCCAACGAAAGAAAGCCAAGTCAGTTAATTCTGAAAAGAAGGAGTCTAACAAACCTGCATTAGGTTCTTCCTTGTCAGTATCTGTGTCCACATATTCCTCCTCAGAAGTCTCATCCTCATCGCCAGTAGGAAGGAGCTCTTCATCATCCTCCATCCTATCTCTGCTCGAAAGGGAAGGTTTGGCAGGCCTTTTCCCCTGCTTCTTCAAAAGCTCGGCCCTACGAGTAGCCTGGATAGTGAGTTGAACCAAATGCTCAGCCTCCAGCTTTGAAAGACTCCTCACGCCTAGGAACTCATTGGCGGAAAGGAACCACTTGCAACTGAGAAAAGTAAGAAATGACTTACGCTTAGATGAAGGAAGAGCGAAATAGGCTCCAGTACAGCCCACCATAGTCCAAAGCCATGCCCGAACGCCGTCAATAAGCCCTCCCTCGGTCTTCAAACCACGGTTCGGATTCCCAATGTATAGTTGGTCGTAACCAAACTGGCGAGCGAAACGGCACGGAAGGTAAGGCTCAATGTGGCAATGATTCTTCACCCGAAGAACAAGATACCCGATGTGGATGTTCACCAACCAATGGAAACAGCCAGCGTCAAGAGAAGTCCGACCAGTTCTGGGTTACTCCTCATCAATCAAAACATCACCATAACGACCTGAGAAGCGAGGAAAACACTTGAAGAACTCCCAGCTGTAGGTGTAAATTTTGATCTCCCGAAAATAGGGAACTTCGTTTGTATTGATAAGAACGGCTTATTACAAACTAATAATCAAATGTTTACAACAGAAGCGGAGGCAATGCCCTCCTTGTTTAACGTGGGTTCCTCGGTGGCGATAGGACGCCTCGCTCGGTGCTCGTGCCGAGTCTGCTTCCCTTGGACGATCCGATCGAAGTTGCTGCTGGAACTTCAGTTCTCAAATAAGGGAGCCTTTGGCAAAAGTCCAGGTTCAACCTTTGGGAGATTAGCCAGCAGAATATGCAACAGCTAATCCCCCTCTTCATGCTGGCTGAAGATGGGTTTTAATAGGCAAGGGATGGTATTGATTCATGGGATTTGACCACTAATAGAGATGAGGGAGCCAACCGCCCTAGCTGTGGGATGTGACCACTTAGGGGGTCCTGTCAGTCGCCCTAGCTGTGGGACGTGACCACTTAGGGGGTCCTGTCAGCCGCCCTATTCTTGCTAGGTGAGGAGCGCCATGCTTTCTCTCATTCGTACTGTGGACGGCCATCTGACGGGCCTGGAGTATTGTGCCCTCTCCCTTGATTTGTGGGATTTGACCACTGATGTAACTGTTCCCATACTCCAAGTGGGCAGTTGACAGTGAGCTGGCGAGTCTGCAGCTTGGGTCTGCAGGCGAGCTTGGGACTGTAGGCAGACTTGGGTCTGCAGGCGAGCTTGCAGGCGAGCTGGGTCTGTAGGCGAGCTTGTGACTGCTGGCAGACTTGGGTCTGTAGGTGAGCTGGGTCTGCAGGCGAGCTCGAGTGTGCAGGCGAGCTTGCGACTGCAGGCAAACTTGGGTCTGCAGGCGAGCTGGGTCTGCAGGCTAGCTCAGGTGTGCAGGCAGACTTGGGTCTTGATCGTGCAGGTGAAATTCGAGCGGCAGGCGAGCTCCTGAGCATGGATCGAAGAATAAGCCGTAACTTTCAAACCGTAAGTCGGAATTGACGAATTATATATGAAAATTGCCTATCTCGACGAGATTTCCTTACGGTTTGGGAGATATCTGCGTTTTCCCCTTTTTCGCTATTTCGGGTGAGGTTTTAGCAGTTTTGTTCTGAACTTCTCTGATAAGGATTTAAAGGCAATTTTTATTGCCTACAAAACCCCCTCCAAAGTTTTCAGACCTGAATCAGGCCGCATGGGGTCTGGAACACTTTGGATATGAAGTCCCGTAAAGTGATCCCTGCTCTTCACTCGCAGCTGATGATCGCCTTCTAGGATTTTGAGCAAACCCTCAGCTATCAACGGACTTGATTTGTCTTTACCAACTGCCGTTTGAGTTGGACTAGCCATGCTCTTGCCCTTAGCATGGTAAGTTGTCGAGGAGTTTCTCTTAGGCTCAATGCTAAAATTTCTCCTCTATCCTTAGCCTTTCGAGGCGTTTGGATTAAGAGAGTAGGTAGCAGTTTAACCTCATATACCAGTCGGAGGGTAGGAGCAGTTTATACTCAAGCACCAGTTGGAGTGAAGGAGCAGTTTAGCCTCGTGCACCGGTTGGAGGAAAGGAACATTTTATACTCTTGCACCAGTTGGAGTAAAGGGAACAGTTTATACTCGTATACCCGTTGGAGTCTAGGGAACAGTTTATACTCGTATACCCGTTGGAGATGAAGACGAACCCTGATTTGTCTTCTCTTGGGGCAAAGACGAACCCTGAAATAGCAGCACATCGCATAGTAGGCCACTATCAAACAACAACACCTTTTATGGGAAAGACGGTGCTGGGAGAATCAAATCGTTCAGGGACGTATGAGTATGACGACTGATCGGACAACGTCATTTGCGGGAATGACGGTGCCAGCTATCAGAGGTAATCGTTAACATGATAAAAATTGTCGTGATCGGAGCGACTTTGAGGACCTACCATCCTTTTGAAGAGGATTGGTAAGTTGATTTTGTCAGAGGTGTAGTGTTAACATGACAGTGGGAGTTTATTACGATTTGAGCAACTCTATGGACCTACCATCCTATTGAAGAGGACTGGTAAGTTGATTTGTCAGAGGTGACCGTTAACATGACAGTGGGGGTCCCGCCATCCTATTGAAGAGGATTGGCCGGGGATTGTGGCTTTGGTCCTAACTATCTGAAGGTTTGACCAAGTGGGAGTTTGATGCAGCCCACCTGAACTGCTAGTCTCGCCTGTTTCGAGCGGTTCGCCATAACCGGGAACCTGGCTCAAGAAGTGGAGCTCGCCTAAACTGTTAGGTTCGCCTGATTTGAGCGGTTCGCCGAAATTGGGAACCTGGCTCAAAGAGATGGGCTCGCCTAAACTGCTAGGCTCGCCCGATTTGAGCGGTTCGCCAAAAATAGGAACCTGGCTCAAGAAGTGGAGCTCGTCTAAACTGTTAGGCTCGCCTGTTTTGAGCGGTACGTCATAACCGGGAATCTAGCTCAAGAAGTGGAAGTATAGGGAATAGTTTAACCTCTTATACTAGTTGGAGGATCAGAAGAATCAGTTTATACTCATGTACTTGTCAGAGTGTAAGGGGACTATCAGTGGTGATTGTTAACGTGATAGCTTTGTGAGCCCGCCGTCCTATTGAAGAGGACTAACGGGGGAAATTAAGAGGAGACTATCAGAGGTAATAGTTAACTTGATAGTTTTGTGGGCCCGCTGTCCTATTGAAGAGGACTAACGGGGGAAATCGTAGGATATGAGGAAATGGTCTCCACTACCAAGGCATCTCGGTCATCATCTCCTCGAAATTCATGAGGGTCTTCGTGACCCATATGCTTGAGCATGCTCTCGACTTGTTCTCCTTGGCGGAGTAAGTCTTTCCATGAGCGAGCTTTAACAGCGTCCATATTAGATAGAACGCTGATGGAGAGATTGTTCCGGCACATCTCGATGAGCGTGGCCTCGGAAACTCGATCGCGGGAATGCAGCGATCGGTTTCTGAATCTCTTGACAAAGTTGCTTACAGACTCTGTCTTCCTCTGCTTCACAGTTAGCAGGGTGGCCATAGATACTTCTGTGTCATCGTCGAAGAATCTGGCCACGAAGAGCCTTTCCATGTCCTTCCAGCAGGTGATGGACCCAGGCTCCAATCTGTGAAACCATTCAAAAGCGACCCCCTTGAGGGTACCAATGAACAGTCGAGTCATAATGGGATCGTTTCCCACTATGTGTCCAGTTTGCGCCTGGAAGTAGTAGATGTGCTGGGTAGGAGAACCATTGCCATTGAACTGCAGGAGGTCCAGCGGCTCGAAGTTTGCTGGGTAGGAGACCGCATCCCATTCAATTGGATACGGTCTGACAACCCCAGGCTTGCTCACATGCTTCTAGAGCTTCAAGGCGTCGAGTTGACTTTGGAGATCGTCAAACCTCTTGTCTCTTGGGTTATGGCCCGAAGATGACGCTCCTCTAGATGACTCGGATGAGGAGTGAGAAGGAGTAGGCACCCGCTCTTTGTGCTTCAAGGATTTATGCGAAGCCCGCGAAGTCCTCTCTCTCTTCCTCTTCTTCTCGCTCAGGAGCTGCTCCAACATCTCCTTTAGGGAGTCGATGGTTGCTTGTTGCTTGTCGAGTCTCCTGGATATCTCATCAGGGATAACGGTCATGTGCACATTTGTGTGCTCGCCCTGAACTGAGCTTGAAGTCTGCGACATTGCCACTGCTGAGCAATCATCATCATCATTGTCAGAGACGGATGTCAGACCCGTGCAGGCAAACGGGGTGGCAACCCCCATTAGGGCGTGAGCGTGTTCGCGAGGTTCAGTGTGCCTGCGCCTGTCTGGTATAGTGTCCCTGCGCCTGTTTGGCGAGCTGTTGCTTCTCCTTTCTGGCGAACTTGGGCCGTCAGGCGAGCTTGGTGAAGTCCGCTTGTTTGACGAAGCCCTCTTGAACTGCAGAGTTCGCCAGAAGAGATGGGCTCGCCTAAACTTCTAGGGTCGCCCGATTTGAACGGTTCGCCAAAACTGGGAACCTGGCTTAAGGCGTTGGGCTCGCCTAAACTGCTAGGATCGCCCGATTTAAGCGGTTCGTCAAAAATAGGAACCTGGCTCAAGAGGTTGATTCTCTCCAAGCCTGAATAATAATTCAGGTTGTCGTGGGGGATGAGGGATTGCGCCTTGAGACGAGCGAGAGCTTTTCGTCGCCGCTGTTTGGATCATTTTGAACAAGGAGCGTCCATGTCGACGGCGGAGGCGTAGTCTGCGTCGACACGAATGGTTGATTCCTCTTGCACATGGGTCTGCGAGGATCGTTCATCGACCCACTCAGCAGCCCCTAGACCTACATTCTCGAGTCTCGACTCGGCCTCAACTGGTTTGGGGGGAAAAGAACCCCCTGGGCCACCCGCACGACTCTGCAGCCATCGCGAGATGTATTGCCGCGAGAAGAGGACGATCGTAAGTACCCCTCGAATTTGATCACAAGGGACTCAACAGTAGTCCCTGCAGCAACTTCGTCAAATTGCGCCACCACCAATTCATCTAAATGAACGGATTCTCCCACTGTGGTCGCCATCTTCTGTAGGTGTAAATTTTGATCTCCCAAAAACAGGGAACTTCGTTTGTATTGATAAGAACGGCTTATTACAAACTAATAATCAAATGTTTACAACAGAAGCGGAGGCAATGCCCTCCTTGTTTAACGTGGGTTCCTTAGTGGCGATAGGACGCCTCGCTCGGTGCTCGTGCCGAGTCTGCTTCCCTTAGACGATCCGATCGAAGTTGCTGCCGGAGCTTCAGTTCTCAAATAAGGGAGCCTTTGGCAAAAGTCTAGGTTCAACCTTTGGGAGATTAGCCAGCAGAATATGCAACAGCCAATCCCCCTCTTCATGCTGGCTGAAGATGGGTTTTAATAGGCAAGGGATGGAATTGATTCATGGGATTTGACCACTAATAGAGGTGAGGGAGCCAGCCGCCCTAGCTGTGGGATGTGACCACCCACTAATAGAGGTGAGGGAGCCAGCCGCCCTAGCTGTGGGATGTGACCACTTAGGGGGTCCTGTCAGTCGCCCTAGCTGTAGGACGTGACCACTTAGGGGGTCCTGTCAGCCGCCCTATTCTTGCTAGGTGAGGAGCGCCATGCTTTCTCCCTTGATTTGTGGGATTTGACCACTGAAGTAACTGTTCCTATACTCCAAGCGGGCAGTTAACAGTGAGCTGGCGAGTCTGCAGCTTGGGTCTGCAGGCGAGCTTGAGACTACAGGCAGACTTGGGTCTGCAGGCGAGCTTGCAGGCGAGCTTGGGACTGCAGGCAGACTTGGGTCTGCAGGCGAGCTTGCAGGCGAGCTGGGTCTGCAGGCGATAGGCGAGCTTGCAGGCGAGCAGGGTCTGCAGGCGAGCTTGTGACTACAGGACATACTTGGGTCTGCAGGCGAGCTCGAGTGTGCAGGCGAGCTTGTGACTGCAGGCAAACTTGGGTCTGCAGGCGAGCTTGTAGGCGAACTGGGTTCGCAGGTGAGCTCAGGTGTGCAGGCAGACTTGGGTCTTGATCGTGCTGGCGAAATTCGAACTGCAGGCGAGCTCCTGAGCATGGATCGAAGAATAGACCGTAACTTTCAAACCGTAAGTCGGAATTGGACGAATTATATATGAAAATCGCCTATCTCGACAAGATGGAGCCATCCGAACCGAGCCGAAGGCTTCGGTTCACTTCATTCGTTTTGCCAAATTCCTTACGGTTTGGGAGATATTTGCGTTTTTCCCTTTTTATCAGTGTTTTTCCCATTTTTGCTATTTCGGGCGAGGTTTTAGCAGTTTTGTTCTAAACTTCTCTGTTAAGGATTTAAAGGTAATTTTTATTGCCTACGAAACCCCCTCCAAAGTTTTCAGACCTGAATCAGGTCGCATGGGGTCTAAAATACTTTGGATATGAAGACCTGTAAAGTAATCCCTGCTCAGATGGAGTGAGGAGCCCTCCAACGAGCTCGGTGAAGTTGATCTCTTCACTCGCAGCTGATGATCGCCTTCTAGGATTTTGAGCAAACCCTCAGCTATCAACGGACTTGATTCGTCTTTACCAACCGCCGTTTGAGTTGGACTAGTCATGCTCTTGCCCTTAGCATGGTAAGTTGTCGAGGAGTTTCTCTTAGGCTCAATGCTAAAATTTCTCCTCTATCCTTAGCCTTTCGAGGCGTTTGGATTAAGAGAGTAGGTAGCAGTTTAACCTCATATACCAGTCGGAGGGTTGGAGCAGTTTAGACTCATGCACCAGTTGGAGTGAAGGAGCAGTTTAGCCTCGTGCACCGGTTGGAGGAAAGGAACAGTTTATACTCTTGCACTAGTTGGAGTAAAGGGAACAGTTTAAACTCGTATATCCGTTGGAGTCTAGGGAACAGTTTATACTCGTATACCCGTTGGAGTCTAAGGGGAAGCTTATCTTCTCTTAGGGCAAAGATGAAGACGAACCCTGATTTGCCTTCTCTTGGGGCAAAGACGAACCCTGAAATAGCAGCACATCGCATAGTAGGCTACTATCAAACAACAACGCCTTTTATGGGAAAGACGGTGCTGGGAGAATCAAATCGTTCAGGGACGTATGAGTATGACGACTGATCGGACAACGTCATTTGCGGGAATGACGGTGCCGGCTATCAGAAGTAATCGTTAACATGATAGGAATTGCCGCGATCGGAGCGACTTTGAGGATCTACCATCCTTTTGAAGAGGATTGGTAAGTTGATTTTGTCAGAGGTGTAGTGTTAACATGACAGTGGGAGTTTATTGCGATTTGAGCAACTCTATGGACCTTCCATCCTATTGAAGAGGACTGGTAATTTGATTTGTCAGAGGTGATCGTTTACATGACAGTGGGGGTCCCGCCATCCTATTGAAGAGGATTGGCAGGGGATTGTGGCTTTGGTCATAACTATCTGAAGGTTTGACCAAGTGGGAGTTTGATGCAGCCCACCTGAACTGCTAGTCTCGCCTGTTTCGAGCGGTTCGCCATAACCGGGAACTTGGCTCAAGAAGTGGAGCTCGCCTAAACTATTAGGCTCGCCTGATTTGAGCGGTTCGCCGAAACTGGGAACCGGGCTCAAAGAGATAGGCTCGCCTAAACTGCTAGGCTCGCCCGATTTGAGCGGTTCGCCAAAAATGGGAACCTGGCTCAAGAAGCGGAGCTCGCCTAAACTGTTAGGCTCGCCTGTTTTGAGCGGTTCGCCATAACTGGGAACCTGGCTCAAGAAGTGGAATATATGGAATAGTTTAACCTCTTATACCTGTTGGAGGATCAGAAGAATCAGTTTATACTCGTGTACTTGTCGGAGTGTAAGGGGACTATCAGAGGTAATTGTTAACGTGATAGCTTTGTGGGCCCACCGTCCTATTGAAGAGGACTAACGGGGGAAATTTTGAGGAGACTATCAGAGGTAATAGTTAACTTGATAGTTTTGTGGGCCCGCCGTCCTATTGAAGAGGACTAACGGGGGAAATCGTAGGATATGAGGAAATGGTCTCCACTACCAAGGCATCTCGTTCATCATCTCCTCGAAATTCAAGCGGGTCTTCGTCACCCATATGCTTGAGCATGCTCTCGACTTGTTCTCCTTGGCGGAGTAAGTCTTTCCATGAGCGAGCTTCAACAGCGCCCATATTGGACAGAACGCTGATGGAGAGATTGTTCCGGCACATCTCGATGAGCGTGGCCTCGGAAACTCGATCGCGGGAATGCAGCGATCGGTTTCTGAATCTCTTGACAAAGTTGCTTGCAGTCTCTGTCTTCCTCTGCTTCATAGTTAGCAGGGTGGCCATAGATACTTCTGTGTCATCGTCGAAGAATCTGGCCACGAAGAGCCTTTCCATGTCCTTCCAGCAGGTGATGGACCCGGGCTCCAATCTGCGAAACCATTCAAAAGCGACCCCCTTGAGGGTACCAATGAACAGTCGAGTCATAATGGGATCGTTTCTCACTATGTGTCTAGTTTGCGCCTGGAAGTAGTAGATGTGCTGGGTAGGAGAACCATTGCCATTGAACTGCAGGAGGTCCAGCGGCTCAAAGTTTGCCGGGTAGGAGACCGCATTTCATTCAATTGGATACAGTCTGACAACCCCCAGCTTGCTCACATGCTTCTGGAGCTTCAAGGCGTCGTGTTGACTTTGGAGATCGTCAAACCTCTTGTCTCTTAGGTTATGGCCCGAAGATGACGCTCCTCTAGATGACTCGGATGAGGAGTGAGAAGGAGTAGGCACCCGCTCTTTGTGCTTCAAGGATTTATGCGAAGCCCGCGAAGTCCTCTCTCTCTTCCTCTTCTTCTGGCTTAGGAGCAGTTCCAACATCTCCTTTAGGGAGTCGATGGTTGCTTGTTGCTCGTCGAGTCTCCTGGATATCTCATCAGGGATATCGTACATGTGCACATTTGCGTGCTCGCCCTGAAATGAGCTTGAAGTCTGCGACATTGCCACTGCTGAGCAATCGTCGTCGTCGTTGTTAGAGACGGACGTCAGACCCGTGCAGGCAAACGGGGTGGCCACCCCCATTTGGGCGTGAGCGTGTTGGCGAGGTTTAGGCTGGCGAGGTTCGCCCGTCAGGCGAGATTGGTACAGTGTGCCTGTGCCTGTCTGGCGAGCTGTTGCTTCGCCTTTCTGGCGAACTTAGGCCGTCAGGCGAGCTTGGTGAAGTCCGCTTGTTTGATGAAGCCCTCTTGAACTGCAGAGTTCGCCAGGTGCCCTTGGTTCGCCAAAATTAAGCACCTTGCTCACAGAGTGGGGATCACCTAAACTGCTAGGCTCGCCCGATTTGAGTGGTTCGCCAAAACTGGGAACCTGGCTCAAGAGGTTGGGCTCGCCTAAACTGCTAGGCTCGCCCGATTTGAGCGGTTCGCCAAAAATGGGAACCTGGCTCAAGAGGTTGAATCCCCCCAAGCCTGAATAATAATTCAGCCTGTCGTGGGGGATGAGGGATTGTGCCTCGAGACGAGCGAGAGCTTTTCGTCGCCACTGTTTGGATCTTTTTGAACGAGGAGCGTCCATGTCGACGGCGGAGGCGTAGTCTACGTCGACACGAATGGTTGATTCCTCCTGCACATGGGTCTGCGAGGATCGTTCATCGACCCATTCAGCAGCCCCTAGACCTGCATTCTCGAATCTCGGCTCTGCCTCAACTGGTTTGGGGGGAAAAGAACCCCCTGCCTCGGCTTGGGTAGATCCCTCAGGCTTGGTTGCCTCGGCCTCTTGGGGCTGGGCCCCCCGCACGACTCTGCAGCCATTGCGAGATGTGTTGCCGCCAGAAGAGGATGATCGTAAGTACCCCTCGAATTTGATCACAAGGGACTCAACAGTAGTCCCTGCAGCAACTTCGTCAGACTGCGCCACCACCAATTCATCTGAAAGAACGGATTCTCCCACTGTGGTCGCCATCTTCTGTAGGTGTAAATTTTGATCTCCCGAAAACAGGGAACTTCGTTTGTATTGATAAGAACAGCTTATTACAAACTAATAATCAAATGTTTACCAAAGAAGCGGAGGCAATGCCCTCCTTGTTTAACATGGGTTCCTCGGTGGCGATAGGACGCCTCGCTCGGTGCTCGCGCCGAGTCTGCTTCCCTTGGATGATCCGATCGAAGTTGCTGCCGGAGCTTCAGTTCTCAAATAAGGGAGCCTTTGGCAAAAGTCCAGGTTCAACATTTATGAGATTAGCCAGCAGAATATGCAACAGCCAATCCCCCTCTTCATGCTGGCTGAAGATGGGTTTTAATAGGCAAGGGATGGCATTGATTCATGGGATTTTGACCACTAATAGAGGTGAGGGAGCCAGCCGCCCTAGCTGTGGGATGAGACCACTTAGGGGGTCCTGTCAGTCACCCTAGCTGTGGGACGTGACCACTTAGGGGGTCCTATCAGCCGCCTTATTCTTGCTAGGTGAGGAGCGCCATGCTTTCTCCCTTGATTTGTGGGATTTGACCACTGATGTAATTGTTCCCATACTCCAAGCGGGCAGTTGACAATGAGCTGGCGAGTCTGCAGCTTGGGTCTGCAGGCGAGCTTGGGACTGCAGGCAGACTTGGGTCTGCAAGCGAGCTTGCAGGCGAGCTGAGTCTGGTGGTGAGCATAGGACTGTAGGCAGACTTGGGTCTGCAGGCGAGCTGTGACTGCAGGCAGACTTGGGTTTGCAGGCGAGCTGGGTCTGCAGGCGAGCTCGAGTGTGCAGGCGAGGTTGTGACTATAGGCAAACTTGGGTCTGCAGGAGAGCTTGCAGGCGAACTGGGTCTGCAGGCAAGCTCAGGTGTGCAGGCAGACTTGGGTCTTGATCGTGCAGGCGAAATTCCAGCTGCAGGCGAGCTCCTGAGCATGGGTCGAAGAATAGGCCGTAACTTTCAAACCGTAAGTCAGAATTGGACGAATTATATATGAAAATCGCCTATCTCGACGAGATGGAGCCATCCGAACCGAGCCAAATGCTTCGGTTCGCTTTCTCCGTTTTGCCAAATTCCATACGGTTTGGGTGATATCTGTGTTTTTTACCTTTTTATCAGTGTTTTTTTCCTTTTTGCTATTTCGGGCGAGGTTTTAGCAGTTTTGTTATGAACTTCTCTGATAAGGATTTAAAGGCAATTTTTATTGCCTACAAAACCCCATCCAAAGTTTTCAGACCTGAATCAGGCCGCATGAGGTCTGCAACACTTTGGATATGAAGACCTGTAAAGTGATCCCTGCTCAGATGGAGTGAGGAGCCCTCCAACGAGCTCGGTGAAGTTGATCTCTTCACTCGCAGCTGATGATTGCCTTCTAGGATTTTGAGCAAACCCTCAGCTATCAACGGACTTGATTTGTCTTTACCAACTGCCGTTTGAGGTGGTTTAGCCATGCTCTTGCCCTTAGCATGGTAAGTTGTCGAGGAGTTTGTCTTAGGCTCAATGCTAAAATTTCTCCTCTATCCTTAGCCTTTCGAGGCGTTTGGATTAAGAGAGTAGGTAGCAGTTTAACCTCGTATACCAGTCGGAGGGTAGGAGCAGTTTAGACTCATGCACCAGTTGGAGTGAAGGTGCAGTTTAGCCTCGTGCACCGGTTGGAGGAAAGGAACATTTTATACTCTTGCACCAGTTGGAGTAAAGGCATTTTATACTCTTGCACCAGTTGGAGTAAAGGGAACAGTTTATACTCGTATACCCGTTGGAGTCTAGGTAACTGTTTATACTCGTATACCCGTTGGAGTCTAGGGGGGAAGCTTATCTTCTCTTAGGGAAAAGATGAAGACGAACCCTGATTTGTCTTCTCTTTGGGCAAAGACGAACCCTGAAATAGCAGCACATTGTATAGTAGGCCACTATCAAACAACAACGCCTTTTATGGGAAAGACGGTGCTGGGAGAATCAAATCGTTCAGGGATGTATGAGTATGACGACTGATCGGACAACGTCATTTGCGGGAATGACGGTGCCGGCTATCAGAGGTAATCGTTAACATGATAGGAATTGCCGCGATCGGAGCGACTTTGAGGACCTACCATCCTTTTGAAGAGGATTGCTAAGTTGATTTTGTCAGAGGTGTAGTGTTAACATGACAGTGGGAGTTTATTGCGATTTGAGCAACTCTATGGACCTACCATCATATTGAAGAGGATTGGTAAGTTGATTTGTCAGAGGTGACCGTTAACATGACAGTGGGGGTCCCGCCATCTTATTGAAGAGGATTGGCGGGGGATTGTGGCTTTGGTCCTAACTATCTGAAGGTTTGACCAAGTGGGAGTTTGATGCAGCCCACCTGAACTGCTAGTCTCGCCTGTTTCGAGCGGTTCGCCATAACCGGGAACTTGGCTCAAGAAGTAGAGCTCGCCTAAACTATTAGGCTCGCCTAATTTGAGCGGTTCGCCGAAACTGGGAACCTGGCTCAAAGAGATGGGCTCGCCTAAACTGCTAGGCTCGTCCGATTTGAGCGGTTCGCCAAAAATGGGAACCTGGCTCAAGAAGCGGAGGAGCGGTTCGCCCGTACTGGGAACCTGGCTCAAGAAGTGGAAGTATAGGGAATAGTTTAACCTCTTATACCAGTTGGAGGATCAGAAGAATCAGTTTATACTCGTGTACTTGTCGGAGTGTAAGGGGACTATCAGAGGTGATTATTAACGTGATAGCTTTGTGGGCCCGCCGTCCTATTGAAGAGGACTAACGAGGGAAATTTGGAGGAGACTATCAGATGTAATAGTTAACTTGATAGTTTTATGGGCCCGCCGTCCTATTGAAGAGGACTAACGGGGGAAATCGTAGGATATGAGGAAATGGTCTCCACTACCAAGGCATCTCGGTCATCATCTCCTCGAAATTCATGCGGGTCTTCGTCACCCATATGCTTGAGCATGCTCTCGACTTGTTCTCCTTAGCGAAGTAAGTCTTTCCATGAGCGAGCTTCAACAGCGCCCATATTGGACAGAACGCTGATGGAGAGATTGTTCTGGCACATCTCGATGAGCGTGGCCTCTGATACTCGATCGCGGGAATGCAGCGATCGGTTTCTGATTCTCTTAACAAAGTTGCTTACAGACTCTGTCTTCCTCTGCTTCACAGTTAGCAGGGTGGCCATAGATACTTCTGTGTCATCGTCGAAGAATCTGGCCACGAAGAGCCTTTCCATGTCCTTCCAGCAGGTGATGGACCCGGGCTCCAATCTACGAAACCATTCAAAAGAGACCCCCTTGAGGATACCAATGAACAGTCGAGTCATAATGGGATCGTTTCCCACTATGTGTCCAGTTTGCGCCTGGAAGTAGTAGATGTGCTGGGTAGAAGAACCATTGCCATTGAACTGCAGGAGGTCCAGCGGCTCGAAGTTTGCCGGGTAGGAGACCGCATCCCATTCAATTGGATACGGTCTGACAACCCCCAGCTTGCTCACATGCTTCTGGAGCTTCAAGGCGTCGAGTTGACTTTGGAGATCGTCAAACCTCTTGTCTCTTGGGTTATGGCCCGAAGATGACGCTCCTCTAGATGACTCGGATGAGGAGTGAGAAGGAGTAGGCACCCGCTCTTTGTGCTTCAAGGATTTATGCGAAGCCCGCGAAGTCCTCTCTCTCTTCCTCTTCTTCTCGCTCAGGAGCTGCTCCAACATCTCCTTTAGGGAGTCGATGGTTGCTTGTTGCTCGTCGAGTCTCCTGGATATCTCATCAGGGATATCGGTCATGTGCACATTTGCGTGCTCGCCCTGAACCGAGCTTGAAGTCTGTGACATTGCCACTGATGAGCAATCGTCATCGTCGTTGTAAGAGACGGACGTCAGACCTGTGCAGGCAAACGGGGTGGCCACCCCCATTTGGGCGTGAGCGTGTTGGTGAGGTTCAGGCTGGTGAGGTTCGCCCGTCAGGCGAGATTGGTACAGTGTGCCTGTGCATGTCTGGCGAGCTGTTGCTTCGCCTTTCTAGCGAACTTGGGCCATCATGCGAGCTTGGTGAAGTCCGCTTGTTTGACGAAGCCCTCTTGAACTGCAGAGTTCGCCAGGTGCCCTTGGTTCGCTAAAATTGAGCACCTTGCTCACATAGTGGGGCTCGCCTAAACTGCTAGGCTCGCCCGATTTGAGCGGTTCGGCAAAACTGGGAACCTGGCTCAAGATGTTGGGCTCGCCTAAACTGCTAGGCTCGCCCGATTTGAGCGGTTCGCCAAAAATGGGAACCTGACTCAAGAGGTTGATTCCCCCCAAGCCTGAATAATAATTCAGGCTGTTGTGGGGGGTGAGGGATTGCGCCTCGAGACGAGCGAGAGCTTTTCGTCGCCGCTGTTTGGATCTTTTTGAACGAGGAGCGTCCATGTCGACGGCGGAGACGTAGTCTGCGTCGACACGAATGGTTGATTCCTCTTGCACATGGGTCTGCGAGGATCGTTCATCGACCCATTCAGCAGCCCCTAGACCTGCATTCGAATCTCGTCGCTCGGCCTCAACTGGTTCGGGGGGAAAAGAACCCCCTGCCTCGGCTTGGGTAGATCCCTCAGGCTTGGTTGCCTCAGCCTCTTGGGGCTGGGCCACCCGCACGACTCTGCAACCATCGCGAGATGTATTGCTGCGAGAAGAGGACGATTGTAAGTACCCTTCGAATTTGATCACAAGGGACTCAACAGTAGTCCCTGCAGCAACTTCGTCAAACTACGCCACCACCAATTCATCTGAATGAACGGATTCTCCCACTGTGGTCGCCATCTTCTGTAGGTGTAAATTTTGATCTCCCGAAAACAGGGAACTTCGTTTGTATTGATAAGAACAGCTTATTACAAACTAATAATCAAATGTTTATAACAGAAGCGGAGGCAATGCCCACCTTGTTTAACGTGGGTTCCTCGGTGGCGATAGGACGCCTCGCTCGGTGCTCGTGCTGAGTCTGCTTCCTTTGGACGATCCGATCGAAGTTACTACCGGAGCTTCAGTTCTCAAATAAGGGAGCCTTTGGCAAAAGTCCAGGTTCAATCTTTGGGAGATTAGCCAGCAGAATATGCAACAGCCAATCCCCCTCTTCATGCTGGCTGAAGATGGGTTTTAATAGGCAAGGGATGGCATTGATTCATGGGATTTGACCACTAATAGAGGAGAGGGAGCCGGCCGCCCTAGCTGTGGGATGTGACCACTTAGGGGGTCCTGTCAGTCGCCCTAGCTGTGGGATGTGACCACCAACCACCGAGCGTTGGCGGCTCTCGTCCCTTCACCTGGACAACTGAGGTGAGCCGCATTTATGAGGGTGCAGGCTGTTTCGGCGCCTGTCCGCTCATTCGTACTGTGGACGGCCATCTGACGGGCCTGGAGTATTGTGCCCTCTCCCTTGATTTGTGGGATTTGACCACTGATGTAACTGTTCCCATACTCCAAGTGGGCAGTTGACAGTGAGCTGGCGAGTCTGCAGCTTGGGTCTGCAGGCGAGCTTAGGACTGCAGGCAGACTTGGGTCTGCAGGCGAGCTGGGTCTACAGGCGAGCTCGAGTGTGCAGGCGAGCTTGTGACTACAGGCAAACTTGGGTCTGCAGATGAGCTTGCAGGTGAACTGGGTCTGCAGGCGAGCTCAGGTGTGCAGGCAGACTTGGGTCTTGATCGTGCAGGAGAAATTCGAGCTGCAGGCGAGCTCCTGAGCATGGCTCGAAGAATAGGCCGTAACATTCAAACCGTAAGTCAAAATTGGACGAATTATATATGAAAATCGCCTATCTCGACGAGATGGAGCCATCCGAACCGAGCCAAAGGTATATATGAAAATCGCCTATCTCGACGAGATGGAGCCATCCGAACCGAGCCAAAGGCTTCGGTTCGCTTTCTCCGTTTTGCCAAATTCCTTACGGTTTGGGAGATATCTGCGTTTTCCCCTTTTTATCAGTGTTTTTCCCCTTTTTGCTATTTCGGGCAAAGTTTTAGAAGTTTTGTTCTGAACTTCTCTGATAAGGATTTAAAGGCAATTTTTATTGCCTACAAAACCCCCTCCAAAGTTTTCAGACTTGAATCAGGCCGCATGGGGTCTGGAACACTTTGGATATGAAGACCTTAAAGTGATCCCTGCTCAGATGGAGTAAGGAGCCCTCCAACGAGCTTGGTGAAGTTGATCTCTTCACTCGCAGCTGATGATCGCCTTCTAGGATTTTGAGCAAACCCTCAGCTATCAACGGACTTGATTCGTCTTTACCAACTGCCGTTTGAGTTGGACTAGCCATGCTCTTGCCCTTAGCATGGTAAGTTGTCGAGGAGTTTCTCTTAGGCTCAATGCTAAAATTTCTCCTCTATCCTTAGCCTTTCGAGGCGTTTGGATTAAGAGATTAGGTAGCAGTTTAACCTTATATACCAGTCGGAGGGTAGGAGCAGTTTAGACTCATGCACCAGTTGGAGTGAAGGAGTAGTTTAGCCTCGTGCACCGGTTGGAGGAAAGGAACAGTTTATACTCTTGCACAAGTTGGAGTAAAGGGAACAGTTTATACTCGTATACCCGTTGGAGTTTAGGGAACAGTTTATACTCGTATACCCGTTGGAGTCTAGGGGGGAAGTTTATCTTCTCTTAGGGCAAAGATGAAGACGAACCCTGATTTGTCTTCTCTTGGGGCAAAGATGAACCCTGAAATAGCAGCACATCGCATAGTAGGCCACTATCAAACAACAACGCCTTTAATGGGAAAGACGGTGCTGGGAGAATCAAATCGTTCTGGGACGTATGAGTATGACGACTGATCGGACAACATCATTTGCGGGAATGACGGTGCCGGCTATGAGAGGTAATCGTTAACATGATAGGAATTGCCGCGATCGGAGCGACTTTGAGGACCTACCATCCTTTTGAAGAGGATTGGTAAGTTGATTTTGTCAGAGGTGTAGTGTTATCATGACAGTGGGAGTTTATTGCGATTTGAGCAACTCTATTGACCTACCATCCTATTGAAGAGGACTGGTAAGTTGATTTGTTAGAAGTGACCGTTAACGTGGGGGTCTCGCCATCCTATTGAACATGATTGGCGGGGATTATGGCTTTGGTCCTAACTATCTGAAGGTTTGACCAAGTGGGAGTTTGATGCAGCCCACCTGAACTGCTAGTCTCGCCTGTTTCGAGCGGTTCGCCATAACCGGGAACCTGGCTTAAGAAGTGGAGCTCGTCTAAACTGTTAGGCTCGCCTGATTTGAGCGGTTCGCCGAAACTGGGAACCTGGCTCAAAGAGATGGGCTCGCCTAAACTGCTAGGCTCGCCCGATTTGAGCGGTTCGCCAAAAATAGGAACCTGGCTCAAGAAGCGGAGCTCGCCTAAACTGTTAGGCTCGCCTGTTTTGAGCGGTTCGCCATAACCGGGAACCTGGCTCAAGAAGTGGAAGTATAGGGAATAGTTTAACCTCTTATACCAGTTGGAGGATCAGAAGAATCAGTTTATACTCGTGTACTTGTCGGAGTGTAAGGGGACTATCAGAGGTGATTGTTAATGTGATAGCTTTGTGGGCCCGCCGTCCTATTGAAGAGGACTAACGGGGGAAATTTGGAGGAGAGTATCAGAGGTAATAGTTAACTTGATAGTTTTGTGGGCCCGTCGTCCTATTGAAGAGGACTAACGGGGGAAATCGTAGGATATGAGGAAATGGTCTCCACTACCAAGGCATCTCGGTCATCATCTCCTCGAAATTCATGCGGGTCTTCGTCACCCATATGCTTGAGCATGCTCTCGACTTGTTCTGCTTGGCGGAGTAAGTCTTTCCATGAGCGAGCTTCAATAGCGCCCATATTGGATAGAACGCTGATGGAGAGATTGTTCCGGCACATCTCGATGAGTGTGGAATTGGAATCTCGATCGCGGGAATGCAGCGATCGGTTTCTGAATCTCTTGACAAAGTTGCTTACAGACTCTGTCTTCCTCTGCTTCACAGTTAGCAGGGTGGCCATAGATACTTCTGTGTCATCGTCGAAGAATCTGGCCACGAAGAGCCTTTCCATGTCCTTCCAGCAGGTGATGGACCCGGGCTCTAATCTGCGAAACCATTCAAAAGCGACCCCCTTGAGGGTACCAATGAACAGTCGAGTCATAATGGGATCGTTTCCCACTATGTGTCCAGTTTGCGCCTGGAAGTAGTAGATGTGTTGGGTAGGAGAACCCTTGCCATTGAACTGTAGGAGGTCCAGCGGCTCGAAGTTTGCCGGGTAGGAGACCGCATCCTATTCAATTGGATATGGTCTGACAACCCCCAGCTTGCTCACATGCTTCTGGAGCTTCAAGGCATCGAGTTGACTTTGGAGATCGTCAAACCTCTTGTCTCTTGGGTTATGGCCCGAAGATGACGCTCCTCTAGATGACTCGGATGAGGAGTGAGAAGGAGTAGGCACCCGTTCTTTGTGCTTCAAGGATTTATGCGAAGCCCGCGAAGTCCTCTCTCTCTTCCTCTTCTTCTCGCTCAGGAGCTGCTCCAACATCTCCATTCGGGAGTCGATGGTTGCTTGTTGCTCGTCGAGTCTCCTGGATATCTCATCAGGGATATCGATCATGTGCACATTTGTGTGCTCGCCCTGAACCGAGCTTGAAGTCTGCGACATTGCCACTGCTGAGCAATCGTCATCGTCGTTGTCAGAGACGGACGTCAGACCCGTGCAGGCAAACGGGGTGGCCACCCCCATTTGGGCGTGAGCGTGTTGGCGAGATTCAGGCTGGCGAGGTTCGCCCGTCAGGCGAGATTGGTACAGTGTGCCTGTGCTTGTCTGACGAGTTGTTGCTTCACATTTCTGGCGAACTTGGGCCGTCAGGCGAGCTTGGTGAAGTCCTCTTGTTTGACGAAGCCCTCTTGAACTGCAGAGTTTGCCAGGTGCCCTTGGTTCGCCAAAATTGAGCACCTTGCTCACAGAGTGGGGCTCGCCTAAATTGCTAGGCTCGCCCGATTTGAGCGGTTCGCCAAAACTGGGAACCTGGCTCAAGAGGTTGGGCTCGCCTAAACTGCTAGGCTCGCCCGATTTGAGCGGTTCGCTAAAAATAGGAACCTGGCTCAAGAGGTTGATTCCCCCCAAGCATGAATAATAATTCAGGCTGTCGTGGGGGATGAGGGATTGCGCCTCGAGACGAGCGAGAGCTTTTCGTCGCCGCTGTTTGGATCTTTTTGAACGAGGAGCGTCCATGTCGACGGCGGAGGCGTAGTCTGTGTCGACACGAATGGTTGATTCCTCTTGCACATGGGTCTACGAGGATCGTTCATCGATCCATTCAGCAACCCCTAGACCTGCATTCTCGAATCTCGGCTCGGCCTCAACTGGTTTGGGGGGAAAAGAACCCCCTGCCTCGGCTTGGGTAGATCCCTCAGGCTTGGTTGCCTCGGCCTCTTGGGGCTGGGCCACCCGCACGACTCTGCAGCCATTGCGAGATGTGTTCCCGTCAGAAGTGGATGATCGTAAGTACCCCTCGAATTTGATAATAAGGGACTCAACAGTAGTCCCAGCAGCAACTTCATCAAACTGCGCCACCACCAATTCATCTGAAAGAACGGATTCTCCCACTGTGGTCGCCATCTTCTGTAGGTGTAAATTTTGATCTCCCGAAAACAGGGAACTTCGTTTGTATTGATAAGAACGGCTTATTACAAACTAATAATCAAATGTTTACAACAGAAGCAGAGGCAATGCCCTCCTTGTTTAACGTGGGTTCCTCGGTGGCGATAGGACGCCTCGCTCGGTGCTCGTGCCGAGTCTGCTTCCCTTAGACGATCCGATCGAAGTTGCTGCCGGAGCTTCAGTTCTCAAATAAGGGAGCCTTTGGCAAAAGTCCAGGTTCAACCTTTGGGAGATTAGCTAGCAGAATATGCAACAACCAATCCCCCTCTTCATGCTGGCTAAAGATGGGTTTTAATAGGCAAGGGATGGAATTGATTCATGGGATTTGACCACTAATAGAGGTGAGGGAGCCAGCTGCCCTAGCTGTGAGATGTGACCACTTAGGGGGTCCTGTCAGTCGCCATAGCTGTGGGACGTGACCACTTAGGGGGTCCTGTCAGCCGCCCTATTCTTGCTAGGTGAGGAGCGTCATGCTTTCTCCCTTGATTTGTGGGATTTGACTATTGATGTAACTGTTCCCATACTCCAAGCGGGCAATTGACAGTGAGCTGGCGAGTCTGCAGCTTGGGTCTGCAGGCGAGCTTAGGACTGCAGGCAAACTTGGGTCTGCAGGCGAGCTTGCAGGCGAGCTGAGTCTGCAGGCGAGCTTGGGACTGCAGGCAGACCTGGGTCTTCAGGCGAGCTTGCAGGCGAGCTAGGTCTGCAGGCGAGCTTGTGACTGCAGGCAGACTTGGGTCTGCAGGCGAGCTGGATCTGCAGGCGAGCTGGGAGATATCTGCGTTTTCCCCTTTTTATCAGTGTTTTTCCCCTTTTTTCTATTTCGGACGAGGTTTTAGTAGTTTTTTTCTGAACTTCTCTGATAAGAATTTAAAGGCAATTTTTATTGCCTACAAAACCCCCTCCAAAGTTTTCAGACCTGAATCAGGTCGCATGGGGTCTGGAACACTTTGGATATGAAGACCTGTAAAGTGATCCCTGCTCAGATGGAGTGAGGAGCCCTCCAACGAGCTCGGTGAAGTTGATCTCTTCACTCGCAGCTGATGATCGTCTTCTAGGATTTTGAGCAAACCCTCAGCTATCAACGGACTTGATTCGTCTTTACCAACTGCCGTTTGAGTTGGACTAGCCATGCTCTTGCCCTTAGCATGGTAAGTTGTCGAGGAGTTTCTCTTAGGCTCAATGCTAAAATTTCTCCTCTATACTTAGCCTTTCGAGGCGTTTGGATTAAGAGAGTAGGTAGCAGTTTAACCTCGTACACCAGTCGGAGGGTAGGAGCAGTTTAGACTCATGCACCAGTTAGAGTGAAGGATTGGTTTAGCCTCGTGCACCGGTTGGAGGAAAGGAATAGTTTATACTCTTGCACCAGTTGGAGTAAAGGGAACAGTTTATACTCGTATACCCGTTGGAGTCTAGGGAACAGTTTATACGCGTATACCCGTTGGAGTCTAGGGGGAAGCTTATCTTCTCTTAGGGCAAAGATGAAGACGAACCCTGATTTGTCTTCTCTTGGGGCAAAGACGAACCCTGAAATAGCAGCACATCGCATAGTAGGCCACTATCAAACAACAACGCCTTTTATGGGAAAGACGGTGCTGGGAGAATCAAATCGTTCAAGGACGTATGAGTATGACGATTGATCGGACAACGTCATTTGCGGGAATGACGGTGCCGGCTATCAGAGGTAATCGTTAACATGATAGGAATTGCCGCGATCAGAACGACTTTGAGGACCTACCATCCTTTTGAAGAGGATTGGTAAGTTGATTTTGTCAGAGGTGTAGTGTTAACATGACAGTGGGAGTTTATTGCGATTTGAGCAACCCTATGGACCTACCATCCTATTGAATAGGACTGGTAAGTTGATTTGTCAGAGGTGACCGTTAACATGACAGTGGGGGTCCCGCCTTCCTATTGAAGAGGATTGGTGGGGGATTGTGGCTTTGGTCCTAACTATCTGAAGGTTTGACCAAGTGGGAGTTTGATGCAGCCCACCTGAACTCCTAGTCTCGCCTGTTTCGAGCGGTTCGCCATAACTGGGAACCTGGCTCAAGAAGTGGAGCTCGTCTAAACTGTTAGGCTCGCCTGATTTGAGCAGTTCGCCGAAACTGGGAACCTGGCTCAAAGAGATGGGCTCGCCTAAACTGCTAGGCTCGCCCGATTTGAGCAGTTCGCCAAAAATGGGAACCTAGCTCAAGAAGCGGAGCTCGTCTAAACTGTTAGGCTCGCCTGTTTTGAGCGGTTCGCCATAACCGGGAACCTGGCTCAAGAAGTGGAAGTATAGGGAATAGTTTAACCTCTTATACCAGTTGGAGGATCAGAAGAATCAGTTTATACTCGTGTACTTGTCAGAGTGTAAGGGGACTATCAGAGGTGATTGTTAACGTGATAGCTTTGTGGGCCCGCCGTCCTATTGAAGAGGACTAACGGGGGAAATTTTGCGGAGACTATCATAGGTAATAGTTAACTTGATAGTTTTGTGGGCCCGTCGTCCTATTGAAGAGGACTAACAGGGGAAATCGTAGGATATGAGGAAATGGTCTCCACTACCAAGGCATCTCGGTCATCATCTCCTCAAAATTCATGCGGGTCTTCATCACCCATATGCTTGAGCATGCTCTCGACTTGTTCTCCTTGGCGGAGTAAGTCTTTCCATGAGCGAGCTTCAACAGCGCCCATATTGGACAGAACGCTGATGGAGAGATTGTTCCGGCACATCTCGATGTGCATGGCCTCGAAAACTTGATCGCGGGAATGCAGCGATCGGTTTCTGAATCTCTTGACAAAGTTGCTTACAGACTCTGTCTTCCTCTGCTTCACAGTTAGCAGGGTGGCCATAGATACTTCTGTGTCATCGTCGAAGAATCTGGCCACGAAGAGCCTTTCCATGTCCTTCCAGCAGGTGATGGACCCGGGCTCCAATCTGCGAAACCATTCAAAAGCGACCCCCTTGAGGGTACCAATGAACAGTCGAGTCATAATGGGATCGTTTCCCACTATGTGTCCAGTTTGCGCCTAGAAGTAGTAGATGTGCTGGGTAGGAGAACCCTTGCCATTGAACTGCAGGAGGTCCAGCGACTCGAAGTTTGCCGGGTAGGAGACCGCATCCCATTCAATTGGATACGGTCTGACAACCCCCAGCTTGCTCACATGCTTCTGGAGCTTCAAGGCGTCGAGTTGACTTTGGAGATCGTCAAACCTCTTGTCTCTTGGGTTATGGCCCGAAGATGACGCTCCTCTAGATGACTCGGATGAGGAGTGAGAAGGAGTAGGCACCCGCTGTTTGTGCTTCAAGGATTTATGCGAAGCCCGTGAAGTCCTCTCTCTCTCTCTTCCTCTTCTTCTTGTTCAGGAGCTGCTCCAACATCTCCTTTAGGGAGTCGATGGTTGCTTGTTGCTCGTCGAGTCTCCTGGATATCTCATCAGGGATATCGGTCATGTGCACATTTGCGTGCTCACCCTGAACTGAGCTTGAAGTCTGCGACATTACCACAATTGAACAATCGTCGTCGTCGTTGTCAGAGACGGACGTCAAACCCGTGCAGGCAAACGGGGTGGCCACCCCCATTTGGGCGTGAGCGTGTTGGCGAGGTTCAGGCTGGCGAGGTTTGCCCGTCAGGCGAGATTGGTACAGTGTGCTTGTGCCTGTCTGGCGAGCTGTTGCTTCGCCTTTCTGGCGAACTTGGGCCGTCAGGTGAGCTTGGAGAAGTCCTCTTGTTTGACGAAGCCCTCTTGAACTGCAGAGTTCGCCAGGTGCCCTTGGTTCGCCAAAATTAAGCACCTTGCTCACAGAGTGGGGCTCGCCTAAACTGCTAGGCTCGCCCGATTTGAGCGGTTCGTTGCCAAAATCGGGAACCTGGCTCAAAGAGATGGGCTCGCCTAAACTGCTAGGCTCGCCCGATTTGAGCGGTTCGCCAAAAATGGGAACCTGGCTCAAGAGGTTGATTCCCCCCAAGCCTGAATAATAATTCAGGCTGTCATGGGGGATGAGGGATTGCGCCTCGAGACGAGCGAGAGCTTTTCGTCGCCGCTGTTTGGATCTTTTTGAACGAGGAGCGTCCATGTCGACGGCGGAGGCGTAGTCTGCGTCGATACGAATGGTTGATTCCTCTTGCACATGGGTCTGCGAGGATCGTTCATCGACCCATTCAGCAGCCCCTAGACCTGCATTCTCGAATCTCGGCTCGGCCTCCACTCCCCTGCCTCGGCTTGGGTAGATCCCTCAGGCTTGGTTGCCTCGACCTCTTGGGGCTGGGCCACCCGCACGACTCTGCAGCCATTGCGAGATGTGTTACCGCCAGAAGAGGACGATCGTAAGTACCCCTCGAATTTGATCACAAGGGACTCAACAGTAGTTCCTGCAGCAACTTCGTCAAACTGCGCCACCACCAATTCATCTGAATGAACGGATTCTCCTACTGTGGTCGCCATCTTCTGTAGGTGTAAATTTTGATCTTCCGAAAACAGGGAACTTCATTTGTATTGATAAGAACGGCTTATTACAAACTAATAATCAAATGTTTATAAAAGAAGCAGAGGCAATGTCCTCCTTGTTTAACGTGGGTTCCTCGGTGGCGATAGGACGCCTCGCTCGGTGCATGTGCCGAGTCTGCTTCCCTTGGACGATCCGATCGAAGTTGCTGCCGGAGCTTCAGTTCTCAAATAAGGGAGCCTTTGGCAAAAGTCCAGGTTCAACCTTTGGGAGATTAGCCTGCAGAATATGCAACAGCCAATCCCCCTCTTCATGCTGGCTGAAGATGTGTTTTAATAGGCAAGGGATGGCATTGATTCATGGGATTTGACCACTAATAGAGGTGAGGGAGCCAGCCGCCCTAGCTGTAGGATGTGACCACTTAGGGGGTCCTGTCAGTCATCCTAGCTATGGGACGTGACCACTTAGGGGGTCCTGTCAGCCGCCCTATTCTTGCTAGGTGAGGAGCGCCGTGCTTTCTCCCTTGATTTGTGGGATTTGACCACTGATGTAACTATTCCCATACTCCAAGCGGGCAGTTGACAGTGAGCTGACGAGTCTGCAGCTTGGGTCTGCAGGCGAGCTTGGGACTACAGGCGGACTTGGGTCTGTAGGCAAGCTTGCAGGCGAGCTGAGTCTGCAGGCGAGCTTGGGACTGCAGGCAGACTTGGGTTTGTAGGCGAGCTTGCAGTCGAGCTGGGTCTGCAGGCGAGCTCGAGTGTGCAGGCGAGCTTGTGACTGCACGCAAACTTGGGTCTGCAGGCGAGCTTGCAGGCGAACTGGGTCTGCAGGCAAGCTCAGGTGTGCAGGAAGACTTGGGTCTTGATCGTGCAGGCGAAATTCGAGCTGCAGGCGAGCTCCTGAGCATGGATCGAAGAATAGGCCGTAACTTTCAAACCGTAAGTCGGAATTGGACGAATTATATATGAAAATCGCCTATCTCGACGAGATGGAGCCATCCGAACCGAGCCAAAGGCTTGAGTTCGCTTCCTCCGTTTCGCCAAATTCCTTACGGTTTGGGAGATATCTGCGTTTTCCCCTTTTTATCAGTGTTTTTCCCCTTTTTGCTATTTCGGGCGAGGTTTTAGCAGTTTTGTTCTGAACTTCTCTGATAAGGATTTAAAGGCAATTTTTATTACCTACACCAGCTCTTACGAACTTGAAGCTCTCGCTGTACATCAGTGAACGTCTTCCCGAGCCATTTACTCATTTCCAACATTTGCATGAAAGGAACGGGAACATCAATAGTGCTAGGCGCCGATATCAAATCGGGACGATAAAGAACGAACCACGCCATCAGGTACATATACGGAAGTTTGACCTTTACAGAAACAAGCTCGACCGATGGTTCAGGACCCTCCTGCGTAAAACCATTGACCAAATATCTAAGTCCACAATGGATACCGGCAACCATCGCCGGAAGCAGAGAAAGTTCCCTCCCGTAAGCTAATTGAACGGCAGGGAAGAGCACCTCGAGAGGTAAAGCGTCAGAAAACTGATATGAAATGACGCACTTCTTCAGCCAAATAGCCAGATAGCCTGCTAACAGAGTTTTGGGCTGAATAGACTTCTACGCATGACAAAGGAATGTCCGAAACTTGGTCCTTGCAGGAAAAGTCCCCTCAACACCGGCAGTAGTATAAGAACAAGTCTCGGCCTTTTCCATTAACTCATTAATGGCAGAAGGCATCAAAATGTCTAACTCACGAATAGCCTCACCGGGGCCACCCTCCAAATGCTGGAATAAATAAACAGCGAACTGCTTCAAGCTGATCTGTCTCTTCCTCTTCGCTTGAGTGGCAACCTTGATTAGAGAGGTATGATAATGGCATGTGAGATCCCAAAGAGTATCGTATACATCGGGATTGTCCTTCTTCAGCCACTCCAATTACAGATTCGAGGGAAAGTACTCCTAATACGGAACATCCCCCATCGGAAGACCAGAAACTTGGTGCATCTCATGTAAAGCCAACCCTAACTCTCCACTGCAAGTCAGGAAGGTGTTACTATTAGGGACATATGTTTCCAATAATGCTAGAAAATGGCGACAGCTGACTGGGAATCCATACATGTTAGCTCGAATGGGCGCATACAACCCGATGCTTCTCAGATCACCCTCCCAACGTCCCAAGACGTAACTAGTCATACGGGTCTACCATCCCTTGGGAAGTGAGTAAACCCAACCAAAACATCTGAAATCTGGTGGAGGTAACTTCCTCCCGAGCTTAGCCAAACGGTTCCTCACAGTAGGAGCAGTTGCTGATACCTCGTCCGGGGGCGCGGTGTCAAGACCCAGAATTCCGGGTCGAAGACCGCGAATATAATTATACCCATCAGAACCAGGAGTCTTATGGTGGGAGATATATCCACAATGAACTCGGTCAACATCATCTGTAAGATTCCAGGACATCTGTCGCTCTACAGCCTGCCCCTCCAAATGAGTGAAAGAATGCTGACGAGGAATGGAAGGAATATAAAGGAGAGCTCCTTCATCACTATTCAGCCAATGCTCATCAGTAAGCATCAACCTAGCCGGATCCTTAATGTGATCTCCGAACAGATAACTAGGCTTCTTTAAAGCCTGAGTAGAAATAGAGTCCGCAGTAAAAGGGCCATCCGTGATCAGCTGGCGTAAGGAATGACGTCCCCCATCTCGTATCAAGCGGCAGGATTCATCGGAACGATCTCTATCAAACGGAGGAAGCGGACCAATAGCCTGCCTGATGGCAACAGAAGAGAAAATCTCCGCACTACAACCAGAAGTAGCATGAGATGGAAGACTGTCCGCAGGGAATTCAACTGCAACAAAACAAGGATAGAGTCAGAAAATTATCCATGAAGTATACATCTCACAAAGGGCCGAGATAAGATCATCCGCGGGACAATTGGCGAGACGATTTTGAGTGTCCTATACTGGAAGGGCGATATGCATCATCACGTGAGCGACGTGGTTACATATCCCGACCTACACAGTATAAGACAACACAAAATTGCCCCAATATGCCAGAAGACTTGAATGGGCCAAGCAAAACAAGTCTGAAACCTCAATCCCCGCGAAGGAGGATGTCGGTTCTTCCCGAATGGCCCGCGAAGGGGCCAAACGAGGATATAGCAGAACCACGAGTTTCCTGATACCTCGACCCCCGCAAAGGAGGATGTCGGTTCTTCCCGAATGGCCCGCGAAGGGGCCAAACGAGGATATAGTAGAACCACAAATTTCCTGAAACCTTGATCCCCGCGAAAGAGGATGTCGGTTCTTCCCGAATGACCCGCGAAGGGATCAATCAGGGATACAGAAAGTATAAATGCTCACCCCCGAAAGAGGATACCGCTGAAGAGGATGCCGCGGGAGCCTCTCTCTCGCTGTGCTGCGAAAGGGAGCGACTCCTATGAAATCGATGTCGGCACAGAGACATGGAGAATCTGCAATGAAAATCAACGGGTCAGGTACAATCATAAATCTGAACACCCGAAAGTTAAAAGGGAAATTAAGAACTTTAACTAAAATCCTATAAAATAAATAGGATTTTATAGTTGAAGTCTAATTAAACCTATGAGTTTTATACGTGCAAACAAAGAGCTCAAATTGCAGTATAAACCCTCTTGATGAAATTTTTGGTGAAATGTCCAAAAAGCCCTCGTGTTCAAGGATAAATTCTAGTCAAGGACACGCTCGAATTGGATCATGATCATCATATTTGTCCATATAACACCCCCAATATCCCACAATTTTGGTTAACTTTTACAAATAAACCCTTTTGTAAGATTTAGCCAATTTTGCAAATAGACCCATCCACAAATTTCGGTCTAGCTTCCACATATCCTTCGCAAAGTTTTGGCCATAGATTTGTGATCTAAACTTTGGAAATTTCAGCCCTAAAATTTCAGCCCTTTTTACAAATAAACCCCTCTACAATATATGGTTGCCTTTTGCAATTAAACCCCTCTACAATGTTGATTCTTTTGCATGAAAACACCCCTCAAAGTTTGGCCAAATGGGCATGAAATTTCAGTCCCAAATTTCAGTCCACCTTTGCACAAAAATCCCAAATTTCAGTCCATTTTTGCATAAAAGTCCCTAAAATTTTGGCCATACTGCATTTTGCATAAAACCCCCCAAATTTCGATCCATACATACAACCCATCATCAAGATCCTATCTTTTCACAAAACCCAACCCATAAGAACAAAAAGCTATGATCTTGGTATGTAAATTCGTGGCATACCCTCATTACAAGCATAAAGTTTCAATCTTTATCAAAAAATGAGAGAGTTTTTGAGGGGAAGCTTACCCAAATCAAGAAGCTTGAAAATCCAACTCCAAAATTAAATCTTGAGTTTGAAGATGTTATGAAACCCTAGCTTTGAGAAGAGAGGATTTTCGGCCAATAAAGGAGGAAAAAAATCCGAATTTATGGTGGAGGTTTGAGGGTTTTTAAGACAAGAGTTCTAACGGGTTTAGAATCCTTGAAGAAAAAGAAATGGAGTTTTAGGATGAGGGAGGAAGAAGGAGTTTGAGAGGGAATGGAACTCTTTTGAAAATTTGGGAAAGATGGGGAAAACAAAAGAGGAAACAAAACAAAACAAAAAAAAGAAGGGGGAAAGACACCTAGGTGTCTCGGCCAAGGCCGAGACATCCACGGGTGTCTTGGCCCTGGCCGAGACACCCACGGGTGTCTCGGGTCCCGGTTGGTCCCCGCATGCCTACAAACCCCGATTTTTGGCCCGTTTCACCCGTTTTCGTCGGTTATTGGATGTTTTGATGAAAATCGACACCAATAGACGTACGACGTCCAAAGCCCTAGGGTCAACGCGTAACCCTAGGTCAACGCCAGTCAACGCGTTACGATCAAAAAATCAACGTACGACTTTCAAAACCCTAAGGTCAACACCGGTCAGCGCATAACCCTAGGTCAACGCCAGTCAACGCGTTGTAGTCAAAAAGTCAACGTACGACGTTCAAAACCCTAAGGGCAACGCCGGTCAACGCGTAACCCTAGGTCAACGCCAGTCAACACGTTGCGATCAAAAAGTCAACATACGACGTTCAAAACCCTAAGGTCAACGCCGGTCAGCGCGTAACCCTAGGTCAACGCTAGTCAACACATTGTAGTCAAAAAGTCAACACACGACGTTCAAAACCCTAAGGTCAACGCCGGTCAACGCGTAACCCTAGGTCAACGCTAGTCAACGCGTTGCGATCAAAAAGTCCACGCACGACGTTCAAAACCCTAAGGTCAACACCGGTCAGCGCGTAACCCTAGGTCAACGCCAGTCAACGCGTTGCGGTTAAAAAGTCAACGTACGATGTTCAAAACCCTAAGGTCAACGCCAGTCAACGTGTAACCCTAGGTCAACGCCAGTCAACGCGTTACGGTCAAAAAGTCAACGTACAACGTTCAAAACCCTAAGGTCAATGCCGGTCAGCGCGTAACCCTAGGTCAACACCAGTCAACTCGTTGCAGTCTAAAAGTCAACGTACGACGTTCAAAACCCTAAGGTCAATGCCAGTCAATGCGTAACCCTAGGTCAACGCCAGTCAACGCGTTGCAATCAAAAAGTCAACGCGAGTCAATATATCATGACGGAGATAGTCAGTTCAAAGTCAACTTGATGACACGAGCCAAACTCAACTCATCAGTTTTAGATTTGAGCCTTCGACGACGGTCAGACGATAAACGTAGCGCCGGAAGGATTTCAGCTATTCGTCAAAGCATCAAATAGACTAAAAATCGAAGGAGTCAAGAATCGAAGCTAACTACAGGTCCTTCATGCCGACCGAAGGCTGGACCAATCACATCCAAAGTATTCCAGCCTCTTCTACAAAAGAAACGAGTCTGGAACGCTTTGGAGGGGGTATCTGTAGGCATCGAAAATTGCCTATAGGTCTCCACGAACGGCTCAGTGCTAAGAAAAGACGATGAACGTCACTATCTAGTTTATAGAAGCTTGATTAATGTCGACAAACGTTTGAAGTAAATCGACGAACTACGTGAATCACCGGAGTTTCAGAATAACGAGGATACGAATTGATCGGGAGCCCCGCGTCGCCTACAAAAGGCGCTACACCCCTCATGTCCTAGTTGACTCCACAATGATCCAATCATTGGATCTTGTAGATCTCCTCGTCGGCTTTCCAACGTACTTTGAATCACTCAAATCCGAGTTCGGACGAAGAAGTTACAGCGGAAACGAACAAGTATACATAACAAAACGTCTCAGCATGAGTTGAGACACCCCGAGGTGTCTCGGCCCAAGCGAGACACCCCAAAGTGTCTCGGCCAAGGTCGAGACACCCAAGGGTGTCTCGGCCTCGCTGAGACACTCTGGGGTGTCTCCAGCCCCTAAAAGTGCCCGTTATGCGGTTTTAACCGCCCGGATCTCCTTGAAGCCTATAAATATAGCCCCTGGAGCCTCTTTTTTTCAGATATGGAATTTTGGAGAATTGACGAAGCCCTGCTGGACTGAAGAGTGATCGAGTTCTTTAACGAAAGAGAGAGAGAGAGATTCTTCAGATCTGCATCACCCGCATCCGTTCCTTAGGATTATCCAGTTGCGGTAATCCTAAGAAGAGCAATTATCTCGCCGTTGCCGAGATAATCGCTTTTACTTCTAGATTCCTTTGCGAATCGACGGAGTTCTAGATCTGTTCTGATTGTCAGGTAGTCCACGGATATCGACATCCCCGTCACCGGCTAAAGACCCACGCAAGCAAGAAACGACGAACGGATCTTATGTTATTTTCGAGAGAGTTGTAACCTTTCATTTTTTTTATTCTCTTTTATTGAATATTTTTGAATTCTTTGTAATCAATCAATATTATAATGAATTCGACAATGAAAGCAACTTTCAGCGAAAACACTTGGGTTAGCCCGAGGTGCAGGATAATGTGTTGGAGCTGAGGGCCCTTAGTGATCTCGAGGCTGGAGATCTTGAGAAGCTCCGGTGTCGCCTCAGTCTTTAGGAGGCCAAAACTCTAGATAGAGAGGAGTTTCCTGAGATGGGGTAGTCCTCCTCTTCTTCCTCTGATCCCGAAGTGATGGCCCTTCCTCCACCAATAGAGGTCTGTAAAAGAGGGGCTGACTTGGAGGGGCCGAGTTCTTCCAGGAGGCCTTTGAAGAAAATGAGGAAGGACTCTGGGGGGTGCTGAGCCTTAGGAATTTTTTCTGTAAGCCTTGTTAGGCCTTTTGAAAAATGTACAAAACTCCTTTTCGAATGAGCAACGATTTCTCCTGTCTTTTTGCTTTCGAGAACTACGAATGCTTGATAGAATAGTTGACTTTGTTGTGGCTCCATTTTCTTTTCATGAAGAGTGTTGATCCTTGTGGATTAGATATCATATGCAGGATGAGTGGCAACGTCTTTTGTTTTTCCTGTTTGGTTAGAAAATAACTTTATGGAAGTTGGCCCTCGGTCTGTCTTTGGTTTGTCTAGGTGGGGAACCATAGATTTGATTGCTGACTTGTGGAGTCTTTGTACCTTAGGCTACTCTTGATGGGGAGCCAAGTGCTTTGGAACCGACTAGGAAGTCATTGTGCCTTGTTTAATTCCTAGATGAAGAGCCAAGGGCTTTGTTCTGACTGGAAAGTTATTTTTGCCTTGAACTTATTTTTTAGGAAGAGCCAATGGCTTTGTTCTGACTAAGAAGTCATTTTTTCCTTGTACTTATTCTTTAGGAAGAGCCAAGTGCTTTATTCCGACTGGGAAGTCGTTTTTATCTTGGACTTATTCTTTAGGAAGAACCAAGGGCTTTGTTCCGACTGAGAAGTCATTTTTGCCTTGGACTTATTCTTTAGGAAGAGCCAAGGTCTTTGTTCCGACTAAGAAGTCATTTTTTCCTTGGACTTATTCTTTAGGAAGAGCCAAGATCTTTTTTCCGACTGAGAAGTTGTTTTGCCTTGGTTTTATCCAGATTAGGTACCAAGGTCTTTACCACTATGGACGATGAGAGCAGAAGGAATCGAACTATATGTTATGCCTAGGTCTTACCTTTAAGAAGAGCCAAGGGCTTTGTCCCGACTGAGGAGTCGTTATGCCTTGGTTTTATCCAGATTAGGTACCAAGGTCTTTACCACTATGGATGATGAGAGCAGAAGGAATCGAACTATATGTTGTGCCTTGGTCTTACCTTTAAGAAGAGCCAAGGGCTTTGTCCCGACTGAGGAGTCGTTATGTCTTGGTTTTATCCAGATTAGGTACCAAGGTCTTTACCACTATGGATGATGAGAGCAGAAGGAATCGAAGCATATGTTGTGCCTTGGTTTTATCTTTAAGAAGAGCCAAGGGCTTTGGCTCGACTGAGGAGTCGTTATGCCTTGGTTTTATCCAGATCAGGTACCAAGGTCTTTATTCCGTTTGAGAAGTCGTTATACATTGGTTTTATCCAGATTAGGTACCAAGATATTTATTCCGTCTGAGAAGTCATTATACCTTAGTTTTATCCAGATTAGGTACCAAGATCTTTATTCCGTCTGAGAAGTCGTTATGCCTTGGTTTTATCCAGATTAGGTACCAATGTCTTTATTCCGACTAAGAAGTCGTTATACCTTAGGCCTATCCTGAGGCGGCGTTAGGGCCTGACTGAGGGGTTATTACGACGTGGTCCTATCCTGAGGTGGCGCTAGGGTCTTGTGACCGACTGAGGAGTCGTTGTGCCTTGGTTTTATCCAGATTAGGTACCAATGTCTTTACTCCGACTGAGAAGTTGATATACCTTGACGACCAGGTCTTTTGATGTCTTTCTTTCCATTTGATATTTTCATTGATCGTTTTGAAATTTATACATGATAGAGTACAATTCATTCATATTTATTCCATCGGTCAGTGTCAGATTTGTGTTTCTTGCCCATGTGCATTTTGAAGATGGCTTTTTTGGTGGGTACAACGTCACCGAGGCAGAGCTTCCTTGGCTGTTTCTTTTTCGCCTGTGAACAATTCGGCCTTGGTAAGAGTGAGTTGTTATTTCATTTGCCGTCTTTGTTGCCAAACTGAGGAACACTCGGAATCGGGGTGGGGTTGTTCTTCCTCTATAGGGCGAGCTATTTAGCTTTGGACATTGTTGAGTTATTGGCATATTTGCCATCTCATCAGCCAAGGACCTTTCTGAACTTCGAGTTTTTGCTGAGGTCCGTGCTGGTGGACGGTGGACATGGTGATTTTTAACAGATCTTGCTTGTCCACCGTCTGTTGCTCTGTTAAGCCTGATATTTTGTTGTTTAAGCTTTTGGAAGATGTTGCTCGATGGAGGAGGCCCAGGCGACTTTTGTGATGGGAGCTTCTTGTTGGTGAGAACCCCATGCGCCGAAGCTTTATTCCGTGGAATTTGATGGGATCATTTTCCCTTGGGGTTTCCAGGGATAGCGACGGTCGGACCATCTTATGAGGGGAGGAGCCTTCTTATAGCGGGAGTGCAAGTCACATGCTTCGACCACCAGGTCTTACTTCGACTCTGGCGGTTCTGAGCATTTGCTGGGGTGTCGGGGCAGTTAATCTTCCTAAGAAGACCAGATGAGGAGCTCTTGAGTTTTCCCTGCAATCTCATCCTTGGTGTGGAATGACTCTCCTTTGAAGGCGGTGATGGTCCGAGGAGCCGGTCACAGACTTAATCGTTGCTCCTTGCTCTAGTGATCCATTGCTGACAAGGAGCTTGAGCGATACTGGATCTGATCTTAAACTTGGGGTTCTGTTTGCGATCCAACCCAGGCTTCTTTGCTATCCAAGCGGTGGGGTTTTCATCTGTGGCGACGATAAGAAGCATGTGCATCATCTTCAAGCCAAACAATCACCATAGTGCTGTGTCTTTTATCGGAGGGCTTTCGGTGTTCCACTTAGCGAATACTCCCCAAAAAGCTGTTGAAGCCCTCGAGGGCTATGCCTATGTTGGCTCCTCATAGCCATAGGCTAATCCTCCTTAGTTTGAATGATGCGATTCCAGGCTTTGTTTAGCTTGAATGATGCGATTCCAACGGCATTTTTCAAGAATAGACAAGATCAAGCCCTTGCTCAGAGTTAGGCATGTCTTCTCAGAGAAGAAAGTGGGCCCCACAGTGAGTGCCAAACTGTTGATGTCCGTGAACACACAGTTGAAGAGGGTCTTCCGTTGATGACGAAGGTTGTGAGGGTAAGAGATGAGGCCGACTCCTCCTCCGACTCTACGCCCGATTCTGAGCGCACGGGGTGGACTAATAGCCTGCACATGTAAGAATCGCAGGAGTACGGGGCTAATTTCCCCCGTGGTACCTCCGATGGTCAAGTCAGTCGGTGAACTTGAGGAGGGTTTTTTGAGAGGTCTCTGGCCATTGAGGTCCTTGCAGAGGGTTCCTCACTAAGAATTATTAAATTTTCTCTTTGTCAGAGCGGAGATCTTGATGGGACTAGTCAATGCTGTAGGGTTGAGTGACATCTGATGTGAGTTTAGGTGGGTCTTATCCCTTGAGTAGAGACGGGTCGGTTCGTGATTTATCTTTATGACTTTACGACCCGACAGTCGAGTGAGCTTTAGATCGAGTGTATGGTCGAGACGTCTGCTCGAGGAGTCGTCTTAATTACGAGAGACCGACTGATCCCACACTTCGAGTCGGTCATGATGACTCTTGGTCAAAAAGATGGCTCGTTTGCTCGACTGGCCGATAGACTTGATCTCAGCTGTGATTTAAAGCCGGTTTAGACCATGGCTTTTTAAGCCTATGCAGATAATCTCTTGATACTTATCTTTAGATGGTAAATTACCATACCACTAACCTGTTATGATTAACGAAGGTAATTGACCCCTTTGTCTTGAAGAAGACCCAATAACGACGGTATTATGATCAAATCAATGAAGGGACTAAAAAACCGTTATCCCATCTCATTTATTCCTCTAATATTTGTAATCGTTTGACGTAGGCTTTAAAATCCGTCGTTATTATATGAGCATTAATGACGGTCAACTGGTCCATTCACTAATTTTGGTCGTTAAATACCAGATTTCTTGTAGTGATCAAAGGGCATTTTGGGATTTTTTTTTATTTTTACACGTCGGGTCATGTGGGAAGGGTTTTGGGGGCTATAGGAATTTCGTGATGGTTTTGGGGGCCTTTGAGA
>NC_033800.1:26333549-26371409 GCF_001876935.1 Asparagus officinalis
TTGGTTTTGAGGGCTAGAAGCAATTTTCCCTTCCTATTAATCTTCTCTACAGCTGCCTAATTTGACCAGAAAGCATCTGGTATGCAGATTTATTTTTTGTCCGAAGATGGACTCAAATTTTGATCTAATCTAATTGACCAATTTAGTACAATGTAAAGAAACATGTGAAGCAGATCATTAGGGCATAAATCATCTTATAGGATAACATATTGAATAATAAATGCGGATACTTATTTTCTTTAAAATTGGATATTAATGATTACTCTGTAGTAATTGTGAGTCGATTAGAGCATATAATTTCTTTTATCTTCAGAATTAGAAGTTGATTTGTAGTTTTCTATTGCATTCGCTGACTTGGGAAGTAGACAAATAGGACCAAAGAGGTCGGTCAACAAATGAGACAAGCTCCACTTTGTGTAATGAGCCCACATGCACTAAATAAGGCACTCACTGGGAATATGAGAACAGTGGAGGTCCTCAAAGTGCCTCTCTCAAATCATATCATACTCCCTTTAAAAGAGGGAGTTGTGGAAAAACTTTTCATGGACTATATTGCCCCTATTCTTTTTTGATATTATATTCTAATCATAAATTAACTAAATTAATTATCATTATTAATTAATCATATTACTTTTTACTTTAATTTTGTCTAACTTGACCCTAAAACTTTCAATGTTATTATAAAACTCTCATATTAATTATTAATAATGCTTTCAATGTTATTATAAAACTCTCATATTAATTATTAATAATGCATAATACTATATTGATAGACAATTACAAGTTAATAAATTATTTTGGAATGAATATAAAATATAGAATGCATAATACTATATTGATAGACAATTACAAGTTAATAAATTATTTTGGAATGAATATAAAATATAGAATTGTCCTAAAATTATATCGTGACACTCACATAGGAAAAGTATAAAGAGTATTCTTGCGTACATAAGTAAAAACATGCAATTTTAGAAAATTTTAGGATATCTAAGTGCATTAAGATATAAGTGGAGGTATATGAGTGTAACTTCCGTAAGTTGTAAACTATTTATGTTTAATTAAACCTATAAAGATTTGAATCCTTTGTTACACAAGCAATAGTATGTGATCCCTTTGATAAATAATATACATCATATAATATGAGGTAAGAGGTTTAGCTTATATTTATATAGTACAGAAGATGTGGAAAATTTTAAGCATCATATTTTGAATAATTCTCAAGATTTTAAATTATAAATAAAATTATATACTTTGCTTAGAATCATACTCCCTTTAAAAGAGGAAGTTGTAGAAAAAACTTTCTATGGACTATATTACCCCTATTTTTTAAATATTATATTTTAATCCTAACTAAACTAAATTAATTATTATTGTTAATTAATCATATTATATGCCACTTCAAGTTTGTCTTGGTCTCTAAAACTTTCAATGTTATTGTAAAACTCTCATATTAATTATTAGTAATGTCTAATAATATATTAATAGACAATTACATGTTAATAAATTATTAATGGAAAGAGTAGAAAATATAGAATTATCCTAAAACTATCATTATATTCATATAGGAAAATTATAAATGTATTTTTGCGTATAGAAGGTATAGACATATAATTTTAAAAAATTAGGATATTTAAGTGCAGAAAGATACAAGTGGAGGTATGTAATTGAAACTTTTATAAACTGAAAGATATTTAATTTAATTAAGCCAATAAAGATTTAAAGCCTTTGTTAACCAAAAGTAATAGTATGTGATCCCTTTGATAAATAATATTCATCATATAACATGAGGCCAGAGGGTTAGCTTATATTTATATACTAGAGGAAATGTGGAAAAATTACAGCATCATATTTTGAATAATCTTAAGATTTTGAATTATTTCTAAATTTATATACTTTACTTAGAAAACTTTAGAAGAGGATTTCGAATGACTACTACAAAGTGTTGGTCATCATATAAATAATGGACAAATGAAATCCATGATATTGGATTGCAATAATCGGGGTTAAGTAAAAAATATATGGGTGTTATATGAGATAATGCTCATACATAATACAATATTTTAATCTATAATCTCAGATATTGATGAATTTTCAACATAAGAATTTGTGCCAAGATATATGCTTGAGATTTGGGAGAGCTGGGAGTGGAGAGATTTGGGATATGAATTGTGGCTTTTGTGACTTGTGTTTTAGTTTTGGTTTCCAAACACGACCTAATGCCAAACCCACAATCAAATTAAAAATGACTCGATTTTGTTATACCATCCAATATTTTCGATAATGATCAATATATGAGAAGAATCCTCAAAAAATAATAATATGAAACCATAAATATTATTAAGATAAAGTATTTAACCTTTGATATCAGTCGATAGAGCGATATAATGGTCAATTTTTTCATATATTGCCTATAAGAGCAATATTTAAAGGTAATTTAGATATCATTTCATTGATTTTAAATCTCCAATAATTCTACATTATTCCCTTAAAATTTTAAAATTGCTTATAATTTACGTACTAATATAGAATTATAAAATATTTGAGCTAAATTTAAAAGAATAGTTAATTCTTTGAAAACTCTCTAAAGTATGGGGAATGTTTAAAAAAAATCACTCAACTAATTAATTTAATTTGACAGAGCCTCCTAACTATAGAGGTGTTGTAGATAACCCCTCTCAACTAATTAATTTAATTTGACAGAGCCTCCTAACTATAGAGGTGTTGTAGATAACCCCTCTCAACTTTGATACGATTTTAGAAAACACCCTTCGACTTAGCTTGTCTTATAAAAACTCTTCTGGTCTTTTACACGTCTCTTAACAAACCCCCTTAATGTAAAAGACTTTAATAAACGATTTTGTCAAAATGCCCTATTAAAGAAAGCCATTTTAGTTAAAAGAAACTCTCAACTATTAATAAAAGTATTACGACCAATTTACAAATCATTTTACCTCTAAATCTTCACTTTTTCTTTCATCTAGCAAAAAATCAAGCTAATTCTTTTATGGTCGAGGGATATTTTGGTCTTTCCAAGTCAAGTACTTATCACATAATAAATTCGACTCAATAATATTATTTTTGAGGGGTTAATTGAGAAAATTTTATAGGGTTAAATCAAAAATTTTAAAGTTGAGATAGATTAACTATAACACTCCAAATTTGACGAACAAACATTTACTCATTTCAAGTAGTTGGGGGGGGGGGGGGGGGGGGTTAACATTTTCCCCATAGTTGAGGGGAAGTTTTCTAAAATTAACCCTTAAATAAAGTAAAATTTAAGACACATGTGATATCTATCTTATAAGAGTGGATTTTATAGCAAGTCTATCAGTATCTCTGAAAATATTTTGCTATAAAATTCGTAGAGAGAAATTTAATCTTTATTTGGGATGACTATGTGATACTTATGATTCTCCTTATTTTTTATGATTTGTAATAAATTATTTAACAAAATAAATTAAGTTGTTCATTTTATATGTCTCACCTTTATAAAGCATACAGTTTGGATATGAGTGTTATTATATTCTTTTAACTCTTTAGCTTAAATTTTTGGATATTATTCAATATTGGATAGATCTATATTATTTTATTAAAATACAACCCATATGTGTACAAAATATGTTTAAATCATTCTCAAATTATATTTTATAGTTTTCTAAAATTAGAGAGTAATCATTTTGGCAAATTAATTAAATAGTTAAGAAGATGTAGGAATATTATAATATCAGATTTTGGAATTGATCACATAATTTATATTTTCTTTCTTGATTGAATTTGCACATTATAACTTTAAAATTTCTATAGAATTTTTATTGAATATCTATAATACTCAGTCGCCAGATAATAGAAAGTGGAAGTAGACAATAGGTGCGAGTGATTTCTTTATAATTAAACAAAATCCTCTATGACGAGATAAACCTATCATTTTACGTTGATGAATTCAAGATTTATTTTTTATTAATAATAATAATTTTTTAGATATTGGTGCTTACATCATTAATATTTATAATTATAATTCCAAATCATTAAATTGCTCTTAGAACATTAATATTTTAAGACTTTAAACCTCACTAATTATGTGTAAGGTAAGTGTTAAAACCAACAAGATTTTATATATTAAAATATCTGAAACTTTTTAATATATTATGATAATCATAAACTTTTTTGCAACTATGTTATAGTAAATTCATAAACTAAAAACCAACAATTATAATATTTGACCACGTGCATTGCACGTGCATTCCATCTAGTTCAATTAAAAAGATGAGGAAGAAAGTCCATAGCAAGTAGTTGCCACAAATACAAAACAAAACAACACACACCTGCAAGTGGTTTTGTGGTGGAGGATCGAGGTCTTGGTTCAAAAGGTCAATGCTCAATTGGTATTTATGAGATGTTTATCGTCCATATCTAATTATTAAGCATTGCAAAGAGTACTCTAGACCATGAAAGAGGTTCCCAGATCTCGGGATTTATTTGATTGATATTAAGTGAAGTTTATAACACACTTAATATTCTATTTTACTTGAAAGAGATCCTACATTTGTTATCCTTATGCACCCAAAAATACTAGATATGGAGACTCATAACTAAAACTTTTGGCTGGTACTATCAGACTTGGAATATTGGTCCTGACTCCTGAGCTACAGACCCTTCATCCAGAACACAAATCTGAGAGTCCTAGCCGAGGTTCCTCACTTGAAAAAAGAGTGCTAATCATGGAAGTAGAAAGAGAGGCGAGGGGGAAGAAATTCAAAGAGAGCATCTTTTCACTAAAAAACTATGTAGAGAAGAAGAGGAAGAAGAAGAAGAAGCGCAGCATGTGAACACGTGGGGTCCACCTACGTGTGAACCTTTTGTTACGCGGTTTTCTCCGCGTGAAGTGATTTCACCGCGTGAGCGGAGACAGCAGGAGTTGGCCCACCCGACTCTTCCTATTGTGCAATATATATATCTCTTTATCAGTTCCTAGGGTTTTGAGCAGGCAGAGGTGCGAAGATTTTTGGTTTTTGCGGCTGGGAAAGTGCAAGCAAAAAGGAGTTCATGCAAAGAGATTGCGGCTCAAGGGACAAAACCAGCGGTTTGTGGCTGTTCTTGGTGAAGAAAAACAGCGGCCTTTTGAGAGGGTTTTTGTCATCCCCTTTGTGAGAGATTTGAGAGTTTGTGTGAGGGTTTTATTTGTGAGATTCTTGTGTAAACCCTATTTGTATTCTCTCTCTCTATTAGTAAATCTCCCCCCTCCTTGCCCCGTGGACGTAGGCAATTTGCCGAACCACGTAAAAATTGGTTGTACTGCTTTTGTGTGATTTGTAATAGCTTTTTAGGATCCCTCGACGCGCAGTCCTAGAGCTGACGAGAGAAAGAGCAAATATCCCACTTTGATGGGATATTAGGCTTAAGATTCTTGTTCCCTTTGAGAAACAAGAATTCTTATTGCGACCTGACTCTCTTGTTGTGCTGCCAAAGTGCTGCCGAAATTTCCGCTGCGCGCAACAAGTGGTATCTGACCCCAGATTTCAGATCTAGGGTTTTTTTGGTGGAGGAAGATTCTTGTGTGAAGCTTAGTTCTTAGAGTTCTCGGCTTCGGTGGAGATAGCATTAGGAGTTGCCGTTAGAGATTTTGCTTTCCTCGTGTGGTTAGGAAATCTATTTGGAATCCGATCTAGGATTCAGTTGAGTGGTTCCTAATTCTATCAAATTTATTCTTTCTCTACAATTTGGAGTTAGTTCGCAATGGGAGAAAAAGGTGAAAGCAGCAAATCTATGGCGAGTACAATACAAGTTGGTTTTCAGAACACTAAGATTTGTGTGGTGAAGTATGACGGTAAAATCAACTTTGGTTTGTGGATGAGCGACGTACATGATGCACTCAATGCTCAGAATTTGGAAGAGACCATTATGGTCCACGAGAGGCCACCTAAATATGAAGAGGCGGTATGGGAGAAGATGAATAGGAACGCTTGTGGGGTGATCAGGTCCTGTTTGGAACAGGAGCTGAAGTATGATGTGATTGGGGTGACGTATGCGATGAAGATGTGGGAAATTTTCAATAATAAGTACCTAACGAAGAGTGTTGAGAACCGGTTGCACTTACTGCGTAGGTTATTCAGATTCCAGATGTCCAGAGGCACCTCGCTAGCGGCTCATGTGAACAACTACACTAAGTTGTTGTCGGACTTGGCGAATGTTGATGAGAAGATATCGGATGAGTACAAGGCGATTATTTTGTTGGGCTCCTTACCGGATGAGGAGTATGATACATTCGTGCTCACTTTGTTGAACGGGAGATCTTCTATCAGCTATAGTGAAGTGACTAACGCTTTGACGAACTACGATTTGAGGAGGAAGGACAATGAGACTTCCCGCGCTAGCACTTCAGGCGAGGCCTTGTCGACGAGAGGTAGAAGCCCATATCCAAAAGGTGGTAATAAAGGAATGTCAAAGTCAAGAAGCCACCACCAATTAATAAAGAACCAATGTGCATTCTATAAGGGGCAGGGACATTGGAAGAGAGACTGCCCGAAGCTCAAGGAGAAAGAGAATGGCAAGAAAAAGGGCCCGAAGGCCAATGAGGTGAACATTGCGAAAGGCGATGATTCCGATGATTCGTGCTTTTCTCTACTGATTACTCCGGAGGTGAACCATGTGGATGCATCAGATTGGATGCTTGATTCCGGCGCTACCTTTCATGTGACCCCTAGGCGAGACTGGTTTGCATCTTTTGAGAAAGTCGACGGGGGCGTTGTTGTCATGGGAAATGATCAATCCTGTGGCGTTTGTGGGATAGGTACCGTGCGGATTAGGATGCACGATAGAGTAGTCCGTGAGTTGAAAGAGGTGAGATTTGTTCCTCAACTAAAGAAAAATCTTATCTCAGTTGGAGCTTTGGAGGCGAAGGGATTCAAGGTGACTTTCGAAAACGCTGTAGCGAAGGTTACTAAAGGATCATTGGTGGTGATGAGGGGAGTCCGCAATCAGAATTTGAATTATCTGAAGGGAAGCACCGAGATTGGCCAGGTTGCTTCGGCTATTTCAGAAGCGGACATGAGCAGACTTTGGCACTATAGATTGGGGCACACAGGTGAAAAGTCATTGCAGGCATTGTGCAAGCAGGGGCTATTGAAGGGAGCCAAGAATGGGAAGATTGAGTTCTGTGAGCACTGTGTTCTTGGCAAGAAGACGAAGGTGAAGTTCGGGACTGCCATTCATCAGACGAGGGGCATCCTGGACTACGTGCACACAGACGTTTGGGGTCCCACCAAGACTGCATCACTTGGTGGTAGACATTGGTTCGTCACTTTTGTAGATGACTATTCTAGGCGTTGTTAGGTGTACACCATGACGAAGAGAGTGAAGTCCTAGATTTGTTTGTGGAGTGGAAGAAGAGATTGGAACTACAAACTGGGAGAAAGATCAAGACGTTGCGATCTGACAATAGTGGTGAGTATACTTCTGACCCCTTTCAGCAGCTATGTCGAGACGAGGGCATAGAGAGACACTTCACAGTTAGTCATACACCGCAGCAAAATGGGGTGGCAGCGAGGTTGAATCGGTCTTTACTGGAGAAGATCCGATGCTTATTGTCGCAGAGTGGTTTGGAGAAGATCTTTTGGGCTGAGGCACTTACATATGCGAGCCACCTCATTAATAGGCTGCCTTCATCTGCGATTGAGGGGAAAACCCCTATGGAGATGTGGTCGGGAAAGCCAGCACATGACTATGACCAGCTCAAGGTATTCGGGTGCCCTGCATATTATCATGTTAGAACTGATAAATTGGAACCTCGAGCTAGGAAGGCCATATTTGTAGGATTCAAGCGTGGTGTCAAGGGATACAAGCTTTGGGATCCAGTTGATAAGAAGATTATGCTGAGTAGGGACGTCACGTTTGATGATACTTCTATCTTAAAGCTTTCCAGCTCTCATCAGGTAGAGAGCGACCCGACGGAGGAGATATCGCAGGTGGTGGAGATCGATGTAGCTCCACATTGTCCAGATGGTACAGTATCCATGCAGGTGCCGACTGAGGTGGCGTCAGGTGAGCACGACGGTGACACGGAGGATACGGGTACTGATGTGCAGGATCAAGGACCGACGGCTCAGGTTCAGGATTCGATTGCGGTTCGGAGACAGAGGAGAAACATACAGATGCCAGCACGGTATGCCGACACAGTTGCGTATGCACTTCCGGTAGAGAGTATCGATGAGTTGGTACCTACTACATTCAGAGAATTCGTGGAAGGTAGCTATGTAGGAGGAGATGGAATCTCTTCATAAGAACGATACATGGGAGCTTGTTGAGCTTCCAAAGGGGCAGAAGGCAATTGGTTGCAAGTGGGTATACACGAAGAAGGAGGGCATTGAGGGCACTCCATTGAGGTTCAAAGCTAGGTTAGTTGCGAAGGGCTATGCACTGGAGGAAGGTATTGACTATAATGAGGTTTTCTCTCCGGTGGTGAAGCATTATTCGATTCGGATTTTTTAGCTTTGGTGGCACAGTATGGTTTGGAATTAGATCAGTTGGATGTGAAAACGGCATTTCTTCATGGTGATCTTGATGAAGAAATATATATGACTCAGCCATTGGGATTCCGAGCTGCAGGGAAGGAAAAATTAGTTTGCAGATTGAAGAAATCGCTATACGGTTTGAAGCAGTCTCCTCGACAGTGGTATAGGCGATTCGATGGTTTTATGCTTGGTCATTCGTACACTCGGAGCCAGTTTGATCCATATTTTCGCAAGTTGAGAGGAGGTGCGTATATTTATTTGTTACTTTATGTCGATGACATGTTGGTTGCCTCTATTTCCAGGTCGGCTATAGATGAGTTGAAAGTTCAGCTATCAAATGAGTTTGAGATGAAGGACTTGGGTGAGGCCAAACGCATTTTGGGAATGGAGATCGGCAGAGACAAGAAGAAGGGTAGAATTTGTTTGACACAGGTGGCTTATTTGAAGAAGGTTCTACAGTGATTCCATGTTAGCATGGATACGAAGCCAGTTAGTGTACCATTGGGAGCCCATTTGAAGCTTTCAGCTGGTCTTTCACCGAAGTCAGTTGAAGATCGTGAGTTGATGTCGAAGACTCCATATGCGAGCGTTGTTGGGAGCTTGATGTATGCAATGGTATGTATGAGACCAGATTTGTCACAGGCGGTAAGCATGGTATCGAGATACATGCACGATCCAGGAGTGGGTCATTGGGACGCCGTGAAATGGATTTTGAGGTACATTCGAGGTACGCTCAATGTTAGTTTGGTTTATGAGCGGGACACTACAGGTGGGTAGCTATGCATTGGCTATGTTGATTCGGATTATGCCGGGGATTTGGATAAGCGCCGGTCTACGACGGGGTATGTGTTTACTTTTACCCATGCGTCGGTGTGTTGGAGATGCACCTTACAGTCGACGGTGGCTTTGTCTACGACGGAGGCAGAGTATATGGCAGTTACGGAGGCTGTGAAGGAGGCTATTTGGCTTCGAGGACTTTTGGAGGAACTTGGTATATCGCAGAGGTCCGTCACTATTCATTGTGATAGCATGAGTGCTATCTATTTGGCGAAGAATCAGGTTTTTCATGCGCGGACGAAGCACATTGATGTTCGTTATCACTTCGTTCGAGATGTTCTTGAAGATGGCGATGTGGAGATTGTTAAAGTCCACACAAAGGATAATCCGGCAGATATGCTCACTAAGGTGGTTCCGAGCAACAAGTTTGATCATTGCCGAAACTTGTTGCATATTCGTGATTGTTGAGGCCGTTGGCGACTATTTGGATGAACTACGGGAGGCTTGATTCCTTGGGCAAGAGGATACATAGGCAGTCTTTATGATACAGCCGGTTTGGATTAGTTGATGGGAGTGAGATTGTTTGGACTCTCGTTCGGGTTCTCGACGTGTTGTGGATTGAGTTTGTACTGGTCACAACAAGTGGGACATTTGGTTGCTTTGGTGTCGGCTCAGTTTTGATAAAACTTCACCGAGGTGGAGAATTGTGAACACGTGGGGTCCACCCACGTGTGAACCTTTTGTTACGCGGTTTTCACCGCGTGAAGTGATTTCACCGCGTGAGCGGAGACAGCAGGAGTTGGCCCACCCGACTCTTCCTATTGTGCAATATATATATCTCTTTATCAGTTCCTAGGGTTTTGAGCAGGCAGAGGTGCGAAGATTTTTGGTTTTTGCGGCTGGGAAAGTGCAAGCAAAAAGGAGTTCATGCAAAGAGATTGCGGCTCAAGGGACAAAACCAGTTTTCAGCAGCCGTCAAGAGGGTTCTGAGCATCTTTTGTAGAGAGAGTTTGTGTGAGGGTTTTGAGAGTTTGTGTGAGGGTTTTATTTGTGAGATTCTTGTGTAAACCCTATTTGTATTCTCTCTCTCTATTAGTAAATCTCCCCCCTCCTTGCCCCGTGGACGTAGGCAATTTGCCGAACCACGTAAAAATTGGTTGTACTGTTTTTGTGTGATTTGTAATTGCTTTTTAGGATCCCTCGACGCGCAGTCCTAGAGCTGACGAGAGGAAGAGCAAATATCTCACTTTGATGGGATATTAGGCTTAAGATTCTTGTTCCCTTTGAGAAACAAGAATTCTTATTGCGACCTGACTCTCTTGTTGTGCTGCCGAAGTGCTGCCGAAATTTCCGCTGCGCGCAACAAGTGGTATCAGAGCCCAGATTTCAGATCTAGGGTTTTTGGTGGAGGAAGATTTTTTGTGTGAAGCTTGGTTCTTGGAGTTCTAGGCTTCGGTGGAGATAGCATTAGGAGTTGCCGTTGGAGATTTCGCTTTAAGTGCTGCCGAAATTTCCGCTGCGCGCAACACAGTGTAGGCATATAAAATTGCTTATAGGTCCCTTAGCACAGCTCGGCACAAACCGACGAACCAACGAGGCGACGAGATCGACGAATCGCACGCAAGTAACGAAATACGTCCATTCGCGTGTGGGATCAAGCCAAGTGTTCGAAGAGTCAACGAATCATCCAACCAAGGGGAAACTCGGACGAATCACGATCGAATCAAGATCAGTTTCGGACTCGAACTCAGAAGCGGATTTACTGCCAAATCAGGAATCCAATTTACTGCCAAATCAGATCATCAAATCAGAGTCTCAGGTCAACCGAAACACGGACAAACGAGACAACGGAAAACGACTCAAAAAAGTTGGAAACTCCGAAAAGTATACGAGTATAAACTGCTTCTTAATACTCCGAAAAGTATACGAGTATAAACTGCTTCTTAATACTCCGAAAAGTATACGAGTATAAACTGCTTCTTAATACTCCGAAAAGTATACGAGTATAAACTGCTTCTTAATACTCCGAAAAGTATACGAGTATAAACTGCTTCTTAATACTCCGAAAAGTATACGAGTATAAACTGCTTCTTAATACTCCGAAAAGTATACGAGTATAAACTGCTTCTTAATACTCTGAAAAGTATACGAGTATAAACTGCTTCTTAATACTCTGAAAAGTATACGAGTATAAACTGCTTCTTAATACTCTGAAAAGTATACGAGTATAAACTGCTTCTTAATACTCCGAAAAGTATACGAGTATAAACTGCTTCTTAATACTCCGAAAAGTATACGAGTATAAACTGCTTCTTAATACTCCGAAAAGTATACGAGTATAAACTGCTTCTTAATACTCCGAAAAGTATACGAGTATAAACTGCTTCTTAATACTCCGAAAAGTATACGAGTATAAACTGCTTCTTAATACTCCGAAAAGTATACGAGTATAAACTGCTTCTTAATACTCCGAAAAGTATACGAGTATAAACTGCTTCTTAATACTCCGAAAAGTATACGAGTATAAACTGCTTCTTAATACTCTGAAAAGTATACGAGTATAAACTGCTTCTTAATACTCTGAAAAGTATACGAGTATAAACTGCTTCTTAATACTCTGAAAAGTATACGAGTATAAACTGCTTCTTAATACTCCGAAAAGTATACGAGTATAAACTGCTTCTTAATACTCCGAAAAGTATACGAGTATAAACTGCTTCTTAATACTCCGAAAAGTATACGAGTATAAACTGCTTCTTAATACTCCGAAAAGTATACGAGTATAAACTGCTTCTTAATACTCCGAAAAGTATACGAGTATAAACTGCTTCTTAATACTCCGAAAAGTATACGAGTATAAACTGCTTCTTAATACTCCGAAAAGTATACGAGTATAAACTGCTTCTTAATACTCCGAAAAGTATACGAGTATAAACTGCTTCTTAATACTCTGAAAAGTATACGAGTATAAACTGCTTCTTAATACTCTGAAAAGTATACGAGTATAAACTGCTTCTTAATACTCTGAAAAGTATACGAGTATAAACTGCTTCTTAATACTCCGAAAAGTATACGAGTATAAACTGCTTCTTAATACTCCGAAAAGTATACGAGTATAAACTGCTTCTTAATACTCCGAAAAGTATACGAGTATAAACTGCTTCTTAATACTCCGAAAAGTATACGAGTATAAACTGCTTCTTAATACTCCGAAAAGTATACGAGTATAAACTGCTTCTTAATACTCCGAAAAGTATACGAGTATAAACTGCTTCTTAATACTCCGAAAAGTATACGAGTATAAACTGCTTCTTAATACTCCGAAAAGTATACGAGTATAAACTGCTTCTTAATACTCTGAAAAGTATACGAGTATAAACTGCTTCTTAATACTCTGAAAAGTATACGAGTATAAACTGCTTCTTAATACTCTGAAAAGTATACGAGTATAAACTGCTTCTTAATACTCCGAAAAGTATACGAGTATAAACTGCTTCTTAATACTCCGAAAAGTATACGAGTATAAACTGCTTCTTAATACTCCGAAAAGTATACGAGTATAAACTGCTTCTTAATACTCCGAAAAGTATACGAGTATAAACTGCTTCTTAATACTCCGAAAAGTATACGAGTATAAACTGCTTCTTAATACTCCGAAAAGTATACGAGTATAAACTGCTTCTTAATACTCCGAAAAGTATACGAGTATAAACTGCTTCTTAATACTCCGAAAAGTATACGAGTATAAACTGCTTCTTAATACTCTGAAAAGTATACGAGTATAAACTGCTTCTTAATACTCTGAAAAGTATACGAGTATAAACTGCTTCTTAATACTCTGAAAAGTATACGAGTATAAACTGCTTCTTAATACTCCGAAAAGTATACGAGTATAAACTGCTTCTTAATACTCCGAAAAGTATACGAGTATAAACTGCTTCTTAATACTCCGAAAAGTATACGAGTATAAACTGCTTCTTAATACTCCGAAAAGTATACGAGTATAAACTGCTTCTTAATACTCCGAAAAGTATACGAGTATAAACTGCTTCTTAATACTCCGAAAAGTATACGAGTATAAACTGCTTCTTAATACTCCGAAAAGTATACGAGTATAAACTGCTTCTTAATACTCCGAAAAGTATACGAGTATAAACTGCTTCTTAATACTCTGAAAAGTATACGAGTATAAACTGCTTCTTAATACTCTGAAAAGTATACGAGTATAAACTGCTTCTTAATACTCTGAAAAGTATACGAGTATAAACTGCTTCTTAATACTCCGAAAAGTATACGAGTATAAACTGCTTCTTAATACTCCGAAAAGTATACGAGTATAAACTGCTTCTTAATACTCCGAAAAGTATACGAGTATAAACTGCTTCTTAATACTCCGAAAAGTATACGAGTATAAACTGCTTCTTAATACTCCGAAAAGTATACGAGTATAAACTGCTTCTTAATACTCCGAAAAGTATACGAGTATAAACTGCTTCTTAATACTCCGAAAAGTATACGAGTATAAACTGCTTCTTAATACTCCGAAAAGTATACGAGTATAAACTGCTTCTTAATACTCTGAAAAGTATACGAGTATAAACTGCTTCTTAATACTCTGAAAAGTATACGAGTATAAACTGCTTCTTAATACTCTGAAAAGTATACGAGTATAAACTGCTTCTTAATACTCCGAAAAGTATACGAGTATAAACTGCTTCTTAATACTCCGAAAAGTATACGAGTATAAACTGCTTCTTAATACTCCGAAAAGTATACGAGTATAAACTGCTTCTTAATACTCCGAAAAGTATACGAGTATAAACTGCTTCTTAATACTCCGAAAAGTATACGAGTATAAACTGCTTCTTAATACTCCGAAAAGTATACGAGTATAAACTGCTTCTTAATACTCCGAAAAGTATACGAGTATAAACTGCTTCTTAATACTCCGAAAAGTATACGAGTATAAACTGCTTCTTAATACTCTGAAAAGTATACGAGTATAAACTGCTTCTTAATACTCTGAAAAGTATACGAGTATAAACTGCTTCTTAATACTCTGAAAAGTATACGAGTATAAACTGCTTCTTAATACTCCGAAAAGTATACGAGTATAAACTGCTTCTTAATACTCCGAAAAGTATACGAGTATAAACTGCTTCTTAATACTCCGAAAAGTATACGAGTATAAACTGCTTCTTAATACTCCGAAAAGTATACGAGTATAAACTGCTTCTTAATACTCCGAAAAGTATACGAGTATAAACTGCTTCTTAATACTCCGAAAAGTATACGAGTATAAACTGCTTCTTAATACTCCGAAAAGTATACGAGTATAAACTGCTTCTTAATACTCCGAAAAGTATACGAGTATAAACTGCTTCTTAATACTCTGAAAAGTATACGAGTATAAACTGCTTCTTAATACTCTGAAAAGTATACGAGTATAAACTGCTTCTTAATACTCTGAAAAGTATACGAGTATAAACTGCTTCTTAATACTCCGAAAAGTATACGAGTATAAACTGCTTCTTAATACTCCGAAAAGTATACGAGTATAAACTGCTTCTTAATACTCCGAAAAGTATACGAGTATAAACTGCTTCTTAATACTCCGAAAAGTATACGAGTATAAACTGCTTCTTAATACTCCGAAAAGTATACGAGTATAAACTGCTTCTTAATACTCCGAAAAGTATACGAGTATAAACTGCTTCTTAATACTCCGAAAAGTATACGAGTATAAACTGCTTCTTAATACTCCGAAAAGTATACGAGTATAAACTGCTTCTTAATACTCTGAAAAGTATACGAGTATAAACTGCTTCTTAATACTCTGAAAAGTATACGAGTATAAACTGCTTCTTAATACTCTGAAAAGTATACGAGTATAAACTGCTTCTTAATACTCCGAAAAGTATACGAGTATAAACTGCTTCTTAATACTCCGAAAAGTATACGAGTATAAACTGCTTCTTAATACTCCGAAAAGTATACGAGTATAAACTGCTTCTTAATACTCCGAAAAGTATACGAGTATAAACTGCTTCTTAATACTCCGAAAAGTATACGAGTATAAACTGCTTCTTAATACTCCGAAAAGTATACGAGTATAAACTGCTTCTTAATACTCCGAAAAGTATACGAGTATAAACTGCTTCTTAATACTCCGAAAAGTATACGAGTATAAACTGCTTCTTAATACTCTGAAAAGTATACGAGTATAAACTGCTTCTTAATACTCTGAAAAGTATACGAGTATAAACTGCTTCTTAATACTCTGAAAAGTATACGAGTATAAACTGCTTCTTAATACTCCGAAAAGTATACGAGTATAAACTGCTTCTTAATACTCCGAAAAGTATACGAGTATAAACTGCTTCTTAATACTCCGAAAAGTATACGAGTATAAACTGCTTCTTAATACTCCGAAAAGTATACGAGTATAAACTGCTTCTTAATACTCCGAAAAGTATACGAGTATAAACTGCTTCTTAATACTCCGAAAAGTATACGAGTATAAACTGCTTCTTAATACTCCGAAAAGTATACGAGTATAAACTGCTTCTTAATACTCCGAAAAGTATACGAGTATAAACTGCTTCTTAATACTCTGAAAAGTATACGAGTATAAACTGCTTCTTAATACTCTGAAAAGTATACGAGTATAAACTGCTTCTTAATACTCTGAAAAGTATACGAGTATAAACTGCTTCTTAATACTCCGAAAAGTATACGAGTATAAACTGCTTCTTAATACTCCGAAAAGTATACGAGTATAAACTGCTTCTTAATACTCCGAAAAGTATACGAGTATAAACTGCTTCTTAATACTCCGAAAAGTATACGAGTATAAACTGCTTCTTAATACTCCGAAAAGTATACGAGTATAAACTGCTTCTTAATACTCCGAAAAGTATACGAGTATAAACTGCTTCTTAATACTCCGAAAAGTATACGAGTATAAACTGCTTCTTAATACTCCGAAAAGTATACGAGTATAAACTGCTTCTTAATACTCTGAAAAGTATACGAGTATAAACTGCTTCTTAATACTCTGAAAAGTATACGAGTATAAACTGCTTCTTAATACTCTGAAAAGTATACGAGTATAAACTGCTTCTTAATACTCCGAAAAGTATACGAGTATAAACTGCTTCTTAATACTCCGAAAAGTATACGAGTATAAACTGCTTCTTAATACTCCGAAAAGTATACGAGTATAAACTGCTTCTTAATACTCCGAAAAGTATACGAGTATAAACTGCTTCTTAATACTCCGAAAAGTATACGAGTATAAACTGCTTCTTAATACTCCGAAAAGTATACGAGTATAAACTGCTTCTTAATACTCCGAAAAGTATACGAGTATAAACTGCTTCTTAATACTCCGAAAAGTATACGAGTATAAACTGCTTCTTAATACTCTGAAAAGTATACGAGTATAAACTGCTTCTTAATACTCTGAAAAGTATACGAGTATAAACTGCTTCTTAATACTCTGAAAAGTATACGAGTATAAACTGCTTCTTAATACTCCGAAAAGTATACGAGTATAAACTGCTTCTTAATACTCCGAAAAGTATACGAGTATAAACTGCTTCTTAATACTCCGAAAAGTATACGAGTATAAACTGCTTCTTAATACTCCGAAAAGTATACGAGTATAAACTGCTTCTTAATACTCCGAAAAGTATACGAGTATAAACTGCTTCTTAATACTCCGAAAAGTATACGAGTATAAACTGCTTCTTAATACTCCGAAAAGTATACGAGTATAAACTGCTTCTTAATACTCCGAAAAGTATACGAGTATAAACTGCTTCTTAATACTCTGAAAAGTATACGAGTATAAACTGCTTCTTAATACTCTGAAAAGTATACGAGTATAAACTGCTTCTTAATACTCTGAAAAGTATACGAGTATAAACTGCTTCTTAATACTCCGAAAAGTATACGAGTATAAACTGCTTCTTAATACTCCGAAAAGTATACGAGTATAAACTGCTTCTTAATACTCCGAAAAGTATACGAGTATAAACTGCTTCTTAATACTCCGAAAAGTATACGAGTATAAACTGCTTCTTAATACTCCGAAAAGTATACGAGTATAAACTGCTTCTTAATACTCCGAAAAGTATACGAGTATAAACTGCTTCTTAATACTCCGAAAAGTATACGAGTATAAACTGCTTCTTAATACTCCGAAAAGTATACGAGTATAAACTGCTTCTTAATACTCTGAAAAGTATACGAGTATAAACTGCTTCTTAATACTCTGAAAAGTATACGAGTATAAACTGCTTCTTAATACTCTGAAAAGTATACGAGTATAAACTGCTTCTTAATACTCCGAAAAGTATACGAGTATAAACTGCTTCTTAATACTCCGAAAAGTATACGAGTATAAACTGCTTCTTAATACTCCGAAAAGTATACGAGTATAAACTGCTTCTTAATACTCCGAAAAGTATACGAGTATAAACTGCTTCTTAATACTCCGAAAAGTATACGAGTATAAACTGCTTCTTAATACTCCGAAAAGTATACGAGTATAAACTGCTTCTTAATACTCCGAAAAGTATACGAGTATAAACTGCTTCTTAATACTCCGAAAAGTATACGAGTATAAACTGCTTCTTAATACTCTGAAAAGTATACGAGTATAAACTGCTTCTTAATACTCTGAAAAGTATACGAGTATAAACTGCTTCTTAATACTCTGAAAAGTATACGAGTATAAACTGCTTCTTAATACTCCGAAAAGTATACGAGTATAAACTGCTTCTTAATACTCCGAAAAGTATACGAGTATAAACTGCTTCTTAATACTCCGAAAAGTATACGAGTATAAACTGCTTCTTAATACTCCGAAAAGTATACGAGTATAAACTGCTTCTTAATACTCCGAAAAGTATACGAGTATAAACTGCTTCTTAATACTCCGAAAAGTATACGAGTATAAACTGCTTCTTAATACTCCGAAAAGTATACGAGTATAAACTGCTTCTTAATACTCCGAAAAGTATACGAGTATAAACTGCTTCTTAATACTCTGAAAAGTATACGAGTATAAACTGCTTCTTAATACTCTGAAAAGTATACGAGTATAAACTGCTTCTTAATACTCTGAAAAGTATACGAGTATAAACTGCTTCTTAATACTCCGAAAAGTATACGAGTATAAACTGCTTCTTAATACTCCGAAAAGTATACGAGTATAAACTGCTTCTTAATACTCCGAAAAGTATACGAGTATAAACTGCTTCTTAATACTCCGAAAAGTATACGAGTATAAACTGCTTCTTAATACTCCGAAAAGTATACGAGTATAAACTGCTTCTTAATACTCCGAAAAGTATACGAGTATAAACTGCTTCTTAATACTCCGAAAAGTATACGAGTATAAACTGCTTCTTAATACTCCGAAAAGTATACGAGTATAAACTGCTTCTTAATACTCTGAAAAGTATACGAGTATAAACTGCTTCTTAATACTCTGAAAAGTATACGAGTATAAACTGCTTCTTAATACTCTGAAAAGTATACGAGTATAAACTGCTTCTTAATACTCCGAAAAGTATACGAGTATAAACTGCTTCTTAATACTCCGAAAAGTATACGAGTATAAACTGCTTCTTAATACTCCGAAAAGTATACGAGTATAAACTGCTTCTTAATACTCCGAAAAGTATACGAGTATAAACTGCTTCTTAATACTCCGAAAAGTATACGAGTATAAACTGCTTCTTAATACTCCGAAAAGTATACGAGTATAAACTGCTTCTTAATACTCCGAAAAGTATACGAGTATAAACTGCTTCTTAATACTCCGAAAAGTATACGAGTATAAACTGCTTCTTAATACTCTGAAAAGTATACGAGTATAAACTGCTTCTTAATACTCTGAAAAGTATACGAGTATAAACTGCTTCTTAATACTCTGAAAAGTATACGAGTATAAACTGCTTCTTAATACTCCGAAAAGTATACGAGTATAAACTGCTTCTTAATACTCCGAAAAGTATACGAGTATAAACTGCTTCTTAATACTCCGAAAAGTATACGAGTATAAACTGCTTCTTAATACTCCGAAAAGTATACGAGTATAAACTGCTTCTTAATACTCCGAAAAGTATACGAGTATAAACTGCTTCTTAATACTCCGAAAAGTATACGAGTATAAACTGCTTCTTAATACTCCGAAAAGTATACGAGTATAAACTGCTTCTTAATACTCCGAAAAGTATACGAGTATAAACTGCTTCTTAATACTCTGAAAAGTATACGAGTATAAACTGCTTCTTAATACTCTGAAAAGTATACGAGTATAAACTGCTTCTTAATACTCTGAAAAGTATACGAGTATAAACTGCTTCTTAATACTCCGAAAAGTATACGAGTATAAACTGCTTCTTAATACTCCGAAAAGTATACGAGTATAAACTGCTTCTTAATACTCCGAAAAGTATACGAGTATAAACTGCTTCTTAATACTCCGAAAAGTATACGAGTATAAACTGCTTCTTAATACTCCGAAAAGTATACGAGTATAAACTGCTTCTTAATACTCCGAAAAGTATACGAGTATAAACTGCTTCTTAATACTCCGAAAAGTATACGAGTATAAACTGCTTCTTAATACTCCGAAAAGTATACGAGTATAAACTGCTTCTTAATACTCTGAAAAGTATACGAGTATAAACTGCTTCTTAATACTCTGAAAAGTATACGAGTATAAACTGCTTCTTAATACTCTGAAAAGTATACGAGTATAAACTGCTTCTTAATACTCCGAAAAGTATACGAGTATAAACTGCTTCTTAATACTCCGAAAAGTATACGAGTATAAACTGCTTCTTAATACTCCGAAAAGTATACGAGTATAAACTGCTTCTTAATACTCCGAAAAGTATACGAGTATAAACTGCTTCTTAATACTCCGAAAAGTATACGAGTATAAACTGCTTCTTAATACTCCGAAAAGTATACGAGTATAAACTGCTTCTTAATACTCCGAAAAGTATACGAGTATAAACTGCTTCTTAATACTCCGAAAAGTATACGAGTATAAACTGCTTCTTAATACTCTGAAAAGTATACGAGTATAAACTGCTTCTTAATACTCTGAAAAGTATACGAGTATAAACTGCTTCTTAATACTCTGAAAAGTATACGAGTATAAACTGCTTCTTAATACTCCGAAAAGTATACGAGTATAAACTGCTTCTTAATACTCCGAAAAGTATACGAGTATAAACTGCTTCTTAATACTCCGAAAAGTATACGAGTATAAACTGCTTCTTAATACTCCGAAAAGTATACGAGTATAAACTGCTTCTTAATACTCCGAAAAGTATACGAGTATAAACTGCTTCTTAATACTCCGAAAAGTATACGAGTATAAACTGCTTCTTAATACTCCGAAAAGTATACGAGTATAAACTGCTTCTTAATACTCCGAAAAGTATACGAGTATAAACTGCTTCTTAATACTCTGAAAAGTATACGAGTATAAACTGCTTCTTAATACTCTGAAAAGTATACGAGTATAAACTGCTTCTTAATACTCTGAAAAGTATACGAGTATAAACTGCTTCTTAATACTCCGAAAAGTATACGAGTATAAACTGCTTCTTAATACTCCGAAAAGTATACGAGTATAAACTGCTTCTTAATACTCCGAAAAGTATACGAGTATAAACTGCTTCTTAATACTCCGAAAAGTATACGAGTATAAACTGCTTCTTAATACTCCGAAAAGTATACGAGTATAAACTGCTTCTTAATACTCCGAAAAGTATACGAGTATAAACTGCTTCTTAATACTCCGAAAAGTATACGAGTATAAACTGCTTCTTAATACTCCGAAAAGTATACGAGTATAAACTGCTTCTTAATACTCTGAAAAGTATACGAGTATAAACTGCTTCTTAATACTCTGAAAAGTATACGAGTATAAACTGCTTCTTAATACTCTGAAAAGTATACGAGTATAAACTGCTTCTTAATACTCCGAAAAGTATACGAGTATAAACTGCTTCTTAATACTCCGAAAAGTATACGAGTATAAACTGCTTCTTAATACTCCGAAAAGTATACGAGTATAAACTGCTTCTTAATACTCCGAAAAGTATACGAGTATAAACTGCTTCTTAATACTCCGAAAAGTATACGAGTATAAACTGCTTCTTAATACTCCGAAAAGTATACGAGTATAAACTGCTTCTTAATACTCCGAAAAGTATACGAGTATAAACTGCTTCTTAATACTCCGAAAAGTATACGAGTATAAACTGCTTCTTAATACTCTGAAAAGTATACGAGTATAAACTGCTTCTTAATACTCTGAAAAGTATACGAGTATAAACTGCTTCTTAATACTCTGAAAAGTATACGAGTATAAACTGCTTCTTAATACTCCGAAAAGTATACGAGTATAAACTGCTTCTTAATACTCCGAAAAGTATACGAGTATAAACTGCTTCTTAATACTCCGAAAAGTATACGAGTATAAACTGCTTCTTAATACTCCGAAAAGTATACGAGTATAAACTGCTTCTTAATACTCCGAAAAGTATACGAGTATAAACTGCTTCTTAATACTCCGAAAAGTATACGAGTATAAACTGCTTCTTAATACTCCGAAAAGTATACGAGTATAAACTGCTTCTTAATACTCCGAAAAGTATACGAGTATAAACTGCTTCTTAATACTCTGAAAAGTATACGAGTATAAACTGCTTCTTAATACTCTGAAAAGTATACGAGTATAAACTGCTTCTTAATACTCTGAAAAGTATACGAGTATAAACTGCTTCTTAATACTCCGAAAAGTATACGAGTATAAACTGCTTCTTAATACTCCGAAAAGTATACGAGTATAAACTGCTTCTTAATACTCCGAAAAGTATACGAGTATAAACTGCTTCTTAATACTCCGAAAAGTATACGAGTATAAACTGCTTCTTAATACTCCGAAAAGTATACGAGTATAAACTGCTTCTTAATACTCCGAAAAGTATACGAGTATAAACTGCTTCTTAATACTCCGAAAAGTATACGAGTATAAACTGCTTCTTAATACTCCGAAAAGTATACGAGTATAAACTGCTTCTTAATACTCTGAAAAGTATACGAGTATAAACTGCTTCTTAATACTCTGAAAAGTATACGAGTATAAACTGCTTCTTAATACTCTGAAAAGTATACGAGTATAAACTGCTTCTTAATACTCCGAAAAGTATACGAGTATAAACTGCTTCTTAATACTCCGAAAAGTATACGAGTATAAACTGCTTCTTAATACTCCGAAAAGTATACGAGTATAAACTGCTTCTTAATACTCCGAAAAGTATACGAGTATAAACTGCTTCTTAATACTCTGAAAAGTATACGAGTATAAACTGCTTCTTAATACTCCGAAAAGTATACGAGTATAAACTGCTTCTTAATACTCCGAAAAGTATACGAGTATAAACTGCTTCTTAATACTCCGAAAAGTATACGAGTATAAACTGCTTCTTAATACTCCGAAAAGTATACGAGTATAAACTGCTTCTTAATACTCCGAAAAGTATACGAGTATAAACTGCTTCTTAACACTCCGAAAAGTATACGAGTATAAACTGCTTCTTAATACTCCGAAAAGTATACGAGTATAAACTGCTTCTTAATACTCCGAAAAGTATACGAGTATAAACTGCTTCTTAATACTCCGAAAAGTATACGAGTATAAACTGCTTCTTAATACTCCGAAAAGTATACGAGTATAAACTGCTTCTTAACACTCCGAAAAGTATACGAGTATAAACTGCTTCTTAATACTCCAATAAGGTATATGAGTATAAACTATTCCCTATTTTTGGTTTGAGAAGTTCCTGGAGAATATTGTTTATAAATATTCTTAAGGATAACTCAACCACACTACGCCGGACAACGCGTTGTGCATAAAGACTCGACGCCACAATCAATGGTCAGCTCAAAGGAATCGACTTCAAGTTCAGAAAATTCCGACAAACGGTCAGACAATAAATGCAGCACCGGAACTCTTACAGACTTTCGACAAAGCACCGAAAAGCCTGGAGAATTGAAGGAGTCAAGAACAGAAGCCATTCCGAGGTCCCGTTATACCGACTGAAGGTAGGGACAATCATATCCAAAGTATCCCAGACTCTTCTATAAAAGAACGAGACTGAAATACTTTGGAGGGGGTATCTGTAGGCATATAAAATTGCTTATAGGTCCCCTAGCATAGCTCGGCACAAACCGACGAGCCAACGAGGCGACGAGATCGACGAATCGCACGGAAGCGACGGAATGAATCCACCCGCGTGCAGAATCAAGCTAATGAGTTGAGGAATCAACGAGTCATCCAACCGAGAGCGGACTCGGACGAATCACGATCGAATCAAGATCAATTTCGGACTCGAACTCAGAAGCGGATTTACTGCCAAATCAGGAATCCAATTTACTGCCAAATCAGATCATCAAATCAGAGTCTCAGGTCAACCGAAACACGGACAAACGAGACAACGGAAAACGACTCAAAAAAGTTGGAAAACACCGCCCGCGGGGGCTCGGCCAAGGCCGAGCCACCTCGGGGTGGCTCGGTGGCCGAGCCACCTTGGGGTGGCTCGGCCATGAGCCGAGCCACCCCAAGGTGGCTAGGCACAGTGTCGGCCACCCCGAGGTGGCCGACAGTGGCCCGAGGTGGCCGACAGTGGCCAGAGGTGGCCGACGATTCCCTTTTTGCAGCCACTGTCCTGAGAGCCTATAAATAGGCCTAGAGATGTTCATTTTCAGAGGTCGAACTTTCAAGAGCCGAAACTCTGCCGGATTGAAGAGTGAACTCGGAGCTTGAAGACCAGAAGACTTGCACATTCAGATCTGATTCTCGGCGACCATCCACGTCAGAAAAGGCAGGATCTCGAGAGGAAGAAAGAACAGATCTGAGATCTACACGAGACTACACTCCAGATCTAAGCTTGGTCTTAGATCTCGAGATCTGAGCGATTATTCCCTTGGTGGATTAATCCCTCCCGGCTATTATTCCCTTCGTGGAATAATACCCGCATACTCGTGTAGATCCGACCGGATCTAGATCGCGCGGTGGTCCACGGATTAACCCCGGCGCAGGCAAAGAACCCACCAAAGCGAGCAACCGCAAAACAGGAGCTCGTGATTTGTTCACAGAGGAGAGTTGTAATTTTTCTTTATTTTCTTTGATTTAGTTGTAACCGGATCTATAAAAGACCGGATCTTTTGTAACTCAAAAAGTTGTAACTCAAGATGACAATTATCTCATTAATGAAGAAAGCTACAGTTTTCCACGCGAACACACAGCATATATATATATTTCCATATTCATTTTCGAATTAGTGATTTTAATGATGAGCGTACATACGGATTGATACAATGTCTAACTGTACTAATGTTTACTTGCATTGGTATATTTATGCTAATACTATATAATGCTTATACTAATGTAAAATATGTTAAGTTGGATGACTCTCTTAATATCGCTCAATTGTGAATAGATCCCAAATAGTTCTAATCGTGCAGATGGACCTCTTGCGTAAACCTTTTTTTTTAGCTCTTACGAAAGTCAAAAAAAAAAAAAGTTTCAATGGAGGCAGATACGCCTCATGTTGTTCTAGCAGTGCTGATGAGCTCCCAATCGCTGAAGGAGGTAAATCATCGCTGAAGGTAGGCCTGTCCATCCGGGCCGGCCCGGCCCTGCCCGGCCCGGAAATCCGGGCCCGGGTCGGGCAAAACCGGGACCCGAACCCGGACCCGGGTACACCGGGCCGGGTCCGGGCCCCGGCCCGACCGGGCCGGGTTCCGGGCTGGCCCGGGTGATTTTCCTTTTTTTTTCCAAAATTTTTTAATGTTATTTAACTTATAAATTATAAAAAAAAGACAAAAAAAATAACAAAAACAATAATTTTATTAATTACTTAAAATGACATAAATTACAAATAAGAAATGATAAAAACATATTCTTTATTAATAATTGATAAATCAGTTACAAATTACAAGTACAAATTTATTTTGAAATTAATCGCATCACAATAGATAAGTAAATCCCAACTAGGTTGGCACCTACTCACCTATATCACTATCATTTGCAATTATTTCCAAAATAATTCTTTACAAATTGTAAGCTAAGATATAAAAACTACAATCTATTCTTTATATCTATCTGCTAGTCCCAATTCTTCAAATTTATCTTCAATTCCAGCCATCCGATCGATGCCTTGCGTTCGCTTCTCGTACCTCCACCAATCTTGTAAGCACATCACCGCTTGTACAGTATACGGATCCAAGCATGTCCTATGATCGCTGCTAGTCCCAATTCTTCAAATTTATCTTCAATTCCAGCCATCCGATCGATGCCTTGCGTTCGCTTCTCGTACCTCCACCAATCTTGTAGGCACATCACCGCTTGTACAGTATATGGATCCAAGCATGTCCTGCGATCGTCGATCAAACGACCTGCTGTGCTGAAGGCGGATTCCGAAGCTACCGTCGAAACCTGCACTGTTAGTAAGTCACGAACCATGGTGGAAAGTATAGGATATAAAACTGATCCATATACTTTCCACCATTGCAAAATATCTAAAGCATTTCCTTGACATCTAACTAAAGAAGCAGAAAAATATTCATCTATTTCAGAAACCTCCGATGATGACGATCCAAGTCCAGATCCACCAGTTAGCTCGGCTACCATTGCATACCTATCAAAACTTACACTTTTACCTCGGGCTCGGGATGAGCTCGAAGAAACCGAAGCTGCAGACTGTTGTGCAGCTACACCATGTCTAGCTGCATACTCATCATATAAAGTTTGAAAATAATTTCTAATAAGTAAATGATGAGTAGTAGCATTCAGGGTGGTTCCATCATCTAAGTCTATAACCTGTCCACCATACAATGACTGTAACAAACTTCGAAGGCCAATATCCTTCAAGCATGGATCAATAAGAACCCCCAAACCAAAAATATGAGGAATAGGCCTAAAATACTTATTAAATTTGCTCTCCATTTCAAAAACCATAGGTCCAAAAGTAGCATCCAAACGATATTTATCAAAAAAATTTTGAATATTTAAAATTTGTAAAGCAGCTAAAGTAATGGTTGGATAATAACAGCCAGATAATAACATGGTAGCATCATAAAAAACTTGTAACATTTCATTTAAATTACATATAACTGTCCATTCATCTTCAGTTATTCCATAAGTGCTACCAGAACTAGAACTAGAAGCATAATAGTTTATAAAATCAGTTATAATGTCTTTATATTCTATTGCTACACTTAACATTGCATATGTGGAATTCCACCTATGGTCAACATCTTTTGGAATTAGTCTAGGCTTTACATTTTTTCTTTTACAAAATTGTTTCCATCTTTTAAGTCTTTGTTCAGAAGCACTATGCATGTAAGCAACTGTTCTAACCTTTTCTATCATGGGTTTAATTTCAGTAAATGCACTTTGAACAATTAAATTTAAAATATGACAGATGCACCTAATATGAAAAAGATCACCATGACATGGCAATGATAAAGATGATCTGATAAAATCAACAGCTACATTGTTATTACTTGCATTATCTAGTGAAAGAGAAAATATTCTTTGTGAAATTTCTAATTTCATAAGTTCTTCAATTATTAAATTTGCAACATTAGCACCAGTATGTGACTCTTCTATTGCAATAAAAGAAACAACTCTTTTAAACATTTGCCAATTTTCATCAATCCAGTGTGCTGTGATACATAAATATCCAGTTTGTGCTCTAGATGTCCAAATATCAGAAGTTAAAGAAAATTTACAGTTTAAATTTTTAAAATAAGAAATTATTTTTTCTTGTTCTTGCTGATAATATTTTAAAATATCACGTTGACAGGTTTGACGAGAAAATTTTTTAAATGCAGGATAAAAACCATCTCTAAACATATCTTCAAATTCATCATCTTCTACTAATTTAAAAGGAAGGTTTTTAAGAATGATAAACCTGATTACGCATTTCCTGGCTCTGGCAGCGTCATAGTTCCAACTACCGAGACTACCAGAAGAGGAGGATTGAGAAATCATGGATTGTCGGATATCACCTTGAGGAGGCTGGCCTTTGTTGTGTTTATCTAAATGGCGTTTGAGGTGGTTGGTGCCGCTCTTATGATGAGCTTGAAAAATCTTGCCGCACAAAGCACACTTAGCCTTCTGGGTGAGGATCCTACCGTGTTCATCCTTGGTGACGTCGATCTTCTCGTAAAAATTCCACACATCGGATCTTGGCCGTTTAGGAGCTCTTGGTGCAGATTCGTCGCCACCGGATTCGGGATTAACTTCGGTAGGAGGACTGATAGTAGGAGGACTCATAGTAGGAGGACTCAATTCAGGATCGGGAGATATGTTTTGCTCTTCATAATCAGATCCGGAAGCCATTTGGGGATTGGATTAGAAAGTATAAATAAGAGAGTATAAGAGTATAAGAGAGAGTATAAGAGTATAAGAGAGAAGAGATGAGTTTTTGGTGTGAAGAAAACAAATGAAAACCCCCCTCTATTTATAGAACCAGCCCCCTAGGTAAATGACCAAAATAACCTCACAAAATAGCCGTTTTTTGACCGTTTTTGAGGGCAAAACGGTCAAAGGGCCAATCTGACCGTTGTTACCGGGCCGGCCCGGCCCGGCCCGGCCACAACGGCCAGATTTGGCCTTTTGACCGTTTTGCCCCCAAAAACGGTCAAAAAACGGCTATTTTGTGAGGTTATTTTGGTCATTTACCTAGGGGGCTGGTTCTATAAATAGAGGGGGGTTTTCATTTGTTTTCTTCACACCAAAAACTCATCTCTTCTCTCTTATACTCTTATACCCTCTCTTATACTCTTATACTCTCTTATTTATACATGGGCCGGGCCCGGGCCAGCGGGTAAAATGGACAGCCCTAGCTGAAGGAGGTAAATCCGCAGTTGGGAAAATTGGAAGGGGTCTGTTCGCACCAAGAGATTTAAAGGGTGTCTATCCGCAGTTAACCCGCATAAAGTTGACAGTAGAATGTATAAATATTTTATTTACCCCCTTGTCGGGCCGGGCCCGGGCCAGCGGGTAAAATGGACAGCCCTAGCTGAAGGAGGTAAATCCGCAGTTGGGAAAATTGGAAGGGGTCTGTTCGCACCAAGAGATTTAAAGGGTGTCTATCCGCAGTTAACCCGCATAAAGTTGACAGTAGAATGTATAAATATTTTATTTACCCCCTTGTCCCTACACAATTTTCTACGGGTAGCTCTTTATAGAACCTTGTTTTAAGGATTGATATCGGATGATCTATTGGTGAAGACAGAGTGACTCCTCCTCCATTGCGAACTCGAAACGTGTCCGCTACACATTCTTGCATTCTCTCTCTAGACTTTGCTAGGTGGACTTCCTCAGCTTTTCTTTTGGTGTGGTATTATAATTAATTAGAAGGTGCCCTTATTATTACATCATACGTATCAATCATTATCTTTTCAAACAGTGGAATTGGTGTTCATGGGTGTTCCTCTGACGTTTTCTTTTAATGAAATAATATAATATAATTTACAAAATTGTTTCTGAAACCTCGACCATCCGTTTAGAACATAATTATATATCTGTTGGGCGATCAATCATTAATTAATGAGATTTGAATAGAGGTTAGCTACCAACCAAATCAATCCAAAAACTAATTAGGTATTAACTCTAACTCTTGTTTTATTAAGTCCACAATTTCTTAACTTTTTCCAACTTGAGACTATACTCATATATACATGAAATCTCGATAAATTTCCCCTTCCTTTGTGAGCATAACTCAACTACCTACGAGAATCGTCAGTCCTTCACTTATTTGGTTTTGATCAACAATTAATCATGGAGAGATGACATGACTGCTCAATACTCATAAGGTCTTCCGCCATTTTTGGATGAACATGTTCCTTACGCCTCCATTCATCAATGAGCTAGTTTGGCTTTGGGTCTAGACCACTAATTATACAACGACAACATGATTCTCCGGTGGAGATACACGTAGGCACGTACAATTAGTGGAAGCTCTTCTTGTCATCGAAAAACTACTGCAACCTAGAAGGACTTAGAGCGCGCGATTCAGTGTGTCAGGCACGAAGTTTGTGAGTGATCCTTTGGCGACTCATTTTCATCTTTTATTTGTGAGTGATCCTTTGGCGACTCATTTTCATCTTTTATTTGATCTTGCACCAAATGAGCACTAAAGTCAGAAACTGAACGAGACATGTTGCACGTTTTGTATGCTAGTGGCGCGTACATAGTTTCTTTTATGCCGTGTTGTGCATTATGCCTGAGCATGCAATTAATGTGATGAGCAGGCTCATGCTACGACATGCTGGCCGAAAGAGGCCAATAGAGGAGGAAAAAATAAATGTCGGTCCAATACACGGAGGAGGTAGATGAGTTCAGATGCATGTAATGAGATATGTAGATTCGGATAGTCCGTCCCCGTCCTTAGATCATGTTTGTGAATAAAAAATACTGGTCTATCTGTTACATTTCGATACGCCATCCTTAATTAGATCATGCTTGTGAATAAAAATAGTGGTCTATCTGTTACATTTCGATAGTCCGTCTTTAGGCAATGCTTGTGAATCAATAGCAACGAAAATACAGAGGGAGTTACTTACGAGGGTAATAAAAATGCTCAGCTCCCTCGTCAATATTAAGCTTGTCTAGGTACCTTTGCAGTCCGTCTCTTTTGTTGATATTTGTACTCTTGAATTTTTTCTGTGGGCTGGCCATAATTACAGAGCGAACCACTGAAACCCATAAAAAGTGTATAGAGAGCACGATAGGTACTATTCATTGGTCATTGAAGGCAGGCACCCCCGACACCTGTCCACCCTGCCAAACACCGGTAGAATTTAATTGGGCAAATGACCCTTGAATATCCTAAGTTATTAAAAAAAAATAGCAATTTCCTACTCTAAATTGTAATAATAATAAAATCCTAAATTGCAAAAAAAAGCTAGCATGTTAATAATAATATTCGTAGGGATATTCCTATGTGATGAGCATGTGACATTTTTATAATTGTTGACCTCATTTGTTATCATATTTATCACTATACACATATCCTCCATCTTTTTATTAAATTAATTTCTATGAAAATGTATTTTTTTCATAAGGAATTTTTTTAACGATGTTTATCATATTCTAATGGTGAACAACTTAAAGTATCCATGTGATACTTTTTATAACGTAGGATAAGATATTTAAGAGCCATTTAGCTAATTTCATTGGAACTTTAATAACTTCGGAAAGCTCATAAATTTATATGATTTTTCCTTAATCTTCATTTTCGCTTATCATGCCAGTACTCGTCAATATATAGCACTAATTTTGTAGGCTCTGTTTAACAACTTGAGATAAAGTGGTTTAGTCTAAAAGGAAAATCCACCACTGATCCCGACTTGTCAAAATGAGTACTTAAACTGATCATTTGTTAAGTTAATGTTTTGCTTAATTTGTCTAGGGGTTCGAGGGCGTAGTCCCTGAGCCAAAAATTATAAGCTATGCAGAGAGGAAATTTATAATTCTACAAGTAACTAATAGACCTAGTCTCTATCTATATATGTGGTTGATCTCTCTTGTAATTGTAACTTTATCAAAAAGAAAGAAAAAAAACCCTAGCATGATCATGAACGTAGGAAATTATAGAACCACATAAAATCATCATATTTTTTTATTGCTTTTTCTTCATTTTTTTCTTTTTCTCTCGCTTGTAGGAGTTTTGGCCCCTAAATTATAAGGTTTGGGAGAAATAATTGTTTCAATTTGTGGAGCCAATTTTGAAATATTAAATACTTAATAGATCTATCGAAGAAGAAAATTAACACAATAATGACTTACTATTTTGACTACTTTTTTTCCTTTTCATTTCCCCCTCTCTCTCAAAATTTTATAAAATTAAATAACATTTATTCATGATAGTAAATAACAAGTATACATGGTACTTAAAAAAAGAGTTAAAAGCCTGTGATATTTCCAAAACCTACTCTGTTTTACACTTAACTCTCCTCTTCCGAGGGCACGTTGTTAATTTTAGGCGCTAAACTTGAGACCCAGGTTGTGCTTAGCTTTAATTACTCTATAAATGACACTCAAAATCTCAATTGAAATTGAGATTAATGATACTGATATCATTTTTAGCAATGATTAAGGAGATTAATATCATCTTAATTAGCGTTAGTTTTCTTAGTTATGTTGATTACGTAGAACATATTACTCCATCAGAAAGTTACCGAGACGTACCTAATTTTCTACACGCACCGTACTCATCAACTTATTGTTGCATAGCTAGCTTTGGCAAAGCTACCAACTTTACAACGGCAGTTAAAAATTTCAAATAAAGCCTGATCAAACTATTCGTTAGGTGCATTGGTCATATCAATCTTTTTTGATAGCAAAACAAAATTCAAAAGACAAGACCAAACCAACCGAACGCTTTACTCTCATGCATGATTGTCATCTTTCCTTTGTATCTAATGAATCTCAGTGCTTTTAAATTGATGAGATAAATATTCATCTACATAAAGTCATAAAATATACTATACAAATGTAATTATATATTATTGGAGTAACTACACTAAATGCAAAAGAACTTTTAGCCTTTTGCAGTTAACCCCTAAAAATTGCTAAAATCGCATTAAAATCCCCAATAAATATGGGAATTGCAGAAAACTCCCAATAGTTTTCGCAGTTTTCTGCAATTCTAATAGTTACTAGGAGTTTAGTACGATTTTAGAAATTATTAGGGGTTTATTGCAAAATGCTAAAAGTTCTTATGGTTTAGTCCGAATAATTATTTCTTATTTCCTTGCGAATATATAATTTCCGCATGTGATTTTCAAATACCATGTATATATATTGTAGATATTTTTTATATAATAGTTCTCATTCGACCTTTGTTTACACATCATTGTATTAATTTTCTTGCAAATTTGTTCATCCTAGATTCCAAATGAACCACGCAAACCAAAACCCATTGATTTTTTTACTCTATTTTAACTTTTCTCTCTGACCTAGTTCGAGTTTGAACCTACGGCAACAGGCTTGGCTCAAGAAATAGATTTCTCTCTCCAATTTTATAGTGCAATTCATGTGGGATGATGACGTTATGGGCAGTGGCGGGGACAGAAATTCACTATAGAGGTGTCACAGTATATATTAAAAGATGATATAACCAATATGTCTATCATATTCAATATGTCATGAACTAATTTGATGAGATACACACCATAACTTAGCTAAGTAAAATCACAATGACTCCTTTTTGAAAACGTTGCATTATAGCCTCATTCAAAATACCGCTAAATACATCATTTTCAATGTAAGTTACGAAGTTGTTTGTTTGCGTCGGGAATGAATTTCATTGCAGCTTCCATTAGAATCGTTTATCGTTTACAACGAAAAAAAGTGAGTTTTTTTTATATAAAACTTCTCTTTACAAATAAAACAAAAGCGGGAATTCCCTAGAAACACACACATAAACTATTTATTAATCGTTGCTTGCGTGAGAACTTTACCTGTGCCGGGAATGCTTTGATCCGTGGACCACCGATTCAACGATCTGGGTTGATCGTGAAGAAGGCTTTATGTCGTTGTTTCGTTTTAGAAACGAGTATAGAAATAGATATCTTAGCCAAGTAAGATAAGTACTCTTCCCGATATCAAATCAATGTTTTAGATCGAGGGAACGTCGAAGGCCTTTAAAATCTCTCGAAAATAGTGAAGGACTCTCTCTAGATCTCAGAATTCGCCAAAATGCCAAGTCTTCGCCGTCAATTGGGTCAACCCTCGTGCACAAGGGTGCTAATGGGGTATTTATATCCTTTGGAAGTCGTTTCTGGAGATAAGAATGTGAAACAAACCTCACTCAATGACTTCCATTTTCGAGACAATGTTTACTGTCTCGGATGAATGGGTTGTTCCAAGCAGTTTTGTAACCGACGTTCGATCTGTTAAATGCCGTGATTTCCGCAATTCTGAGTGTATTTTCAATTTGTAATGGTCTCTCCGTGTTTATGGATGTTCCTAATCAATTATGGAGCTACGTGGGTCGCACGAAACTCGAAAAAATCATCAAAAAACGATGTCACACTGCCTCACAATGGTCGAGACAGTATTTCCTGTCTCGTGGGCCGAGACACACAACATTGTCTCTGCCTACGAGAGAGTGTATATTGTCTCACCAATTGTGAGACAATTTCGAGTTTGTCGTTTCGTCGTTTTGCGCGCTTCTTCACTTCTTCTTACATCAGATGATCTTCCCTGGCTTAGATGATGATGTTCTTCGTCTTTTCTTCGTCTTGAGCTGTGTTCGGGAACCGATAGGTAGTTTTTGATGTCTACAGATACCCCCTCCAAAGTTTTTAGCCTCCTCAATATTTTATCGAGGAGTCTGGAATACTTTGGATAAGATAGGCTTTGCTTTCAATCTCTTTAGTATTTTGTCAAGGAGATTACATAAAAAGGACCTATAAATGGCTTCAATTCTTTGACTTCTTCGGCTTTCAGCTTACTCAGTATTTTGTCGATTATTCTAAAATACTTCTGGTGCCGCATTTATCGTTTGACCATCGTCAAAATCTGGAACTAAAATTGGTTTGTTGATGTCTGAATTAGCTCATGTCGTCGAGTTGACATTGAAATGATCATCTTTACCAGGAATTCTCATCTGAATTGCGATTGAACTCCTAAGGGTAATTTTGGCATAGAGTTATTCTGAGCCCAACTTTGGCAAAACTGTTGAGTTGTTGTTGGGCGTTGACTTTCGTTGCGGCGTAAACATAGTTTATACTCGTATGTAACTGAAGTCTACACAGTTTAAGCTCTTAAGGAATTAAAATGTGGAGAAGCAGTTTATATTCATATACTCCTTGGAGTTTTAGGGAGTAATTTTACCTCGTATATCTGTCGAAGGTTCAAGGAGATACAATTTATACTCGTATACTCATCGGAGTGAAAAGAGTAAGCTTAGAATGCATCGGGCGCTTGCCAAGTTGAGCCCTTTGTGCGAGATTTAATTATAGAACCGATCATTGGTGCTGATACGACTACAATCTCAAAGCCTACCGAACATCTCAAGGACTTCAAAATGCATTTAAGGATCCTTCTGAAATGAAATTCATCAAATCCTCGGATCCAATGATTATAGAGACTTCGGTTGGACTTGAGGCTACCCCGGGTGCTCAATTCACGAGACCAACTGATGAAGCTGGTGCGTCAGTGACTATTAAATCTGAATAGCCTTCCGTAACTCACGAGGTTGATTTAGCAGTGTTATGGAGGAGGAGGTTACCAAGGCTTTTACTACCATCGCAGACTCCATAAAAGCTAATTTGAAGGTGGAGCTTGTGCGAGTTTTGTGAAGAGAAGCTCTCTTAGCTAGAAGAGCGAATCCATCGTCGCAAGCTGCTTATCTAAGCATAATAGGATTTTTGGCAAACCCTTAGCCATAAACGGATTTGATGAGCTTTTACCGACTACTGTTTGAGTCGAGCTAGCATGTAGAGAGTCTAAGTTCATTCTACATGTAACGTTATGTTAAAAGAATGAATTCTCTTAGACTTAATGCTACAATATTGAATATATAGGCTACATGTGTTAGACGTAGGATTATCTCTAATAAGATATCGAGATAAAGTCCCTCGTGCATAAAAGGCATGGATTCATTGATCATTAATTTAATAATAACTGGCTACGATATTGAATACGTAGGCTTTGTCATTTTTACGGGAACGTACCAACCGATAACGTGTGTTAAACGCAGACTTATCTCTAATAATGGATCGAGATAAAGTCTCCTATGCAAGGAAGGCATAAATTCAGTTGTTATTAAGTCAATAATAATAACTGGCTACACGTGTAGACTTTTGGAATCTTGTCTTCTCTTGTAGCAAAAACAAACCCTATTTTATAATAATGATTGTTACTCTTATAATAAAGCTGGATGGTGATCCAAACTAAACTGCAAAGTAGAAAGAAAGCTTTTCAGATTCACCTCATCTTCATTTTATCTTTCTTTCTTAAATTGTTGTCTTCTTCTATACTTTGAAGCCCTAATTTTTCCCAGAATATAAAAAGAGCAGAGAGAGAAAGAGGAAATAGGTTTTTAGATTCACCTCATCTTCATTTTATATTTCTTTCTTAAATTGTTGTCTTCTTCTATACTTTGAAGCCTAATTTTTCCCAGAATATAAAAAGAGCAGAGAGAGAGAAAGAGGAAATGGTTGAGAGAGAGAGAGAGAGAGAGAGAGAGAGAGAGAGAGAGAGAGAGAGGGGGGGGGGAGAGAGAGAGAGAGAGAGAGAGAGAGAGAGAGAGAGAGAGAGAGAGAGACGGGGGAGCAATAGGGTGGGTCTATCTAACTCAAACTATATAAGTTACTGGTGGAATCTGCACCCACTTTTTTATTTCTTCTTTTCTAAATGAGAGGTATATAAGTTGCTACTTAAGGGGATTTTAGGTTTGTACCTAGAGTTGTCCTGTTAGAAATAACTTATAAATGGGCTTATTTTTATAGTGGGTTGAACTATTATGTTAATGCATATAGCTTTTTGCTAGAGGGTGGTGTCACTTAACATTGTATCACTTGACACCGGCCTCAATGAACTAGCTCTACCCATGCGTATAAGATGGCCATGTGCAGGGCTCATGACCATCATGTTGCATGCCACCTTTTTAATAAAAAGGAAAATTGCTTCTACCCTTCAAAAAGTAAAAAAATTCCCCCACCTCTTAGACTTGGTCAACAAGCTAAAAACTCCTTAAATCAACTTTATTTTTGCTTCTAATCCTCAACTCTGGTGCCACCTAAACAATACTTTTCCATTCCATACTATACTGCTAATTAATGCTAATGTGGGCTACTTTCTTTCTTCTCTCATCATCATCCCCCTCTTCTCCTCTTTTCTCTCTTCTCACTCCATAGCCGTTATCAACAATCTCTCATCATCTCGTTACTCTATGGCTGTTACCAACAATCTCTCCCCCCACCCCCTCTGACTTCATATCTATGTATTCCCTCCCTTATGTCCTCTCTGGTCCATCCTCTCCTTCTTGGTCACCTCCCTCGTCTCTTCCATCTGGGCCCACCACCCCTCACCACCATCAAATTCATCCCAAAATTTCCATTCTTCTCTCTCTCTCTCTCTTAATCTCCTTTGGGCCTGCCATCATATATCCATCCCCTATCTTCCATCCCTTCCCCCCTTCATCCTCTGACAACATCATACTGTTGGCCTTCTTGTTTTGATGATGATTTATAAACAATTTACTACTAATGTTGTTTGTCTAGTGTTTGTGCATTCCTATGTATTGTAGACAAACAACGTTATTGGAGGATGGATGGAATCGAGCCTTAACGATCATATCAAATGGAGATTGGCGGAATTGTGGAGTGAAGCAACATACAGTTCAAGTTAAAGATCAAGTTCAAGCTTCATCCGCAAAGTGTACCAAGTCAAGCTTATTGAAGATCAAGATCGGCTTGGGTAATCTAGTTTAGGTTTTATATTATGTGTGTTAAGTACCTTAAGCTCAATATCATATACACACACGTATTTGGTTTCTATGTATATATATAGTTATATATATACATGCATGGTTTTGGGTTTTCATGTTTTGAACACTTTTGCAAAATAATGAGATTTCACAATTGGGAAATGAAAATTGAAAAAATCTTTTTGTAACATGTTCAAAATATCATTTGCAAACATTTCTCAAAGTTTCATCAAGTTTGGAATTGATTTGTTATGTTTAAAGGAATTTACAAATTCACGTTTTCGTTCGTGCACATGTTCGTGCATGTTTTACAAAACTGATGAGTTTTCACAAATGAGAAGTGATATTTGAAAATTTCTTTCTCTGACATGTTTATCTACATATTTAGAAAGTTTCCAAAAAATTTTACAATTTTTGAAATTGATTTACTGTGCCTAATTGATTTTACAAAATCGTGTATCACAGCAGATTTTCAGAAACTGTATTTCTGTGTTCAAATATTTATTTCTCTCAACTGGGAAATGATTTTTCAGAAATTCTTTCTCTTACATGTTTTTATACATGTCCAGAACCTTCCCACAAAATTTCATAATTTTTGGAGCTGTTTTACTATTTTTAACCGATTTTATAAAATCGGATATACCTGCTTCAGTACCGTCGGTCGACCGAAATTTCCGCCGGTCGACCGAAATTTACCATCGGTCGACCGAAATTTCCACCCGGTCGACCGAAGACTCTCTGGATGTCTCCTGAGCTTCTGACCTTGTTCACGGTCGACCACGATTTTCATCGGTCGACCGCTGGAGTCCCAACGGCTCTTTTTAGAGCCGTTGAAGATGGTTTTTTGGTCTTTTGACTTGGGATTTTTAGCTGAGGTTTTGGAGGATATAAATACCCTCTTTGATCTCAGTTTTCTAGCATCCAAGAAGTTTTTAAATAAGGTTTTAAATAAGGTTTTAAACAAGGGTTTAAGCTTGTTTAGTTTGGTTTAAGTTTGTTTTGGGTTTGCTGTTACAAAG
>NC_033800.1:26372409-26477832 GCF_001876935.1 Asparagus officinalis
GTAGCGTGTTATCCTGTAAGTGTAGCGGGTTATGCTGTAAGTGTAGCGTGTTATCCTGTAAGTGTAGCGGGTTATTCTGTAAGTGTAGCGTGTTAGATTGTAAGTGTAGCGTGTTATGCTGTAAGTGTAACGTGTTAGACTGTAAGTGTAGCTTGTTATGCTGTAAGTGTAGCGGGTTATCCTGTAAGTGTAGCGTGTTATCCTGTAAGTGTAGCGTGTTATGCTGTAAGTGTAACGGGTTATCCTATAAGTGTAGCGTGTTAGACTGTAAGTGTAGCGTGTTATGCTGTAAGTGTAGCAGGTTAGACCTTGCACAAGAACAAAATAACACTCATAAAATTACACAAAATTCCACAAAATAGCACTCACAAAATTGCACAAAATTCCAGTCTTACAAACTCCAAAATTGCACAAACAATAACGATATTGCACTAACAACACTTTCATTATCTACTTTCAAAAACTTACAATCTGAAACAATATGTTACAAATCAAACTCCAAAATTACACAAATCTTCAAAATATACTTAGCATAACTAATCATATATTCAAGGCAAGCTCTAGACTTTTTAAAATGTTACAAATCTTCACAAAAAACATAGCATAACTGATCATATATTCAAGGCAAGCTCCAGGCTTTCAAAAATGTTACAAATCTTCAAAATGTACATAATATAACTGATATTATATTCAAGGCAAGCTCCAGACTTTACAAAATGTTACAAATCTTCAAAATTGCACAAATCTTCAAAATGTACATATAGCATAACTGACTCCATTAACTCTACCCAGCAATTTCTCTTTCACAATCTTCAAAGCAAGCTCCATACTCTCCAACTCTTTATAAGCAAAATTTACAGGTACAAAATTCCAGATTCTTCAGATTTCACACCTCTTGCTTTGCAAATCTATTGTGTACAAATTAGATTTAGTTCAACAGAAACGATACATTCATAAATTGATAAAACCAATTCTACAATTAGATTTAGTTCAACAAAAAGGGATAGCACAAAAGAACATCAATGAACTAACCCTAACCCCCCAACCCCGACCCTGACCCTACCCCTAATCGAGTATATAGAAATGAGATTTCACACGAAATCACTCCTCCTCGTCATCGAAAGAGATCCCGAAGCCAAAATCATCAAGCATCTTGTTGATCGTTGAAGAATTGTAGTGTCTCGTTGGAGAGGGTGGAGGGGTGTCCGGCTGCCTCGAGATCCGTCGTGGGCCTTTTCAATACATCAAGCACTAAAATCATGGGCCTTTCTTCCTTTCTTCTTCGATTTCTTGGAGGGGGCATGAGAGGTGGGATCGGAGGAGGAAGACAAAGCCTTGAGGAAGGAGGAAGACGAAGACTTGAGGAAGAAGGAAAATGAGGAGAGAGAGAGGGGGGTCTGGTTTAAGTGGGGGTATTGAAGGGTATTTTAGGGTTTTTATCATGTTTGGGTATGAATACCAGTGTTGTATATACAGTATTTTAGAAATTGGGTTTAAAGGCAAAAACAAAAAGAAACTTGGGTTTAAGAATACAAAGAATAGTTATTGGGCTTAGAGGTAAAGATGAGTAAACAAATGGGCCTAGAAATAAAAAACCCTTATAAAAAATAGTCAAAATCCTTATTATTCTCAAACATTAAAAATGATCATAATAGTTAAAATAAAACTTATATATAACAGATTAATACTTTAATCATTCGGATTATCGAATGGGCTAACTATGTTAATCATTCTCCTTAATCTCTCTTCATTAATCGTTTACCAAGCGGGCCTTAAGAACTTGAGGTGAAGAACTGACTTAGCATCTTTACCGACGAGCAGACGAACAAGGGAAAAGGTTAAAGGAGAACAATAAAATAAGAGGCCAGAGCCAGTTACACTAACTTAGCTTTAATTAAAAAGAGGCTAAATCATCTCTCTATTACTATATAATGGGAGATGGGTTGGACTTCACTCTTCTATGTGCACAGCACATGCACAAAGATCCACTGAAGATATATAATATATGGAGATTGGCAACTACGAAAAATTATTAAAGGGAATTTTTAACTGACAAACACGTGCTATCATCAGTAATTGAAGTGAGAAAACTTGCTTTATATTAATGGTTCTTATTTTCGTTTAAAACTCAAGCTTTTTCACAGATCACTAGCTGTTGGCTTGGAAGTCCAAAAGTCGATGTACATCTAGTAATACTAAAGATGAAAGTGAGGGAAACCCGTATAGTGTAAGGGATTTTATGAAGATCAATCTGCGGAATATTTAAATATTAAACGAATAATAACATCAATGAAAATACCACAAGTAAGAAAACATCAAGATTTTACATGGTTCGGCAAATCGTGCCTACATTCACGGGACAATCCAGAGAGAAATATTTCACTATGAATTAAAAGTACAATCCATCCAAGTTATATCTGAACTTGAGGATTAAATCACAAGAGAAAGATACAGTGTTACCTCTAGGGTACCAAAACCCTAAAATCTGTCTCACCAAAAATCTCAAACTTCCATGAAGAAATCAATATTGTACTCTCGACGGTGTAATCATTCTGAAGAGAATGTCATTTGAATCACTGCAATCAGACAATCGAGCTATCCGAAATATGAACTTCTCTCTCTCTCTCTCTCTCTCTCTCTCTCTCTCTCTCTCTCTCTCTTTTTTCTCGGGTTACTGTAGCAACGGGTTACTGATCATCTGAAAAAATTAATCTTAGGGCTCCCTTATATAGAATTCTCCAAACATATTCCTATTATAAATAGATCATCAAAGTACTCTTCTAGATTTTCTTTGTCATTTCCATTAAAACGTTTTAACAGAAACAAATGAATGAGCTATACACGTGTATAACTCTTCTTTTACAAAGAAAACAAAATTTGGTGCTCCCTAGAAACACACACATAAACTCCTACGTAATAGCTCCTGCTTATGTGAGATTTTTGCCTATGTCGGTGATGCGTTATCCATGGACTACCGAATCAATGTTTCAAGTCAGATACGAAGAAGGCTGAATGTTAATGTTTCGACGTGGAAACAATAACAGAAGTGAATATCTTAGCAAAGTAAGATGAACACTCTTCTCGAAAACAAGTCAAAAATTAAACTCAAGGAAACACTAGAAGGCTCTTGAGGATACTCGGGAGTAGATTACGATCCTCTCTTGCTCTCTACTCTTCTGCTAATGCCTTTGTTGCTTGGTGCCGTGCACAAGTGTGCCAAGAGATATTTATAGTCATTGGAAGTCATAACCATTGAAAAAAGTTGAAACAATTGACGATCATTAACTCATTTGGGCGAGATAGTGTTTACTATCTCGGCTAAAGGAAGTAGTTCCAGTCAACTTGTAACTGTCATCCCATGACTTTAAACACGTTAAATGCCATGTTTCTCGAGGGTAGTGGGCGTATTTCACGGCTATAACCATCCATTAATGTTAATAAACATTTCCCAGCAGTTACAGAGCTACGTGGTGTGATGCCTCTGTTTTCATACAAGGCTGCAGTCCAAGCTGAACCCAATGATGTCAAACCTTCCATGCACCCACACTGTGCAAAAACATGTTTCACCTTACAATAATATCTCTCTAGTGGAAATAACAACAAGTGTAGGTACAAAACAGGCAAGATAAAGGTAATAATGCAATGGACCTGATTTAGAAAGAGATATCCAATAAATATAATCATGTTCCAAACTGAATAAATACGGAGTACAATTGATGTCTAAAATAAATGTGAAGCATCTTAATACATGAAGTCAAATGAAAATAACTAAGGCACTCAACCTTTCCAAAATGAAATGCATGTCTAGAGATCAACTATAATCATAACTAAACCACTGTGGAGCACTAACTGGCTATCTATGGAAGATGGTGACTAGGCTAAATCTCTGTTAACCTGCAGCTCTCCGGAACTCTGATCCGCTGCTTGAAAAGAGAGAAAAAATAAATAAAAAGAAAACAACAACAGCGCCAAAGCGCTTTAGCAAGAATATCTACATCCACCCCTAGGGGAAGGGTTACTACATATGATGGAGGCTCTACCTATAATATGCATAGTCTACCTAAATTATTTACCATGTACTAACTGGGGTTAATATTTAGAAATCCACAACATGAGACTGATACGTCGAGCGAAATAATCCAAATAAGAAAACCCTCATATATATACCAAGTGTCTCAAATTGTAAATCACTAAATATTAACTCCGAACTAAGAATAAATAATAAAGGAATGCAGTACTAAAATATCAACCAAACAAAGTCATATAGTCATCCAAACATCTCATACTACCCTTGGGTAGTTGATACAGATGCAAGTACATAATCCAGTGAAACCCTCAATATAATATACCCCATCGTAATATAACTTGATAGTGAACCATGTTCATGATTAAATTCTGCCTAAGACTCAAGCTATCAAAGGTTTTGCAGTACAATCTCTTGCAAAGTTTTATATCTCATCACATCATCATGTGGAACAAACTACCTGTTCAGGCATCCTTATTACATCACCATGTGGATCGACATATATGGCTTATCAACCTCATCGCATCATCATGCGGATCGATATATACGGCTCACCTGCCTCATCTCATCATCATGCGGATCGACATATACGGCTTACCAGCCTCATCGCATCATCATGCGGATCGCATCATCATATGAATTGACATATATGGCTCATAATCCTACTCTAATGGTAAACTGACGCACTACCCTAGGTAGTACTGAGTTGTGCTCATCAATGGTACCAGTAACAACATATACTACTTTAACTAGTCGTATCCTAGTCATGACGAGAACAATACATGAGGTTTGTAGGCGTCAAAAATTGCCTATAAATTCCTGCACGTAGCTCGAGATGAAGCAAAGATAATGAACGCCATCATCTGAGTCAAATGAGATTATCTAATATCATAAAGAAGAAAATGGATGCACAAATCGAATCGATGAAGCGTACAAGTCAATGAAATGCGCGAAACGGCAAAACGACAAAGCGACAAAGTGCCGGAACGTCTCAAAAAGAAAGAGACACTATGCGCATCTCACCCAAAGGTGAGAGACACCATGAGTGTCTCACCTTAGGGGCGAGACACACAAGGTGTCTCGCACCCAGGGGCAAGACACCATGAGTATCTCGCCCATTCAGGGCCTCTCGCGACGTGTATTTTGATAGATTTTTGGGTTTCGACAGTTCTGAAACCTCCCTAACTACCTTGAGGCTATCCCGAAATGTGAGAGAGTGTTTATTGGCTGAAGATAAGTTCTAATCCATGAACACGACATCCGAAAGACTATAAATACAGCCCTAGGGCCATTATGCACGAGAGATCTGATTTTGGCAAGCAACGACAAAGTCCTGACGTTTTGGAGAGTGAGAAGCACGAATTTCATATCCAAAGGCAAGTTCTTGGCAAGTTCTTCGACATAAAGAAGAAGAGTTCGAGAGATCTACAGTCCCTTCAGCATCCTTCAATTATTTCCTTAAGATCGGACTTTGTTTCGATCTTGAGAAGAGTATTTATCTCGCGTCATAGAGATATTTACTTCTGTTCTTGTTTCTATCACAAAATAAGAACATCGAGCCTTCAATCCTCTCAACCCGGATCTGATTCTTGGTGGTTCACGGATCAACGAATCCCCCGCACAGGCAAAGATCTTGTGCAAGTAGCGATCGATAAATGATCCTGCGTGTATTTCTAGGAGAATTTTCTGTTTGTTTCTTTTGTATAGAGAAGTCTTATAAAAAGGCTCACTCTTTCGAACTTATTGTAAGTCAATAATGTAGGCATTAAAAAATACCAATGAATAAAGCAAGGTTGAACCTCGCTACAAGCATGACGAGGCTTGTCATCATAATGAACCTCATCTCAGCCAACGAAACCCATCATGATGATGAACATCATTGAAGATGAAGTCCATCCGCATACGAACCTCGTCAAACGGCACCTCACCCCTCAAAAGACGAAGTTCGTCAAAAATGAAGTTCGTCATCAAAGACAAAGTTCGCCAGAAACGAAGTTCGTCATTGAAGACGAAGTTCGAATGAAACGAAGTTCATCATTGAAAACAAAGTTCGTCATTGAAGACGAAGTTCGCCAGAAACAAAGTTCGTTATTGAAAATGAAGTTCGTCATTGAAGATGAAGTTCGCCAAAAATGAAGCTCGTTATTGAAAACAAAGTTCGTCAGATGAAGTCAATGAAGACAAAATTCGTCAGAAGAAGCTTGCTTACTATAAAGTTTGCCTTGTAAGACGAAACTTGTTGCATATCAAGGCTCGTCTAATTTGACGAACTCCATTTCAATTAAAGATGAGATTTGTTATCCACATGAGATCTAGCTGTAACGGCTCTGAAGATTTAGTCAGCCACGTGAGCTAATCTTCGAGAATATGTTATGGCATGCACTGATTTAGAGGAGGCAGTTACGCCCCTCTACCCGTGATTGTAGCACGTCGGTTACGTGCTTAAACCCTATAAATAGCCATGGATGGCTACAGAGGAAAGGGTTCGGACTTTCAAACTCTTGGCAATTTAGACCTTGAGAATCATCAGAGATCAAATTTCATGCATATAGATCTAGAATTCGAACCTCGATTCTAGTATTCTAACGAGTGTCAGAAGCTTCAGCAATCTTGTTCTGATCGTCAACGGGAGGCAATCTCGACTCAAGCATCAGGAGAAGTATCCTTTCGCTACTAAAAAACCATGTTAAACGAGGAGCTGAATTAATCTTCTCTTCATCTGTAATGGAGAGAGTGTGAGTGATTGTAAGGGTTTCATACCAAGTGATCGAATCCAGTTTACTTAAAACAAGAGAACCAATCCCAGTCAATTTTTCAACCCTATAGATAAATGATTGTAATAAGTTCCCAAATGAATCAAAATTCTAATGCAAACACGCTGGCGATCACAGTAGGCGCCAATGGCCTCCTTGCCGATGTCGTCGTATCATAGCCAAGGATCAAGATCCCAGTTGTTACGAAGGTCGAGTACGAGTTCGACCAACAGAAGTTTGAAGAGTACATCTTTTCATCCTCCTCCAGATCCTCCTCCCCTCGAAAGTGTAGGAAGATCTCTTCTTTGAAGGAGGTTCGCTGGTGACCTAGGGTGATGACTTTCGCCCAATCATTGCTGAAGATTCCTATCCGGTGTCTAATGAAGCCGGATCTGTGGCTCACAATAATGAGTTGTCCACCAAAGGCGCGCCAGTTCTGACGAAGAGGGCTTGTTAGAGGCAGCGCTAACGCATCGCTCACCAATTTGCCAAGGCCTTAGAGCAGGTCGATAGACTCCGCTATCACGCGGATCTTGAATTTAGGAGGCGCCAAGCGACTAAGCCGTCGCCGCAGCGACCAATTGAGTCCTCCTCACAACCATCAACCAACAAATGGGTCCGTGTCAAAAGGACCCGTTCAACTCTTGAGGAGTGCATCTAGAAGCATCACGCACTTCTTGCACATGCATGAATTCTTGTGCAGAAGGCATAGGAACTACATAAGAAAGAGGTGGCCAAAGAACCACCAAAATCCAAGCAAGTCTGGCTGCCAAAGGCTAAAACAGTGCCAAAGACAGCGCCGAAACACCTCCATCTGGGGCGAGACACAACTTGTGTCTTACATTTAGGGCGAGACACAACTTGTGTCTTGCACCTAGGGAGAAACACAGGGAGTGTCTCGCACCTGATTCCAGCCCCGAGACTGTTTCTCAGCCTCCGTCAGCCTCCGATCCTGATCCTTTTGCTCCTGTACCACCGGCAAAGCCTCACGACAGTGATAATCTGCACAAGATCAAGAAAACAATGGCGGATTGCCTTGGTTCTCTACACGAAGATTGAGGCAAAATTCCAGTGAAGGAACACTTGTGTCCGATGAATGAGTCCTAAGTTACTATTCAGACTAAGGTCGTACGCATCCTCCCAACAAGACAAAGCCATCCTATATCAGGAAAATACCCGTAACCACCCGCTTGGGGTTGCGTGTCTAGGTTTAGGATCCCGTTGAGATTCCACACTCGCAAGGGGGTGTATCTAAACGTGTGATTCCTAGGAATGCCAACAAGGCATTACATCATCGGAAGGAGACGTGTCCGTTACATGATAATGTCATACCTAGGGAATCAAGTCAACAACCAATAGGTTACTCCGGTCACAACATCGATGAGTTGTACTATCAGGCTGGGGTACGAAAAAATCTTGAAAGAGAAGTATCCCAGAATCAGACTCTCACTGTCCTTGTGAGAAGTTAATCAATGTAATATTATCAGAGTGTAGCTGCTCCAAGACCGCTCCACGGAGGGTCTTGGTATTTAAAACAATCTCCACTGAAGTGTCCAAATCCAAATCAAGATGCTTCCGTAGGAGGAGCTTAGCCGGTCAAGGTGATGAACTCCTAGAAGTCACCATCAACATGGTCGATAAGGAAAAGTCAACATGATGTCCCAGTCTCGATCCTTTTCCTGGGGCATCCCAGCATCTAACTTGACTGCACACCAAAACTATTAGACGTAAGGATTATCAGAGGATACAGAGAGGGCATTCCTCAGATGATGAAGCTGTTAGACCCTAGAGGGGGGTGATTAGGATCTTATGCTAATCTAATCCGATTAAATTCCAATTAAAAACTAATTAATAAGTTATCCTAGCAAGTATAAAATATAACAACTATATAAGCTAGGATAAGCAATATGAACATTATCCTAGCAAGTATAAAATATAACAACTATATAAGCTAGGATAAGCAATATGAACAATGAGATATATCCTATATGATGAATATATATATGCAAGGATATATAAACTAACACAATATGATATATCCTATCAAAGAGATATACAATATGATATATGTATACGCAAGGATATAAAACTAACACAAGGGGTAAACAATATGAACTAGATAGTGGATCATATAAATAATGAGCTAATGACAATGGCGACAAGAAATATAAACACAAGTATAAATAAACGCCAAAGCACACTCAAACACAAGATATGATTACGGAGTTCGGACCTTCCGTCCTACGTCTCCGCTCCCCACTCCCGGAGAGAAATCCACTATCACAACCGGGTTTTCTACGTTCACCCGAATAACGTTTACACCTCACAATATCGGTTTTCAATGCTCACCGATCAACGTCACTCCTCACAATCGGTTTTCTAGTTCACCGAAAACTTCACAACACACACGGTTTTCTAGCTCACCGAAAACCTACAACACTCACAATGTAACAAATATAAATTTGTTCTCTACAATAGATGAGAACTCAATTAAGCACAACTCAATGTTATAATCTCTCACAACCCTAATATACTATGTATGCAAATACAATAAGCTCAAGTGGGTGTGTGTAACAATGAGTAAATAAAAAATCAACTAAACTCAAATATAAACCTAGCTTTAATAGAAATGATAATTAACAAATAACAAATGAAAGCTAGAGTAGAGTTTAGAAAACTTCTCAATAGAAGACAAGATGGAGAGATGGAGATTGGAGCCCAAACAAGAAGATGATCTCCTCCACTTGTGAAAACAATCTTCAAACCAAACAAACACTAAAACACACTTAAACCCTTGTTTAAAACTCTTTAAACTTGTTTAAAACATTTCTTAGGTGCCCTTAGAAGTATGAGGGCATGGAGTATATATAGGCTCATGAAACAAGCCCAAAAACCCAAGAAAACCAAGCAAAAAGACAAAAAAAAAATGGATATATCAAAATCTGGAAAATATAGCCGTTATGCTACAGTAACCGCGTCCAGAGACATGTCCGGCCGACCGGCCCGGTCGACCGGAATAAACATGTAAATGAACATGTTACAAAAATAATTTTCCAAATTGCATTTTCCATTTGTGAAAAATCATCATTTTGCAAGAATAGTCCAAAACACGAAAATGTAAACATGTGAATTTTGACATTTAGGCTAAACCATGTTTTAAAACTTTACACAATGATTATATAGACTTAATAAAATATGTATATGATTATTGTTAAGTCCAAAAGCTAAGAATACAGAATTTTCACAAAATTGCATATTCTATGCAATGAATACTAAAACACAATAGAGTATGAAATATGTAATTTCATATATATATATAAACATAAAAACCCAAAACACATGTATGTATATATATAACTATATATATGCATAGAAACCAAAACTTATGTATATATATATAACTATATATATATATACGAAGAAACCAATAAATGTGTGTGTATAGATATTGAGCTTAACGTACTTAACACACGTAATATAAAACCTAAACTAAATATGCCCAAGCTTGATGAAGGTCTTCAATGAGCATGACTTGGTAAACTTTGTGGAAGAAGCTTGTAACTGGATCTTTAACTTGAATTGGCGTTGCTTCACTCCACAATTCCGCCAACATCCATTTGATATGATCGTTAAGGCTCGATTCCATCCATCCTCCAACTACATTGTTTGTCTATAATAAATAAGAAAACACTAATACTAGACAAATAATATTAGTGGTAAATTGTTTGTTAAACATCATCAAAACAAGAAGGCCAACAATCTCCCCATTTTTGATGATGACAAACAATTTATAAAAAGAGATATATGCATGAAGGAAATGAATATATAATTTATAATTCACATGCATATAAATAAGAAAGAATATACTCACAATATTTCTCCCCCTTTGACAACATCAAAAAGGGGACAAAAGAAATAAGAGAGCGAAAGCTCCCCCTACAAATAAGCATGAGTGTGTATGAAGCAAGTATAGGGATTGCTCCCCCTGTCAAAATGCCATATAAAATATATGCAATAAAGATCAAGGCAAAACATGTGAGCAAGCATACATGAATACGCTAAAAATCACTCACATACAAAAGGACATTGAGAACATATATAAATATATCAAAGTGAAAAATAGTGTCTCATGTCTAAGAACATAAAAACGTTTGTAAAGGTAGATTTATGAAATTAAAAGAAGAGAAACATGAGAATCATGCAAAAAGTTTTCAAATGAAAACAAATCAACCAAAAGAAATCATAAATCAAAGTTTAAATCCAAAAATGATGTTTGATTAATCAAGAAAATTTTCTTTGTGGGATTTGATCAAACCACATATGGAATACATTATAAGGCACGAATAGATGATCCATAAGCACAAACACATAAATATCATCATATAAGTGAAATATAATGAATTTAAAGCAATAATTCAAAACAAAATCTTTGATAAAAGAATTTCAAGAGAAACAACAATATATCAAGCTCTTAAGCTTGTTCCAACCCATATAATCATTCTAGCACCCGGTAAACATAATTTAGGAATAAACACCCAATAAATCCGGAGGGTTATATAAATACAAACCTCTCATTAAAATCAAAACTAGGAATTATGAAAACAAAAGAATTTGACCAATAAAATGAATTATTTTTATAAAAGTTTAAAATACATTTTTCAAAACCAAGAAAAACTAAAATAAAAACTCTAAAATTCTTGGTTTAAAAATTAAATTTATTTTGGTACCCACGAACTCTTGGTACCAAAAGATTTAGGGACATGACCCCTATCATTCAAGCTCAAAGCCCTAGGGTTATGAACCCATTTGGGCGCATTTAGTGCACGGGTCCGGTCATAGCAATAATTATATAAATGACCCATTCGATTGCAATAAGTGCAATGAAGAGGATGCATTTGGTTATGTTGACCATGTGGATGTGCACGAGGAACATTTGCAAGTAAAAATGGTCTTTTAAGATTATTTTGCAAATGAGAAACATTTTGAAATAATGTTGGTCTACTTGAAATATTTTGCGATTTAGAAACTTTTCGCAAATCAAAACAAAACTTGGCTAAGTGACCAACTCTACCACAAAAATCACAATGATACACATTAGCATGCTTATGATAAACAATGGGTGCATGTATGTGTACATGTGATGAAGAAGAAGCCTTATGAGATGCACAAGAAGGATTAATATTCTTATGTTTTTGTGCATCATAGCAAAACTTAGCTAAATGACCTTTACGACCACAAATGGAGCACTTGTAAACTTTGCTATACAATTGTGCATAGTGTGTAGGTGATTTTTTAGCACTAGACTTAGCACACTTGTCCATAAGTTTCTTATGGTTATCAATGCATGTTTTTAAAGTTGAATCTAAAGATGAAATGCATTTTTTTCATAAGATTCAAGTCTTTATTTTTAGGCACATATGCACTTTTAGATGTAGAACATAAATAGTTATTTATAAAAGAAGTTGTATCATTCTTTATGTTCTCTACTTCTAACATGGCATCAATCTTAGCATGAGATAGGCTAGCAATAGATGAGATCAAATTTTTATTTTCCAAATTTAATAAGTCATTGCTTTCTTTAAGCATAGTATTTTCATTTTCAATGACATCAAATTTGAACACTAGCTTCTCATAATCGGATTTTAAATTATCATGCTTGCATTGTAAATCAAGAAAATCTTTATACAATTTGTTAAAGGCATGTAACAATTTTTCACTAGCATAAGCAAGTTCATCATTAGGTAAATCATTAATGGTTTCGAACTCGCAAACCTCACTAGGGCTATCGCCTAGTGGCCGTGTGCAGGAAGCTCCTTTAGAACTTGAAGCGGGATCCTCCAAAGCTTGTCAGATTGCCTCTAAGTCTCCTTGATGTGCTTCTATAAATTTCCAAAGTTTGTAAGCACTATCAAAATGAACAAATTTGTTAGGCATAGATGAATCAAGATTATTTAGCAAATATTCTAACAAAATATTGTTCATTGTAAACATACGATGATTATTTTTATTCCACTTGGATTTCTCCATAGTGGGCACAATATAAGCATCATCTATAATTTCCCATAAATCAAAGTGTTTAGATTGAACAAAAAGTTTAAATCTAACACACCATTGGGCATAGGGGAAATTATCTAATCTAGGAGCAATATTGATGGCATAACCTAAACAAGATGCATCATTTATATCCATAATGTATATATGCAAGCAAGATGCAAAAATCAAAAATTGGATTAGCACAAAAAGATAACTTGGATCTTTAACTCAAGGCGAGTAGACCTTAAATCAAAGAGCACCAAGCTCTGATACCAATTGTTAGACCCTAGAGGGGGGTGATTAGGGTCTTATGCTAATCTAAACGCTACTTCCTGCATTTATTGAGGAAGTGAATTGATTTATATGCATGAGTATTTGTGTGATTATATTTGGATTTAACGCTAGAATGAGGATATTTCCACTCAGTTCTTAACCTTTTGGAACATTGTTAGACCCTAGAGGGGGGGTGATTAGGGTCTTATGCTAATCTAATCCGATTATATGCCAATAAAAACTAATTAACAAGTTATCCTAGCAAGTATGAAATATAACAACTATATAAGCTAGGATAAGCAATATGAACAATGAGATATATCCTATATGATGAATATATATATGCAAGGATATATAAACTAACACAAGATGATATATCCTATCAAAGAGATATACAATATGATATATGTATATGCAAGGATATAAAACTAACACAAGGGGTAAACAATATGAACTAGATAGTGGATCATATAAATAATGAGCAAATGACAATGGCGACAAGAAATATAAACACAAGTATAAATAAAAGCCAAAGCACACTCAAACACAAGATATGATTACGGAGTTCGGACCTTCCGTCCTACGACTCCGCTCCCTACTCCCGGGGAGAAATCCATTATCACAACCGGGTTTTCTACGCTCACCCGATTAATGTTTACACCTCACAGTGTCGGTTTTCAACGCTCACCGATCAACGTCACTCCTCACAATCGGTTTTCTAGTTCATCGAAAACTTCACAACACACACGATTTTCTAGCTCACCGAAAACCTACAACACTCACAATGTAACAAATATAAATTTGTTCTCTACAATAGATAAGAACTCAATTAAGCACAACTCAATGTTACAATCTCTCACAACCCTAATATACTATGTATGCAAATACAATAAGCTCAAGTGGGTGTGTGTAACAATGAGTAAATAAAATCAAATCAACTAAACTCAAATATAAAATCTAGCTTAAGAACAATGATAATCAAACAAGTATATAAATGTAAAGCTAGAGTTTGAGTTTAGAAAACTTCTTAATTGATAACAAGATGGAGAGATGGAGATTGAAGCCCAAACAAGAACGATAATCTCCTCCACTTGTAAAAAACCAAAACAGCTTTAAACCAAACCTTAAACAAGCTTAAAACAAGCTAAACTCTTGTTAAAATCTTTTTAAAACCATTCTCTTGCTTGCTAATAAATTCTGAGGTAAGGGGGTATATATATGAAACCCCAAAGGAAGAGAAAGCAAGAAAAAGACCAAAAACTATTTCTGCAACGGCTCTAAGAAAATAGCCATTTGAGATTGATCTTGACACCGCGAGCGGCTCGACCGAAAATATCGCGGTCGACCGCGATTCAGATCCCAAACTCAGAAAACAGACAGAGACTTATTCGGTCGACCGGTGCGGTCGACCGATGAAAATTTTGAGCTCTCGGTCGACCGCACCGGTCGACCGACAAACTCTCTACTGCCCACTATTGACTAAACATATGAGCGGTCGACCGAAGCGGTCGACCGAAATCTGATACAACAGAAAACAGTTTTAAAAGCTGATTTTTGAGACTTTGGAAAATTTGTTAAAAATAACAAATGAAGTCCAAAAATAATAAAACTTTGGAAAATGTATATAAACATGTAAATGAACATGTTATAAAAAGAATTTTCCAAATTGCATTTTTCATTTGTGAAAAATCATCATTTTGCAAGAATAGTCCAAAACACGAAAATTTAAACTTGTGAATTTTAACATTTAGGCTAAACCATGTTTTGAAACTTTGCACAATGATTATATAGACTTAATAAAATATGTATATGATTATTGTTAAGTCCAAAAGCTAAGAATACAGAATTTTCACAAAATTGCATATTCTATGCAATGAACTATTATATATACGAGGAAACCAATAAATGTGTGTGTATAGATATTGAGCTTAACGTACTTAACACACATAATATAAAACCTAAACTAAATATACCCAAGCTTGATGAAGGTATTCAATGAGCATGACTTGGTAAACTTTGTGGAAGAAGCTTGTAATTGGATCTTTAACTTGAATTGACGTTGCTTCACTCCACAATTCCGCTAACCTCCATTTGATATGATCGTTAAGACTCGATTCCATCCATCCTCCAACTACATTGTTTGTCTATAATAAATAAGAAAACACAAATACTAGACAAACAATATTAGTGGTAAATTGTTAAACATCATCAAAACAAGAAGGCCAACAGAAGCATCAGACGCTTGCTCTACGATTGCTTTTGATAATACAGTGTCTAGCGTGGGACGAGCTCAAGAAGCATTCATGATCACTACAGAGCAAATGGCTCAACTCCTTCAAGAAACATTGGCCAAACAGAAAGAAGATTTTAAAATTGAAATGGAGATGGCCATGCAACAGGTTAAGGATTTACATGCCCAATAACTTCAAGAGTTATCAAATTAGAGTGGTGAATCTAGTCGTTATAATACAACCAATCAGGTAGATAGCGATTCAAAAATAAATAAAATATCAATACAGATACCCCTCTCGACAACATGAATGCTAAGGGTGGTCCCACCGAAGATAACAATGCTAGGGGTGGCCCCGTTGTGCCTCCTCGGAATCATCTGAAGAAGAATACATGCGATGATGAGAAGATGAAAGACCTTGAGAGCAAAATCAATGCTTTGATGACCGCTCGAGAGGTAAAGAAGACCGGTATCCCATGTCTGTATCCAAGAGAGTGGGAGTCAATCCCGTATCCGGCGAATTTCAATCTAATTAACTTCACACCATTCGATGGAAGGGGTTCACCTACTCAGCACCTAATTTACTTCAAGTCACACCTGGGTGTGATCTCCGATAGTGAGCCCTTTATAGTCCGGTCATTCGTTGGCACCATTCGCAAAGCTGCCTTCGACTGGTACCGTCGTCTCAAGCCGGGAAGTATCAACAACTGAGATGACATAAAGAGCATGTTTTTCACCAATTTCTTCGATGATGACACTGAGGTGTCAATTGGAACACTCTTGGATGAGAAGCAGAAGGACGAAGATTCGGTTGACAACTTCGTCAAGCGCTTTCGGAACAAGGCGATGAATTGCCGTGGTCCGGTTACGGAAGAGTTCATCCTCCAAACATGCCACAATAATATCTCTCTGGATGTACTGGAAGCCATGAGTGTAGCACCGTCCAAAACCTGGAAGGTGCTGAAAGTGCGCGGGGAACAAACCGAATGCTTCCTCAAAAGGAAGAAGGTTGAAAGAGATCAACCCACAGCTAGTACCTCGAAATAGAAGTTCGTCCCTCGAAACAAAGGGAAGGTGCCAGTAAATGTAGTGAACGCGAATCAGATATTCCAACTACAACCACAATAGCAATCGCAATAGCAAGCACCTCAGTGGTCGCCATCTCAGTGACAACAATGACCCCAAAGGGAACAAAAGCCTTCAGAACCAAAATTCCCGAATGTTTACTCTTTTAAGGAAGATAAGGTTCTCGGTATTTTCAAATACCTTTTGGAGAACAACAAGATTAAGCTACCCACAATCACCAATCAGGAGGAAGCTAAAAGAACTACTAATCTGCGATATTGTGCAATCCATAGGGCAATTCATCATCCTACCAATATATGTTATGCCCTCAAGGACAAGATTCAAGCCTTGATTGACAATGGGATCATCACTGCAAAGCAACCAAGGAAAAGAAGGTGGGTGCGAATGCAGTGAGCATTAGCTTTGGCTCTATCCCCTTGACGTGGTTCCAACCAAAACCCATGATAAAAGTGGAGATGAAGACCGTTAACGACGACCCTCATGGACAATGCCAAAAAGGTCTTATACCACACATGGGCCCCAACAGCGAAATTCTTTGGGTCCACCCTGATCTGCTTGAAGATGAACTGTGGACGGGATCCTCTTCGAAGAAGAAATCCAAGCCCAATGGGAAGGGAAAATCTTGTTGCGCCACCACAGTAGTGCTGGAGGAAAATGACGAAGGAATTCCTATCTTCCCGCTTTCCAATGATAAGTATGAAGCTTTCACGAACAGTGGAGCACTGGCCTTTGCCACCAGAAGTGGGAACGAGTATCGTTTCAACTATCCCAAGGCGGTCGAGCATGTAGCTGAACAGGGGGTGGTTACAACTACTCCCAAACCTTCTGAAGAGTCTCCTCAGCAGCAATTAACCACTAAATAGAAGGAGGTTGCATCTAAGAAAAAGGAGAAGGAACCCCAACACCAGGAGGTTCAGAACCCGAAGTAGTCTCGATTCAATCGTCCGATTAGGTGAGACAAACCGAGGAGTTCGAATGCTCCGTATTGCTTCAATGTCATGACCCAATTGGCTAACATCTCAGCGAGAATAACTCTATATGAGTTATTACATCTGTCCAAAGACACAAGGGAGGCTTTACAAGAAGCTTTGGCCGATTCTGATGTGTTTTTCACTTAGATCATGTAGGATCTGACCAAGTACACACTAAACACTAGAGGGGGTGAATAGTATTTATTTAAATTTTTTGCAAAGTGGATTATAAATTGCAAGAAAGATAACAACAATCACAGAGAATAACAACTACAAATACAAACTTTTATGCTGGTTCCACCACCCCGAGTGTACATCCAGTTCCCAAACAAATCTCGCTAGAGATTTCCACTATGATTTTAAAAAACTATTACAAAATCATAAACCAAACCTGACCAATTTGCAAGTCCCTACAAATTGAAACAATCTCTACACCAAGAGATCTTCTCTCACACCCGAGAGAAACCTTCCTTGAAGAAAGAATACAAATTCCTAGAAACCTTGAATGTGTAGTGAAGTGCAACAATGGCTTAGGAACTCTTTTTATCTCTGAATATTGCCTAAACAATTTGTATGTATGATGAAGATCAATGGCTATTTCAGAAACTCTCTTTTATGGAAACTTAGACTGAAATTTTGAAAACAAGGAATTTGCACAAAGATTGAATCTTATGGGTATGAACATTGGTGATTTTTTTTTATATTTTAACTTATATATAGCCTCTGAAATGACACAAATTTGAACTCAATTAATGTCCAAAAACGGCTATAAAACAGTCACTAATTCAAATTCTAAAAAACTAGAAAACTATATCTGCAGTCGACTATAAGGCTTAGTAGTCGACTACACTGAGTCTAAACAGACTCTGTGAAATTAGATAACTGCTTAGTAATCGACTATAATTGTCATTGGTTGACTGCACTGTAAGTTCACAGATTCTAGAATTTTGTCTAAGTCTTTAATAGTCGACTATAATGGGTATTAGTCGACTACACTATAAAATCACAGAATCTGGAATTCTATCTAAGTCTTAATTAGTCGACTACTATTTGTATTAGTCGACTACACTGTAAAATGACAGAATCTGATATTTTGACCAAGGCTTAAGTAGTCAACTACTATTCTTATTGGTCGACTACTAAGGGGTAAATATGAGATATATGAAGTATTTTGAGACTCATTCTTTATTTATAAACTCTAATGGTTAATATAGGGGATTTCTATTGTTAACCACACACTAAGCATGTGTTAGTATGTTCTAATACTATGTGTGTATATGTGTTGTGAATGATCAAAGCTTGTACAAGAAATCTAAGTAAAGAAAATGCGAAAAATTATATTTTGACATTTACGCATATCTTCTTCTTTGCTTCATGTTGCCTTAAACTCATCATGCACATTGTTCACATACCTTGAGCATATTTGATGTTGATATCTCCATTGATATGTTAGTGCATATAATACACATAGTATATAAATTGTTATCATCAAAACTATATATTAGGGACAATATATCCAACATTCTCCCCTTTTTATGATGACAAACAATTTAAGCATAAGTAAGTATATCACAAAACAATTAAACATTTATAAATATTATATACTTAAGTATATCACAAAACAATTAAACATTTATAAATGTTATATACTTACTCCCCCTGCATAAAAACATATTAGAGTCTCTAATGCATATATATCAATATTTTTAATATTTTCTCCCCCTTTGTCATTAACAAAAAGAACTAAACATTAATGCTAAACATGCACGAATTTCATCTTCATGAGCTAAAACTTCAAATAAGTCAGTCAAATTGTGAACATAGTCCATTACTTCACCCATCAAAATAGGTAGGTAAAGACTTGCCATAAAGACCAAAAGTTCGATAAACTTCCATCGTCACAATCTGTTGTTAAAAATATTTAGCTCATGAACACAATCATAAAAAAGCATAAATCATTAAACAAACATAGTAGAAACATAGTAGCAACATAAAACATACTTAGTATAGAATTACAAGTTTAAAAGAAAATAAGTACATAAGTCTTACACAAACTAAGCACATTACGACATAGTTTTTTAAACTTAAACATGAACTAGTACATTATGATATGATGCATGTTTCTCTAAAATGAAGAGCCTGCAGAAGGTGGAGGTCCTTGGAAATAGGAACTGAGCTTGATATCCAAGTCATCCAACTTCTTGTTTATCTCTTCTTGATTTCTAAAAATAAATATGTTCTGATCATATATTGCTCGTTGTCCAGTTTCTAACTCAAGTATACGAGCAGACAATGTGTTGTATTGAGCATCCGAAAAGCAAGATGGTTCAATTTGTGGAGGTGGTGTTTGGCTTGTGGAAGGGGCTGCTTGATGTGAAGATTGAGAAATATCTTATGGAATAGGTGCTTGATGAGGGTGTGGTTCTTCTTGTGGGTTAGGTTCATGAAGTTAAAATTTTGTCAACTTCATCCTAGTTAGGGCATTGGAACCAAAGAATTTAACGGAACGAACCACAGAATTTTCAGATTGAAGATCGACATGAAAATTTTCAAAAAGTCTAGTTAAAAATGCATCATATGGAAGAAATCCTTTTGGTATAACCAAAAGATTCTCATAGATAACTTCGGCCTAATTAACTTGTATATTTGCCATTATAGCATACAAAGCCTTAGCTAAATCTAGAGAGATGAAATGAAAACTCCTAGTTTTTGAAAACAAATTGTAAGTAAGGATATGAGCAATAAACCTAGGAATAGGTCTAAATTTGTTAGAATGGTTCAAGGGTTTTCCTTGACCGGGGAGAAAGATATGGTTTGAAAACAAGTCTTGATCTGACATTTTGATACTATTAAGAGATACACTTTTATAAGGGATATTGAGAATTTTTCCAAGTGATTTAGGTGTTAATTCAATCTCAATCCCCTTGACAAGTGTAGATAATTTTTCAGAACCCCTAATTGTTTCAATATGAGCTATATTAATGTAAAAGAGTTGAACTAAGAACGGATAACATGATTTTCTATTTTCCGATGAAAATAACTCATGCAAACCAACATTCTTAAAGTATGAGTTGAAGTTATATGGTATGAAATCATCAAATTTTACGAAACGTCCCGGAAGAACTTCAAAAGATGAGATATTTTTAAATTGTTCAAGCAAATTGGGATTTTTTAAATAGACAGTGATTTTATCATCAATGTTGGAATGAGTTTGCTTAGCTTTCTTAGATCTAGACATGATAACTTAAAAGAACTTGAAAAGATCAAGTTGAATTAACTTACCCAAAGTGTTGACTACCCTAGAGATGGAATAGTCGACTAATAGTCAGTGTAGTCGACTATAAGAACTGAAAACCTCAGAAAAACAAAGAACTTGAGAGAGATTTTGAGAAATATTAAGAGAGAGAAAATGCCCTAACCTTGGATCGAAGGTCCTGAAGAGGGGAGAGGGGCTGTCGGTTTTGGGTGAGCGAGAGAGTGGGTAGTTGAGGATTTAGGTAGTTTTCTTATGTGAAAATTCAATGGCCAAGATTAAAACATGAAATCAAATGAATGGTCATGATTTGATCTAAAGAGAATGTGATATAGGGCTAGGATTAATCAAGTTAAAAATGAATGGTTGAGATTCAAGTTAAAAATGAATGGTTGAGATTCATCTAACTTAAGTTAAATGGGTATTGTGTTTTGGGTTTTGTTGGTTAAAGATCCAACAAGATGAAAACTGTGTATATGTGAAAAAGTTTGTGCATGTAGTCAACTATAATGCTAATTAGTCGACTACACTGTAGTTGACAGAAATCTGTGAACCAATATTCACTCAGATTAGTTGACTATTATCACTATTAGTCGACTAGTCTGTAATTGACAGAGTTTTGTGAATTCATTTTCACTTCAGATTAGTCGACTACTATCACTATTAGTCGACTAGTCTGTAATTGACAGAAAGTCTTATTTCTAATGCATGTGTTTGTGGAAAAATTTGTAATGATGAAAGAACTGTATCTGATTTTATTCTCTCTAACTGCTTAGAAAAAGAATGATTACAACTCTCTCAACTCTCGATTACAATTCGAATTCCTGATTACAAAAGAGAAGAGGATTGATCTGAATCATCCCCTTTGTTTAAATCTGGGTTCTTCACGGTAGCGATGAGATACCTCCCTCGAATGTTTGCGTCGAGTTTGCTTCTCGTTGACGATCCGAACATCTCAACTCACTGGAACAAATGACTTGTATGGTTGAATTACTCAAGAACTCTCCACGAGTGTTATACCTCGGAATGAGTGACAAACTCTAGTAAGAAAAGAGTTGCTTGAACCTAAATAATTCGGTTAATAAGCCAAGTATCAGATATCTAGAAATCTTCAGTTTGTTGAAGATCCTTGCCTTCAGATTCTCCTCTCAGAATTCCAAAAAATCCGATCCCGAACTCTGTTGAGTTTGTTGATATTTATAGGAAGATTAGGGGTATAACTGCTCCCATAATCCGCGCCTAAATAAGGGTTTAGTTGCCCCATTAATCGGGTATAACAACCCACGTAAACCACTCCTCAGATCATGGGTGAGGAGGTTTAGTTGCCCCATTAATCGGGTATAACAACCCACGTAAACCACTCCTCAGATCATGGGTGAGGAACGGTTTTCGAAACTGTATGGATCAGTAAACCACTCCTCAGATCATGGGTGAGGAACGGTTTTCGAAACTGTATGGATCATGTTTGAATGAGTCAAAACCTTGACGGACGTTCTGGCATAGATTCTGTGCTTTGAACGCAGTATCTGGAAGTGCGTTCTGTAGCGATTTGAAGCTGCGTTCTGCAACGGTTTGAAGCTGCGTTCTGCAGCGGTTTGAAGCTGCGTTCTGGAGCTGATGGAGCTGCGTTCTGCAGCGGTTTGAACGTTCTGCAGCGGTTTGAAGCTGCGTTCTGGAGCTGATGGAGCTGCGTTCTGCAGCGGTTTGAAGCTGCTTTCTGCAATTGATGGAGCTGCGTTCTGCAGCGGTTTGAAGATGCGTTCTTGCACTTTTTATCTTTATATATGGATGACACCAATGACCATTCGAGAAGGTCCTATTCAGGCCATTTGTGACAATTGAGGCATCTCAATAATGCTCTATCAACTGCGGGTCACGATCTCTACTAAGATCTCTTTGCATGGCTTTAACCATGCACTTCTCAGCATGTTGAATATTTGCCCACAGCTCTCTAGATCTTCCCGCTTTTCTAAAATCATTACACTGCTTATCAGCGCCTCTAATAGTTGCTAATATAATATTAGTCATGTTATTGTCGCAACCATCAAGATCAATCATCTCAAATATGAGGATGTGTTTATAGCTGAGGATGCAATGATTGCGTTGCTTTGACTTTTGGAATGCAGCCACTTGTGTTTTGACTGTAGGGGTGAATTCTACCTCTCGATTTGAAGAAACCGTTGACTTGTAATTTCTTCATGGTCCATAGGGGCATCCTTCGATTGCAGCTTTTCTATGGTACCAAGAAAGTCGTCTGATTGTAGCCTTCTTAATTGTGGCTTGACAGGGATTAGCTATCTATTGTGATTTTTAGACAGCCTACAGAACCCCCTCCAAAGTTTTCGAAAGTTCACGGTTGACTGGGACGAATTTTCGAAACACTTTGGATCCCAAAATTTTGTTGATTGAATGCACCTCATCGCGGACTGAGTGGAACATCTCAGGGTCTTAGACAAATTCGTTGATATCATCTTTCTTGTTTAGTTCGTCAATAATGACTTGGACTTTAGCTTGTTTGACCAAGTTCGTCATCTTCAGGGAAGTTGAGCACTTCCTGGCTTAAGACAAATCTATTGTCATAGACAGATAGAACCACAAGCCTGTATGAGAAGGACTTTATCCCCAGCTTAGTCAGGAGGACAGCCTCAGAGGATCCCACCATATTGTCATTCCTTGGAATATTAACCTCTTTGAGAAGGTTAGTTGTGTGATAGGCTGAGGTCGGTCACTAAAATGTTTGGTTAAGTCATGCGTTCAATCAGCTGAGTGCGGTGATGCGTTTGGAAGCTAAGATCCCTTATTTAAAAATGCGAAAATCGCGTTTCGGGTGGGATTTTTGCCTAAAATCCTGCACTAATTTGACGACTACAGCTGTATATAAATAGACCACTGAGGCCAAATCAAAAAGTCTTCCGACTTTTCTCTTTCTTGCTTTTCAGTCGACCGCTTAACAGAGTTCATGTTCATCTTCTCCACCGCTTCGACAAAGAAGAAACTCATCCCTAAATCTTTCGTTAATCCACTCTGCCTCTTCTTGGTCACTATTAGAATGGCTCCTAAGAAGAGAATGGCCTCCAAATCCAAGATCGCCCAAACTCAGGATGCTCCTTCGGCTAAAACCCCCAGAGATGTCCACGCCGCCGCTCCGTCATCTCCGATTTCCTCAATTAACGGTAAGTCTGGGCAATTGAAAGTTATCTTAACAGATTCCTTCCCTTCGATCTTTGCTTGGGGGTTTGCCTTCCCCTATTAGTGTTCCTCGGTTTTTTTAAAACGCATGGTTTACTCCATCGTTCGTAATATTTCGACGCAGGTTCAGGCCTTGCGTTTCAAATTTTGAATGCGGGTTGAGACCCTGTGTTTAGGAATCTAGACGCGGGTCTAGACCTTGCGTTTAAGATTTTGGACGCAGGTTGAGACCCTGCGTTTAGGGTTTTGGACGCAGGTTGAGACCCTACGTTTGAAACTTCAAATGCGGGTTGAGACCCTATGTTTAGGAATCTGGATGCGGGTCTGGACCTTGCGTTTAAGATTCTGGACGCAGGTTGAAGCCCTGGTTTATAATTTTGGACGTAGATCCAGAATTTGCCTTCTTCCTTAGTTTAACTGACTGACTTTTCTATTTACAGTGTGCTACTCCAATGAGCCTCTTTCTTTCAACCATTACTTCGGTCATGCGGGAGGTGCGGAGAAAAATATGATCTTCAGCTTTGCCTTAGAGTATCCCATATTCCAGGACACCAACAAAGAGCGGGCGAAGCTCATCACTTAAGCCTTCCCCAATACTCTCAGGTCCTTGGTGACGGATGCTAAATTTTAAACCGCCGAGCGTGAGATTTTGAAGAAACCATCTTTCCTCTTTGGGGATTCTGTTAAAATGGATCCCAAGTGGATGTCAGAAGGGAATTACAAATGGCTGAAGACTGTTAACAATCATCGTCTTTTCCTCCCCCAACTTAGAACGAATGTGGTCAATTTCTTATTATCAGTGCGCTTCTATTCCACGGTCAATGAATTGGGAACTCGTCCAGGATCAAGGAGGTGTTGCCACAGGGCACATTACTCCTCGGGGCACCCATCTGGCTGGTTTTAACCATTTTGTGGCCTTGAAGCCAGGTTTATTCAAGAAATAACACCCCGTCGGTGAGCCTGCTAAGCTGGCGGAGGTCTTCATCAGGAAATTCATTTCCGTCAAGGGAGAATTCCCTGCCCAAGATTTTAGGGCTCCGACATGGGTACACTCAAATGAAACAGACTGGTGGGCCCGGATGATAAATTTTGTCTTAGAGGAGCTGGAAGAACCTTTGAGAATTTCAGAGTTGAGGACTCTAATAACAGCCACTCGATATGGGATTTCTCCAAATTAGAGTGGACTTTTTGCTATGCTAGAATTTTACAATCCTCATACCGGCACTTTTTTCACTCCTGTTGGTGAATTAGGCTTCGCTCTCCATGAGATGTTTGAAATCTCCGGATTGTCTTTTAGTGAGCTGCCTTATGAGGAATTTGTTCCTGGTAATAAGGAGTTGGAGATCCTGAAACATGGTGCCCCCGAGATCTATGACACTTATTGGGAATTGATGTGCCATTTCCAGATATGCACACAAACTACGGGGAAAAGAGCCAGTAGTGTGAAACAAGGCCAGTAGGCAGAATATCTTTTCCGAAATCTGTGGGATAAGGATGCTGAGGTGACTCACTTAGCCGCCAGTACTCTTGAGGAAATCCATGAACGCATCAATGACGCGACCTCCCATTATACTTGTGAGGTAGAGGAGGACGTCTTCCTAGCTTTTACCACCTTTGAAAGTTTCCATTATCAGGCAGAAGTCCCGATCTCCGACACGGCCTTGTTTGCTGGTTTTCTTACTCTTTGGTTGAAACGCTGTGTAGTACCCACTAGGCCAGTGGATGCTATTACAGTAGAAGTATTATACCCAGCTGTTCTCTTAGCTCATGGACGGCCTCTGAATCTTCTTTCAGCCATGGTATGCTGTTTGCAGAGTGGTCTACGGGAATTAGCCTCTGAGTTTATTGCTGTCAGGAAATTAGACTCAGTTGGGAAGACAATCATTCAAACTCCAACCCCTCGGGTGCCGATGCCATATATTTATTTGGTATCTTGGTTTGTTTTGCACTGTCCTTCGATAATGTCAACTCCTGAATCGAGCAATACTTCAGTTCCTCTCATTCAGCAATTGGAAACCGCTCGATGGGTCGGTTGGTATTAAGTTAAATTCCGTGAGATATTTAGACGGGATTATAATTATGAGATCGCTTGCAAGTTTCCCGCTTTCCCAGGCGGTGTGTATGGAGAGATCTATCAAGATACCCCAGGGTGTAATTATTTTACCACACTCAGCAGAGGCGTCTTCTGGTGGCTCACAAATATTCTCCTAGGCTATCTTATTTTCCGGCAAGGGAGGAAGTGCTTCATCGAGCCCTATGAGTCTTATCGATTCTCTCGATAATTCGGCTATGATCAGATCTATGTTGGGAATCCAAACCCCGCCCTTGCATATACGGGTAATGTATATGAGGGAGCAAGAGCTTGATATTATTCGGTGGCAGGCTGTACTGGAGCAAAATTCCGACTGCCACATAAGATGCCCAATGTTCATACTTCTTTAAGTTTTTGTACGTGGTATCAGGCTGCTTCTCAGATCTCATCCTACAGCATGAATACCTCTTGCTTAAAAGTCATTCGTAAATGGTATGCTTCGAAGAGAAGTGCTAAAAGGTTTCATTCCGGGGGGGTTAACGAGTACTTGTCATATGAAAAGGCGATTATTGAAGATGAGCATCGACAATCACCAGAAGGGGTTCAAGAAGAGATTAGGATGCCAGATACCCAGGAGGTGGAGTCCTCAAGAGTTGAAACCCGGAGCAAAAGCGCTACGGGAAAGAGGGTACTCGACCCAGTTGAGGAAGCCATATATGACAAACGAGCTCGTCGAAAGTTAACGCTCGAACCTCCTGCTTCTAAGCTTATGTCAGATGCTCAGAAAGCATGGCATGCAGCAGAGAAAGAACAAGAGGCTGTTGCTACGGGACTTTCGCCTCAGCCTGGTCTCCCTACTGTCGGTCCCGCTTTAGGAGGCCCTGTTTCTTCTGTTCGTTCATTGAATGAAGAAGAGCGTGGAGATGAGTCATTTGCAAGGGGTGCAGACCTTGCCCTGAAGACACGCTTCGTGATACTGCCTCCACTGCCCCACATGTTGAAGAAGATATACCTCCTGTCCAAGAACCTACTGTGACTATTCAGCAAAGCTTAGTAGTGGACAAGTCTCCTTCCGCTTCTGTGCTATTGCTACCTGTAGGAGACACACAACCCAGCCCCACTACTGGAGTCATATCAAAACCTACTATCACCGAAGATCCGCCAGCATTTCCTCCCGTAGACGAAGATGAGCCTATGGACCACAGCGATGATGAGGATGGTACGGATGATAATGGTGACCAAGGTGAAAGTAACGAGAATAATGACAACTTGGGGGATGATAGTGATGGCCCCGGTGAGTGGGATATTCCGCCACCATCTTCTTCCGACAAAGCATCAGCCTATATTCCCCTGCCTCTCACTGGTAAGCGTCGTTTGTTTTGACTCACGACTAATCCTTATTCCGAATTTAAACAGTTTTCTCATACAGATCCTATGATACATGAGGCAAGCACTGTCACCCCTCCTTCGATGCAACAGCTCCTACCACCATCTGCTCAAGTGTCAGAGCCGCCTTACTTGGAACTCTCAACAACAACTCTCCCGCCGACTGCTTTATTGACAATTTCTTTAGCCCCTACAGCAGTTGTAGACGTGCCAGGATCATCTAAAATGGGGGAACTGATAGCTTTGCAATCGAGTCCATCTCAACTGGACATCGGCGTTCCCTCTCAAGCCACTACACCGAAATCGCTTGCTGGTCTCTTACTTGGCTCTGTATCTTCAAAAGTTTCTGTACCGTCTCCCATCGCTGCTTCGAGTCCCACGGACGTGCCAGATTTTCTCAAGATTTCTCTTGACTATTTAGAAAGTCTTACCAAGAAGGTGATTGAGGTTGTTTTAGCCGGCCGAGATACTTTTGAAACCTTCAAGCCTATGCTCACAAACAGTTTAAAGAACCTCAAGTTCGTGGGTGATGTCCACATCGTTCAGCGTTGCTCAGAAGCCATTTCGTGCCTAGAGGTACAACTAAGGCTCTTGGAGGCTTTATGTCTTACTGATATCCAAGCGCAGATTGCATCTACATTCGAGGATATTCGGGCCAAAGAGTTTAATAAGTATGAAGCCGCTCGACGTCAGATAGCTGAGAAAGAGGTCTAGGTGGAGCATCTGCAGTAGCTGCATGCTCAAAAACAAGCTGAGCTAGCACTCTCCAACACTTCTCTAGAGAATTTACGAGAGAAGATCATTGTCGCTGAAGTAGAGTTGACTAGGATGAAGGCTCAATTCAAACGAGAAGAAGCCATTGTTACTGAGCTTAACGTCAAAAGTGCCACCTCTCTGGCAAATTACTGTACAGAAGCTAGTGCTCTGGAGGAAATTAAGAAGGAGGTAGCTGCCATGCTGTCTAGTGAGGACGAGCTTCGGAAACGGACCGAGATGCTGGTTCGGGCTGACCATGAAGAAAAACTTTCTGACGTTAAGTCTCAGCTTGCGTCATTCAGCCTGATGAATTGATGAACCTGTTTTTGTATCGCTCTTTTGGTAGGAACAACACTTATCTTAGGTTGCTTTGTTTATCTTTGAATAAAGGTAGTGCTGTTTTTTGGCTTTTCATCGTTTCTTTTTCATATCATGTTTTGACATGGAACCATGAAATACCATTTTGACATTCTTCCTGTATTATGCTTTTGCCTTAAATACTGGAAGAATCTTGTAAGTGCCAGAAGTGTAATATTAACGTGGCAAGCTTTGAGGACCTATCGCTCTATTGGTGAGAGTCGATAAGTTAGAAGTGTTGCATTCGGAGCAACTTTGAGGACCTATCGCTCTATTGGTGAGAGTCGATAAGTTAGAAGTGTTGTGTTTGGAGCAACTTTGAGAACCTATCACTCTATTAGTGAGAGTCGATAAGTTAGAAGTGTTGCATTCGGAGCAACTTTGAGGACCTATCGCTTTATTGGTGAGAGTCGATAAGTTAGAAGTGTTGCGTTCGGAGCAACTTTGAGGACCTATCGCTCTATTGGTGAGAGTCGATAAGTTAGAAGTGTTGCGTTCGGATCAACTTTGAGGACCTATCGCTCTATTGGTGAGAGTCGATAAGTTAGAAGTGTTGCGTTCGGACTAACTTTGAGGACCTATCGCTCTATTGGTGAGAGTCAATAAGTTAGAAGTGTTGCGTTCGGAGCAACTTTAAGGACCTATCGCTCTATTGGTGAGAGTCGATAAGTTAGAAGTGCTGCGTTCGGAGCAACTTTAAGGACCTATCACTCTATTGGTGAGAGTCAATAGGTTAGAAGTGTTGTGTTCGGAGCAACTTTGAGGACCTATCGCTCTATTAGTGAGAGTCGATAGGTTAGAAGTGTTGCGTTCGGAGCAACTTTGAGGACCTATCGCTCTATTGGTGAGAGTCGATAAGTTAGAAGTGTTGTGTTCGGAGCAACTTTAAGGACCTATCGCTCTATTGGTGAGAGTCGATAGGTTTGAAGTGTTTCATTCGGAGCAACTTTGAGGACCTATCGCTCTATTGGTGAGAGTCGATAGGTTTGAAGTGTTGCGTTCGGAGCAACTTTGAGGACCTATCGCTCTATTTGTGAGAGTCGATAAGTTTGAAAGTTTCGACGACAAAATTGTCATTGTGTGACGAAATTCAAACTGCAGCTGTATGGATTCAGAGGAACAGAACCACCCCCTACGTTTGGGTTCTTTGAACTGGATGCGTATGTCTGAGACTGCGTTGTGTATTTGAACGCGTCTCCAGATCATTGCGTCTAGCTTCCTCTATATATCTTTTAAACGTAGGGTCTTGTCCTGCGTCTCATCAAAAGTCTAAACGATTATAATAATGACGAGGAGATCTCCTTTGGGCGGGAGTCTTGGGACTCTATACTACCCACAGTTAATATATATAAATAGCCTTGATTGGTCTTGTCAAGAGCCTTAAACGCTTAGGATTCCTTCTTGAAATTAGAAACGAGTTTCTTCTCGTTAATTCTAAAAAAGTTCTTGATTATTTCACTTCGTCCTCCAGCCATGGCCTCCAAGAAACCTTGCTTGAGCGGAGACGAAAAGGCGGCGCACCCCATACCATCGTCGGAGAACGCTTTCGGGTCTGCCTCTGGACCGACGTCGACGCCTCCCTCACCGATGCCTGGACATTAGGGCTGTAACTTGAAAACTGATAACCGAAAAATAACCACACCAAAACCGCACCATAACCGAAAAAAACCGAGGAAAGAAAAAAACCGCACCAAACCGCAAAAAATAACCGAAAACCGAAAGGTTTGGTGTGGTTTTGGTTTCGGATGTCTGGAAACCGAAACCGAACCGAAAAACCGATTGTATATATTGTAAGGAAATTATATTATTTATAGATATATATTATTAATATATATATAATTTTATGTAGAAATTGGGCTTAAAATGAAGCCCAAGAAGAAAAGGATGCCTTCTGTTCTGTCTGTAAGTTCATACCCCAAAAAAGGCCCAAACCCAATGAGCTCAGCCTCTAAAATTTCTAGCTAGGGCGAAAATTCTATTTCTACTTTTCTAGAATTCTAGGGCTTCTGAGTTCTTCCATTCTGAGCTCTCATTCACGCTGCCAAACCCAACGAGCTTCAAGCTTCTGAGTTCTTCCGTTCTGAGCTCTCATTCACGCCGCCAAACCCAACGAGCTTTAGGCTTCTGAGTTCTTCCGTTCTGAGCTCTCATTCACGCCGCCAAACCCAACGAGCTTCTGGTGACTGGTCCTTCGCGCTCCCTCCCTCGTCCCCTCTCGTCCATCGCCCCCAATCTAGGGTTCTTCTGGTGAAATCTTAGGTTTCTGATCTCTAGCCTCCAGGCTCTCAAAGGTAAAAAGGCTGTTTTAATTCTCATTTAATTAATAAAGTTTGGATTTTTTTTATTTTCGTAGCTGATCTATTTGTGGATATAGGTTATTTATGGTAGAAAATTCTGTTGGAACGCAAGACTCCAACTCTCTACTCCAGAATCCAGATCTTTCAGTATGAAGAGATCTTGTGGGAACTCAAGGCTCCCAACAAGGCGTGTTTTTAATACTGCATCTGAGAATTCTCAGGTTTGTTAATTTGTTCTAAGTTCTTTAGGTCGATCTGATTGATGCAACTAAAGACTTATGTTGTTTTTTTAGTTTATGTTGTTTACTAATTCCAGATTCATTACATCGTTCTTTGCAGCCCCCTTTAAGTTATGGTGAGTCATCCACACCATCTGAAGCAACATCTGCTGTAGCTCCACCTCAAATTGTTGATTTAGAGGATGACGTAGATACAAGGACTGAGGAGGAGATTTTGGAAGATATGAAGAACAATGAAAGGTCAGAAGCTTGGTCTCACTTTACTAGAAAAATGGTGAATGGTAGAGTTAAAGGGGCTTGTAACTATTGCAAAAAAGAGATATTAGCTGATCCTAGATCAAATGGTACCTCATCCCTTCTTAGTCATGTGAAAATCTGCAAGAGATATCCCCCAAATGTTGAGATGTTAAATAAAGGGAGGCAGAAAATATTAGTTTTTTAAAAAAAGGGAGAGTTAAAAGCTATTGGGTCATGTTCTCAACAGGAGATAACTGAGGGTTGTGTTCATATGATAGTAGTGGATGAGCTGCCTTTTAGGTTTGTTGAGGGAGAGGGGTTTAAGTATTTCTGTAAGAGGGCTTGTCCTTATTGGGTTATTCCTTGTCGTCAGACAATTGCAAAGCATGTGTTAAGTATGTACAAGTCTGAAAAGAAAATTCTTAAGGATGCTTTAAAAGGGAAGAGGGTCAGCCTAACAACGGATACTTGGACATCTATTCAAAATATAAATTACATGGTCCTTACTGCTCATTTTGTTGATGATGATTGGATTTTACATAAGAAAGTGTTGAATTTCTGTGTTATTCCAAACCATAAAGGGGAGTCCATTGCTAGGCTTTTAGAAGAGTGTCTGATAGAGTGGGAAATAAGAAAGATTCTCACCATAACAGTTGATAATGCCTCTGCTAATGATGCTGCATTAAAGGATTTGATAAAGAGAATAGGGGAGTGGGAAACCCCTAATGTACTTTTGCAGGGAGGGGAGAATTTGCATATGAGGTGTGTTTCCCATATTCTAAATTTAATTGTGAATGATGGCCTTGTTGTAATGAATGATTGTATCCAAAGCATTCGTAATGCTGTTAGGTATGTAAGATCTTCCCCTCAAAGGCTGGACATATTTAAGAAGTGTATTGAAAATGTCAAAATTGAGAGTAAAGGGCTTGTGATCATGGATGTTTCCACCAGATGGAATTCGACTTTTTTGATGTTACAGTCAGCTATAAAGTTCAGAAAAGCATTTGATAGATTGAAAGAGGATGACAGTCACTATGTGAGATATTTTCAAGGTGAATTAAAAATGGGCCACCTGAGGCAAGTGATTGGGTTTCAGCAGAAGACTTTGCTATTTTTCTGAAACCATTTTATGATGTGACTTTGCATGTGTGTTGCTCAAATTCTCCAACAATCCATACTACTTTTGGTGATTTGCTTAAGATTTATGGTCTGTTGCAAGAAAATAGTGATGTAGTGCTCTTTGGTATTATAAAACCTATGCAAGACAAGTATGGTAAATATTGGGGCAAGATGGAGAATGTGAATCCGTATATGTTTGTAGCAATTGTTCTTGATCCTCGTCATAAATTGGAGAAGCTTGTTGATTATTATGAAGTGTTGTATGGTGAGTTTGACGTGAAGGTGGAGCAGCATGAAAAGAAAGTGAAGGATCTGTTGTATGAGTTGTATAGAAGTTATGATAACAAAGGAGTCACAGAGTTAGGAAGTGATGTCTCTGATTCTCAAAGCTTGCAGCCTGATGTTTCTTTTTTGAATATGTGTACATCTGCTTATGAAAGAAAGTTGGCTGAAAAGGAACAAAGAAGAAAAGCAAGAAAAGCTGGAATTGTTCAAAATGATGTGGATAAATATCTAGCTGATAGGTGTGAAGGAGAAGATGATGAAAATTTTGACATATTAGATTGGTGGAGAGTGAGTGGAACTGCAAAGTATCCAACTTTGGCTAGAGTAGCAAAAGATCTTCTAGCTATTCCAGTTTCAACTATAGCTTCAGAATCTTCCTTCAGCACAAGTGGCCGGGTAATTGATCCGTTTCGAAGTTCATTGAGTCCTAGAATGGTGGAGGCTTTGATTTGTACCCAAAATTGGCTCACTAGTACTCATGTTGCATTGCATGAAACTCCAACCATTGAGGATATGGAGCTGTGTGAACAAGTTGAGCGAGGTATGTTTTGGTTTTCTACTTGTATCTAATGAACTGGTTCACTAAATTTGTTTGAAATATAATGATGTTAATTAACTCTTCACATTTTGTTTGCATGTAGAATGGGAAGTACTTTCTTTAGTTTCTTGTTCAGCTTCAGCTAGTGATGCTACGAGTGGTAGCATGTTGCCTCCAAAATCTGCATAAGTGCTTTCCAAGCTTGATGTTGCTGACTTGCTGGTATGTGGTGTTATGTTTAGTGACTTCTATATATTTGGTGGTGATATGTTTAGTGAACTTATTGTTCTTTACTATAAATGTATATAAAGTGCTTATTATTGTTACTGTTGAACATGGTAAGTCAATCATTTCTTCTTATTGCTTCTTTCTACTGTATGAGTGTGCAAGAGTGTGCAAGACTATTGAGTTGTTGTGCATCAATAGTCAGACTGTTTTTGTAGTTTGTGGTCTACTTAGAACTTGTGGTCTCATATCAAGCAAACTCTGAAGTTGCGTTGAATGATGGTTGAGGGTTGTGAAAATCATCTTGAGGCTTCTTTCAAAACATGGTATTTGCACCTTGAGGTTTCCATACATTCAAATCACGCAATGTTGCGATGTTATTGCAATCTTACTATTAAAGTGGTACATATTCTGTTTATTGGACATATTGTTAGGAGTTAAAGAACTTGTAAATGAGATGTCAGAAGCTGTTATATATCTTCCCAACTTTTTTTTTAAGGAACAGTTCCTTGAGCTAGGCTTACAAGATGGGAAGTAAATCATGAAGAAATGCTTCCTGCAATGCTATCTCCTCTCTTTACTGTGCCAGGTTCCATTTATATTTTTATATGTAAACCCAACAAACTGTTATTTGCATATTGCACAAAAAGCATGTACATTTTTTTCTGGCATTATCAGGGCCTTTAATGAAACTCATACTGAATATTTTTACTGTGCCATGTTACGTTTTCTTCTTGTATATTTTTCATGCTTACTTCTCTAAATGTCTTCTTCTGAATGATTATTTTTGTAACCCTTCTTTCATACGTAGGAAACAAAATCATCTCTTAGCTATCCAGGCTTCAGTAACAATCTCCTCCTTATAGCTTTGCAATGGAACCTGAACTTCTTCACCTGAAACATTCCACTCATTTCTGTTTCTTTTGTTTGGTTCATTTTATTTCCGAGATATTTCTGATTAATGTTACACATCCATTATATGTTTCTTTTGTCACAGTCATCTCATCGACGGTTCTAGTTTCTCAGTTTTTCGGTGCAGGAGCTAAGGTCTTCTGCCTATTGTTTGTGAAATCATGTGTCTCATGAAGGTTGTTTTTGCAGGTTTTTGGATTTTTGGTCATGGATTGGAGCTTGCTGCTGAACTTGAAGTTAGCTCTCACGGACATGGAGGCATCTATCATCTATATGTTTCTACTATTCTAGTTTTTCATAGCTTTTTTTATTTTCGAAAACTGTTATGTGGCATTGTGGACTGCCCTTTTTTATTTTTTTTTCTTTTCTTTTCTTTTCAGAAACGGTTATGTAATATGAGACATTTTTACTTTCTACTTTTCTAGACTTGCTTTCTTTATAAAATAACCAAAAAAACCCGATATAAACCAGAGAAAAACCAAACCGAATTAAACCGAACACAATTGGTTTTTGGAAAAATTAAGTGAAAAACCAAACCGAACCAAACCGAAAAAATAGAATCGGTTTGGTGTTCGGTGTCACCTATAAACCGCACCATTCAAACCGATTAACAGCCCTACTGGACATCAAGGTAAGCTGCTCTTTCTTTCTTATTTTAGCGTTCTTTCTCCTAAGTTTTCTTTAAATCCTTTAGATGGATTCTGGTTGATGATGACGAATACGATTCGTCTCTTCAACCTTTGATGTAGAAAGCAATTTCCGTGTCTTTTGACGAGAACTGTCTGTCTCCTTAATTTCGAAAATTGAAAGAAATTCCTGTGTTGATTGATGAAATGAAGTATCAATCCCTCAATCTTGAGCGCAGGAAGAAATTTCTACATTCATTGATGAAATAAGGAGTCGGTTCTTTAATCTTGAATGCATGAAGAAACTTGTGTGTTCATTGACGAAACGAAGGGTTAATCCCTTAATTTGAACGCAGGAAGAAGCTTCGGCGTTCATTGATAACATGAAGGGGTCAATCCCTTAATCTTGAGCGCAGGAAGAAGCTTCTGCGTTCATTGACAACATGAAGGGGTCAATCCCTTAATCTTGAGCGCAAGAAGAAGCTTCTGCGTTCATTGACAAAATGAAGGGTTGATTCCCTCATTTCGTAATTTTAATTTACTGCGTTCTCAGTGATTCAACGCGGGTATGGATCCCTTGCGTTCAAGTTGATCTTGACGCATGTCTATAACACTGCGTTTGAATTCTTTTATGTTGCTGACTTTACTTTTATTTGTTTTGTTGCAAGGTGGGGCTTCTGCTTCTGAGCCCCTCATATCCCATGATTCGGACGACGTCCCCTTCATTCCACCAATCTCCATGATCCTCCCACACGAGGGCTTCGAGCGGGTGACTGATGAGGCTTCTTATTTGTCGCCCAATTGCACTCTTTTCCTCCTTAGATGCTTAGAGAATCAGGTGAAGCAAGCCTTCTCCATCGTGATGCATGGGTGGGGCTCCTTCCTTGAGTTTCAAGCTTCTATCGAGGAAGGGTTGAATGCTCTTGTAGAAGTCAACCCCCTCTACGCTCGATGTTTTACGGAGAAGATCTACCTCTACTTAGGGGCCGCTCGTTATTTAGAGAAGCTGCAGCAGACAGACCTAAGGCCTAAGATCCAATGGGCCATTAGTAATGCTAGGCTGAAAGAGAAAGTTGCTGCTAGGGCCTGAGCTTTTGATATTTCGGAGAGGAAGGCTCGTATCTGGAGTTTGCAGAAGCAATGTTGCCAAGCCAGAGCCAGACTCAATGCAGGGGAGCTCACCCAGGAAGAATTCAACCTTGGGGATTCCACCCTCGAGGCGAGGGTCCAAGCTAAAAAGGAAGCCATCCAAGTGCTTCAACAAGAGGCTTATGCTGCTGCCGCAGCTTCTGATGTCCAGCTTCGCAAGAGAGTTGAAGAAGAAGTGCTGGCGAAGCACGAAAAAGCTATATCTAACACAAAGGCTTATCTTATAAGCTTCTCTTTACGTTAAGCCCCAGCAACTCTTACTTTTGTTTTGATTTTGTAATAATTTTACATTATTTCTCCAAACAGTTATTATCTGCATGCAATGAACTACTACTGTTTGTCTCTTTGTTGCACTTCCTGTGTTTTTCTGAAATGCCGTAGTTTCTGTGTGGTGTTGGAGTTTCTGAAGATCGCTCGTTTGTGTTTGAATGACTTGAACGCAGGCCTAGCAGTCAAGGACACATGGTTTTGTCCTTGCGTCTAGACAGGCTTGAACGCAACCCCGAGACTTAGACTGCAGTTATAGAGTTTTCGTTGACGCATTCCAATTTGTTGGAGGTTCTCTGAAAACTTCTTTGCTATAGTTGGAACTTCATGCTTGAGTGAACTAGACGTAAGTCTGTTTCCTTTATAGAAATCAAAAGCGTAGTGTCGTGCCTTGAGTTCAAAAGGCTTGAAACGCAGTTATAGAACTTGCGTTCAGGGAGGCTAGGTGCTTTTTCTTCCAACTTTGAGAGTGTATCCTAAGTTGTTAAAACTTTTCCACTGAATCAAATCAATCTGATGACTTTCTGGCAGATTTTGAGAAATTTTCTTTATTATAACAGTTCTCAACAACTTCAATCATCAGAGATGTAATGTTAACTTGACGACGTATACATTAAGAGAGACAAATTATTACTCCTCCTCGTAGGCAACCCCATAGCTTGGATTACTTGGGGGGGACGTTTGATGAAAAGAGACCTTGTAATCTATGGGTAATATTTTTTAAGAAATTTCCCATTAACTGGCAACATGAGTCTGTCACCTTTTTTATCAATGAGACGGTAGGCTCCATTGGAGTAGACTGTCTCTATCACGAAAGGTCCTTCCCATTTAGAGTTGAACTTCCCTTTGGTTTTGTAGGTCATCACCATAGGTCGTCGATTAGCCAAAACCAAATCACCTTTCTTGAAAATCCGTTCTTTGACCTTTTTGTTATAGGCTTTAGAAATACGGGCTTGATATAGCTCAATCTACTGTTGAGCTTGAAGTCTCTTGTCGTCTAAAGCTTCAAGTTCTTGAAGACGTCGTTGGTATTTCTCTTCTTCTGTTAGTCCAGTTGTAATTAAGACTCTCAAGGAAGGGATTTGAATCTCCAGTGGTAGTACAGCTTTACAACCGTATACTAAAGAGAATGGCGTAGCTCTTGTAGGGGTCCTCACCGTTGTGCGGTAAGCCCACAAGTATACTAAAGAGAATGGCGTAGCTCTTGTAGGGGTCCTCACCGTTGTGCGGTAAGCCCACAAACATTCACCGAGTCTTTCATCCCAATCACGTCGACTCTTGGAAACAAATTTTTTGAGAAGTTTCATAATGGTCTTGTTAAAAGCTTCTACGAGACCGTTTGCTGGCGGATAATATGCTGTAGATGCAACACTTTGGATGCGAAATTTATCACAAATCTCTGAAACCCAAAACTGACGAATTATGTCCCGTTGTCGTGGACTATCCGTTTTGGGACTCTAAAACGGTAAATGACATGATGTTTGATAAACTTAATGACATTCTTTGTCTTGACTTCTTTTAGCGAGATTGCCTCCACCCATTTGGAGAAGTAGTCGGTCACGGCTAGAATGAACCGGTGTCCTTTAGAAGTCGGAGGAGAAATTGGTCCCATGATGTCCATGCCCCACATTTCGAATGGCCAAGAAGCAGACGTGGGATGTAAGTTTCCTGGCGCTTGATGGATAAAATCACCATGAACTTGGCATGCGTGACAATGTTTAGCGTAATCCACTGCGTCTGCGAACATCCTTGGCCAATAATAACCAATTCGTCGAAGACGATCGCCTAATTTAGCTCCATGCTGATGAGCTCCGCACATTCCTTCGTGAGCTTCCTTAAGGGCCTCTTTTGCTTCCTTCCGAGAGAGGCATCGGAGCAAAACTCCATCATGTGATTTACGATATAGGGTTTGAGAAACTGCATCATAATAGAATTGGAGGGCCTTCTGTTTGATGGCGGCCGCTTCCTTAGGATCATCGGGCAAAATTCTGTACACGGCATAGTCGATGTACGGGAACCGCCAATCTCTAGCTTTCAGTTCCATCAAGGTTGTGTAGACTTCTCCTGCCGATGTCGTATCTGACTTTTCCTCTGTAGGCACCTTGGAATGGTATAACTCACGTCCTGTGACAGGAATCATAGTTTTGGCCCCCGGGGGTAATGCTAAGGAGGTTGCCTGCGAGGCTAAAGCATCTGCATAAGCATTCTGAGCTCGTGGAATATATTCAATAAAGAAACCTTCGAACTTCTGAGCTTGCTTTAGTACTGCGAGGTAATACGGGATCAGATCTTCATGGCGTACTTCATATTCCCCTCGGACTTGATTCACGATTAGTTGAGAATCACCGTAATCTTCAAGATGTCGAACATTAAGTTCCTCAGCCAATTGCATTCCTAGTAGCAGAGCATTATACTCAGCTACATTGTTAGTGCAGGGCTTGATCAAGGAAAATCCTCTTAGTATCACGTAATCGTTCGGAGAAACAAACACCACTCCGACTCCCGCGGTAATTGCTCCATGAGGATTTGCTCTGGATGCGCCGTCAAAGAATAGCTTCCACACTTGCGTACCTTCTTGAGTAACGCAAGCTTCAGCGACTTTGTCGGGCAATTCTTCATACAGCTTAGATGTCCCTGGCACCAGGTGATCGGCTATGAAATATGCTAATGCTTGGTCTTTGACCGCTTTTTGAGGCATGAATTGCATGTCATATTGTGACAAGAGAATTGCTCATTTGGCGAGTCGGCAGTTTAGAGATGATGGCTTCGTCATCAGAACTCTCAAGGGATTCACCTTGGAGATGACATGAATTTTTTGTCCTACCAAATAATGTCACATCTTCTGGACTACAAATACCAAAGCGAGACATTCTTTTTCAACTGGATTATACCGGTGTTCGGCTCCCATCATAGTCCTGCTTAAGTTGTAGATGGCATGTTCTTATCCTTGATCATTGTTCTGAGCTAACAAAGCTCCAAGAGAATGGTCCATGGCTCTCACATATAACAGGAATGGTTTTCCTGATATTAGGGCCACAAGAACCGGCGGTTGGGTAAGATATATCTTGATTTCTTCGAATGCTCTTTGGCAATCCCCATCCCAAACAAAGGATACTCCTTTCTTCATGAGCTTAGAGAAAGGTTGACATCACCCTGAAAGATTTGATATGAATCTCCGAATATAAGCCAGTCTCCCTTGCAAACCCCTGAGTTCTTTGAGATTCTTCAGGGGTGGTATGTCTTGGATAGCACGAATCTTCTCTGGATCAAGAGAAATTCCCTTGGACGTGACAATAAATCCCAGGAATTTTCCGCTCGATACCCCAAGGAATGATTTTGTCGGGTTCATCTTCAATTGGTGAACTCGCATGATGTCGAACATTGTCTTCAAATCTGTAAGATGATCGCCTTTATGCTGACTTTTTACTGCTATATCGTCAACGTAGCATTCGATCTTCTTACGTAGATGTTCGTGAAAAATTGTATTCATTGCACGTTGATAAGTTGCACCTGTATTTTTCAGGCCGAAGGGCATTACTGTGTAGCAATACACCCCTAGCGGTGTTCTAAAAGTAGTATGTTTTTCGTCTTTCGGGTGCATCTTGACCTGATTGTATCCGGAGAATCCATCCATGAAAGACATTCTTTCATATCCGCATGTGCTGTCAATCATAACATCCATGATAGGAAGTGGGAATTCGTCTTTCGGACAAGCCGCATTAAGATCGCGGAAATCAATGCATATCTGAACCTTACCGTTCTTCTTGGGAACTGGAACAATGTTGGCTACCCAGTCTGGGTGTTGTTCTTCTCTGACAAAACCCAAGTCTATAAACTTTTTAACTTCTGACTCAATTGATTCCATGATCTCTAGACGAAACCTGTGTTGTTGTTGTTTAACGGGTTTTGCATCCGGGTCAATGTTGAGACGGTGCACGGCAACCTTCGGGTTAAGGCCAGGCATATCTTCATAATTCCAAGCGAAGACATCTATATATTCTCGAATGAGAGATATAAGGTCATCTCTCTCGGATGATGATAGATTTTCAGCTATGAATATAGGCTTAGGGTCATGTTCATCTCCCATGTTGACATGGATCACTTTATCTTCAGTGGGTGGTTCGCGTTGTTCGAATCGCATATCCCACAAGATGTTGAGGCATTTGATCCAGGAATCATTGGTTGATTCGATTAACTCTTCATCACCCCCTGCGTCTTTATCTGGATGACTAGTTGAAACCATGTTCACAGTCAGACTTTTAAAGAAAGGTCTGACACTGACGTCAGATTCCCAAGAAGATGTTCCGGATGAATGGTCCTGACGCAGATAATTACTGATTTCATTTTCTGAGACAGAGGGAGTTGTGACGTAGCCCACGCCTCTTCCGGTTTTTTGATAGTAGTCCGGAGGTTTTCCTTTGGGAGTGAGAGACATTCGAATCGGTGTTCGCATTCCTTTCCCAAAGTTTAAACCCTGTTTTTCATTAAAGTTATACCCCATTCGTTTCATTAATTGGACGGAATTAGGTTCATGGTAATGGAATTGAGGCACTCCATCGTCTTCCTCTGAACTTCCTCGTTATAATTGTTCGGGTTTGACTTTACCAAAATGGATGGGCTTCTGCCCTTTTCTTTTGGATGAGACTTTGAAGAAAGCCTTTTGCGCATCTTCTACTTCTTCATCTGAAGCGAATGATGACTTAATCAGCAACATCAGCGATGCATCGGCGCACAATGTGTGCCATGAGCCGGTACCTGTCTTAACATTATTCTGTATTTGTTCAGTTTTCAAAGATCCATCAGACAAGTACGCTAAAATAAAATCTTCATTAATGCACCACTCGCCCTCACTTGGTACATTACTATTGTCCTTGACTGAACCCATTATATTGAAGTTTAACTCCCATGGACAATTTCCTTCGGGGTCTGGCTCGACGTCTGCTTCGTTACCGCTGTTAATCTCTTCTTTCTCCTGTCTCTCTGAGTAGAAGACCGAATCTGTGTGGAAGTTTTCCACTCCTCTGAAAGGGTATTTTTCTGCAATCAAGGTTCGAACTTCTCCTTCCTCATTAGCATACTTCATAACCTGATGGAGGGTAGACGGGACAATGCGATTTGCGTGAATCCACGGTCGTCCCAACAATAAATTGTAGGACGTGTCCGTATCTATGATATAACAAGTCACTTCGGACTTGAGATCTCTGATCTGGCATCTGAGTTTGATCTTTCCCAGAGGCCGAGTGCTGTTAGCGTTGAATCCGAAGATAGTAGTCTGGGTAGCATTCAGCCGATGCATGGGAATCCCTAAGACTTGCATGACTCTGTAGGGCATGATGTTGAGTGTCGAGCCTGGGTCAACCTGAACGCGGCTGATTTCTGATGACCCGATGTATCCGATGTAGTACAGGGGTCTGACATGTTTATGTTTCACTTGCATATCCTCCTGAGTGAATGATATGCAGGGTAGACTTCTTGTTGCTTGTAAACATTGCATGCAAGACTGATCTTCAGACGCTTCAGGAGTTGGAGTGACTTGAGTGATAAAGCTCTCCGTGTTCTTTAAGGCTTCGATTAGGGCTTCCTTGGTAGTTTTGGACAATCTCAGGAGTTCATATAAGGTAATCCTGGCTGGTATGTTGGCCAGCTGCGCCATGACATTGAATTGGAAGGGAGTGCTTAACTCCCCAAGATCCTGGTGAAGATTTTTGTTGAATCGAAGCTCTTTTTGTTTCCCTTTATCGATCGACTTGTTTGGTACAGAACCCCTAGCGTCTTGGGGCTGCTCTACAGCTTCTTGAGCATTCTGGTCATAGTTTCTCAAATAGATTTTTTCCGACCGAGTACCAGGGTTGCCTTCTGGGTATGCCGCCAGGACAATTCTCTCTTCCTCTGAGTCGGTGAGTGGTTTGAGATGGTCATTATTCTCATTAACAGAGGGGCTAATCATGTTGGATGACTTAGCCTTGCTTCCTTTCTGCTTGGACGAGGTGTTCGTCCACTGCTGATCTTCAATTAGGTCAGGATGAACTCACATGATCTCTCCTTTTAGGATAGTGAGGGGTACCAACCCCTTGCCCTTTTGATTGTGTAAGTCAGTGTTTTTCAAGTGCATTTCCTCTTTATGGATGGGAATGACACCATCTGTAGCAGCTACAGGGGGAAGTCACCGAACTGGACCGCAATCAAGTTGGTGGATACAGTCTTCTGCTCTGGCTTCAGGGTAAGTACGTTAGCATTCACCAAATTTTGTAATATGTCTTTGAACACATAACATTTCCTGGTCGGATGGGTAAGTACGTTAGCATTCACCAAATTTTGTAATATGTCTTTGAACACATAACATTTCCTGGTCGGATGTCCCAAAAATCTATGATAGCGGCAATAGTTGGGGTCGTCTACCTTCCCAGCTTCATCTGGTTTTCTGATTTCGGGGAGCTGCAATTTATTGTTCTTCCGAAGTAGTTGGAACAGAGTGTCCACATGATCTTCTTTGAACAAGTATTGCTTAGGCGCTCTTTGTTGGTTTGGTGCTTTACCTTGTTTCCCTGATGGCGTGCGTGCATCGGTATCAGCAGCTAACGTCTCCTTTCCCTTGGAGCGTGGCGCATTGTTCTGGTTGCGCTATTGTTATGGCTTGGGTTGAGTAACTTCTTCAGCCTTGACCCGAGCAACAATCTCTTCGTCTTGTTCTCCTTGCGAAACTAATTGTCTCCAGGAGCGATATTCTGCCACTCTCATCTGAGCGAGGAGCTGGGTCTGCAAGTTGTGCCTGCAAGTTTCAACTAAGGTTGATTGAGTCATACCTGACGGGCATCACAATGCCATGCTGCGAAATCTTTCCACATAAATCTTGATGGACTCTCCTTTCTTTTGCTTGGTGGTGAGAAGAGTTTGGACTAAAACTTCTGTGTCATCTTCAAAGAATCTAACCAAGAAAAGCCTTTCCAGATCTACCCATTTCTGAATAGATCCGGCAGGCAGTTTCATAAACCATTCAAAGGTACCCATTTCTGAATAGATCCGGCAGGCAGTTTCATAAACCATTCAAAGGCAACTCCTTTAAGAGTACCGATGAACAAACGGGTTAGGATGGGCAGTTTCATAAACCATTCAAAGGCAACTCCTTTAAGAGTACCGATGAACAAACGGGTTAGGATGGCGTCGTTGGCTACCACATCTCCAGTCTGAGACTTGAAGTAGTAGATGTGCAGATTTGATGACCCTGTACCATCGAAAGGTTGTAGAGTTGGGGCCTTAAATTTCGGGGGATAGGGAGCTGTATCCTATTCTGCGAGATAAGGCCGTATCACTCCTTCCTCGCGAAGCTCGCTTCTGTTAGCTATTGCGTTAAGGCGGGCTTCTAGTTCATCCACTTTATTTGACTGAGGATTATGTTCTCCCTTTATCTCCTTCTCGTTTTCGGAAGAAGACTCCAAATTGTGAGTCTCATGTTCCAAATTCTCGAGCACTTTCTGCTTTCCTTTGGAGGTTGTCCTTCGGGAAGATTCAGGTTTTTGGCCTTTTTCGGCAAGGAGCCGGGCCAACATATCCTTCATTTGGAGAAGTGTCTCTTGTTGCGCATGGAGCATGACATGATGTTCGTCAACTCTTTTAGCTAGATCCTCGGGACCTCCAATCATGTAAACAGAAACTTCTCGTGCCACGATGGAGCTTGAGGATTGGGATTCGACGTTTACCGAATGTTCATCATCAGAAGTAATCCCTTTGGCCAACTTTCTATAGTCAACCGAGTGGATAGCTCCTGTCCGCGTCTGGGTGTGTCGATATACCCCTTCAAACTCGTCGCAAATTTCCCGAACGGTCGGGGAATGGCTTCTTTCTGATTCGTCGGAATTGGGAGCCGAGGCTTTCCCTCTGCCGACCACGTTGATAGTGACCTGAGGATATTCAGCTTCAGAAACCTTCTTCTTCTGATGACGTCATCGCTTGGTAGGTCTTGCGATGTTAGTCAGTCTATTGAACACAGACTTGCGAGGCTCAGGGGTACAACAGTGGCATTCGAAAAGGACTGCTGAAATAAGCCGCTCACAATAGCATAAATGAGCTATTTGTTGCATTGGTTTCTCCCTAGAGAGTAATTCTCACAAATCAGAGACTTGAGAGTAATTCCTCGTCGAAAATAAGACCCCCTGCCCTTGAGTGGGCGAGACTGGTTCTTGGCAGACCACATCGCGTTCTGAAGTCAAAACGCGAGGGCCGCGTTGTGATTTATAAACACCAGGCTTTGGCCTGCGTTTAATTGATGAAACAGACCCCTTAGAGTCCTGTTTTATTTTGACGCACTCATGGGGTGCGTTTTTATCTTTAACTGTACTGTGTTTTGGATGGACAACGCACCACTGAGGGTCGCGTTTAAGCTGTATCACTCGAGGCTCATAGTGTACTGTGTTTTGGATGGACAACGCACCACTGAGGGTCGCGTTTAAGCTGTATCACTCGAGGCTCATAGTTAGGCTCATTGCCGCGAAGTATGCGTTCTAAGCTGTATCACTCGAGGCTCATAGTTAGGCTCATTGCCGCGAAGTATGCGTTCTGGAGTAGGAACGCCATTTTTGGGCGAGGCTTCGAAAATGTAATCCTCGTGTTGAACCAGGGATCGGTTTTCTCGAAGATGCGCTCGTCGAATGGATCTTCTCCGTCTTCGAGCGGCGTTCTTCTTGGCTTGTTTCAGAGCCTTGGTCACGACGTCGTCGGCGTTGATTGGATTTTCCTCCGTCATAGGCCTCTTATGACCTATTACACGCCGTGTTGACACAGGTGTGGAATCTTCAACTTGCAGAGCAAATTTAAGGTCTTGGCCAAAGGAGAGGGCTTTCTTCGGCATATCAGCAGTAGTTACGACCTCCATAGAGATCTTGCGGGTATTACGCCTAGCTTTAGGGCTAAGCGATCCAGAGGAGAGGGCCTCCTCGTACTTGGCTTGGTCGAATTCTACAATGAGAGTTTCGACTGTCATTCTAGCGAGGTGGACGTTGGATTGCGCCACCACTTCTTCGTCAGAGAAGCTAGTCCCCAACGGAGTCGCCATCTTTTGTTTGTGAAAAAATTTATAATGATGAAAGAACTGTATCTGATTTTATTCTCTCTAACTGCTTAGAAAAAGAATGATTACAACTCTCTCAACTCTCAATTACAATTCGAATTCCTGATTACAAAAGAGAAGAGGATTGATCTGAATCCTCCCCTTTGTTTAAATCTGGGTTCTTCACGGTAGTGATGAGATGCCTCCCTCGAATGTTTGCGTCGAGTTTGCTTCTCGTTGACGATCCGAACGTCTCAACTCACTGGAACAAATGACTTGTATAGTTGAATTACTCAAGAACTCTCCACGAGTGTTGTACCTCGGAATGAGTGACAAACTCTAGTAAGAAAAGAGTTGTTTGAACCGAAATAATTCAGTTAATAAGCCAAGTATCAGATATCTGGAAATCTTCAGTTTGTTGAAGATCCTTTCCTTCAGATTCTCCTCTCTGAATTCCAAAAAATCTGATCCCAAACTCTGTTGAGTTTGTTGATATTTATAAGGAGATTAGGGGTATAACTGCCCCATAATCCGCGCCTAAATGGGGGTTTAGTTGCCCCATTAATCGGGTATAACAACCCATGTAAACCACTACTCAGATCATGGGTGAGGAACGGTTTTTGAAACTGTATGGATCATGTTTGAATGAGTCAGAACCTTGACTTACATTCTGGCATAGATTTTGTGCTTTGAACGCAGTATCTGGAAGTGCGTTCTGCAATGATTTGAAGCTGCGTTCTACAGCGGTTTGAAGCTGCATTCTGCAGCGGTTTGAAGCTGCGTTCTGGAGCTGATGGAGCTGCATTCTACAGCGGTTTGAAGCTGCGTTCTGCAACTGATGGAACTGCGTTCTGCAGCGGTTTGAAGCTGCGTTCTGCAACTGATGGAGCTGCGTTCTGCAACGGTTTGAAGCTGTGTTCTTGCACTTTTTATCTTTATATATGGATGGCACCAATGACCATTCGAGAAGGCCCTATTCAGGCCATTTGTGACAATTGAGGTATCTCAATAATGCTCTATCAACTGCGGGTCACGATCTCCACTAAGATCTCTTTGCATGGATTTAACCATGCGCTTCTCAGCATGTCGAATATTTGCCCACAGCTCTCTAGATCTTCCTACTTTTCTAAAATCATTACACTGCTCATCAGCGCCTCTAATAGTTGCTAATATAATATTAGTCATGTTGTTGTCGCAGCCATCAAGATCAATCATCTTAAATATGAGGATGTGTTTATAGCTGAGGATGTAATGATTGCGTTGCTTTGACTTTTGGAATGCAGCCACTTGTGTGTTGACTGTAGGGGTGAATTCTACCTCTCGATTTGAAGAAACCGTTGACTTGTAATTTCTTCATGGTCCATAGGGGCATCCTTCGATTGCAGCTTTTCTATGGTACCAAGAAAGTCGTCTGATTGTAGCCTTCTTAATTGTGGCTTGACGGGGATTAGCTATCTATTGTGATTTTTAGACAGCCTACAGCATGTCCTTAGTAGTCGACTACTAACCAAATTAGTCGACTATTAATGCTGTGTATGCATATGTTTTGATCTTAAAAAATAATTTAAATCTAACATAAAACAAATACCTAATTCTCTTCTTAAATTAATATAAATTTCTTCTTTTAATGGTTTTGTTAAAATATCTGCAATTTGTTTATTAGTAGATATAAAATCTAATGAAATGTCACTATTAAGCACATGATCACGTAAGAAATGATGTCTAATATCAATATGTTTTGTACTTAAATGTTGAATATGATTTTTATACAAATTAATGGCGCTAGTATTATCACACATTATGGAGGATGTGAGACAAACTATACCATAGTCAGATAATGTTTGTTTCATCCATTGAACTTGAGCACATGCAAAACTTGCAGCAATATATTTTGCTTCAGTTGTTGATAATGATACTAAATTTTACTTTTTACTGAACCAAGATACAAGTGAATGTCCCAAAAAGTAACATGTACCGCTTATACTTTTCCTATCGGATTTGCATCCGGCAAAATCAGCATCACTATATGATATTAAATCAAATGTGTTATTCTTTGGATAAAATAAACCAAAATTTATAATATATTTAAAATATCTAAAAATTCTTTTTACCGCTTTAAGATGTGACTCTTTAGGATTAGATTGATATCTAGCACATAAACAAACGCTAAACATTATATCAGATCTACTAGCAGTAAGATAAAGAAGTGATCCTATCATACCTCGATATAGTTTTTTATCAACATTCTTATCATTCTCATCCTTGTCAAGAGATACTCATAGGAGTTCTTTTGCTTGTTGTATTGTCCATCCCAAAGTGTTTGAGTAATTCTTTTGCATATTTGCTTTGGTTGATGAATATTCCTTCCTTCAATTGTTTAATTTGTAGTCTAAGGAAGAAGTTGAGTTCACACATGTGACTCATTTCAAATTCATCCTGCATAGTCTTAGCAAAATATTGACAAAGATCATTGTTAGTAAAACCAAATATAATATCATCTACTTATATTTGAATTAACAATATATTTTTATTTTTTAATAAATAATGTAGAGTCAACTTGCCCAATATCAAATCCGAAGATAAAAGAAAGTTCTTTAATCTATCATACCAAGCACGAAGTGCTTGTTTAAGACCATACAAAGCTTTCTTAAGTTTAAAAATATGGTTTGGAAAACTTTTATGCTCAAATCCGGGAGGTTGTTCCACAAAACTTCTTCTTTAATAAATCCATTCAAAAATGCACTTTTAACATCCATTTGAAATAGTTTAAAATCCATAAAATATGCAAATGCAAGTAAAATTCTAATAGATTCTAAATGAACAACCGGTGCATAGGTTTCATCATAATTAATACCTTCTTCTTGATTATAACATTGTGCAACCAATCTGGCTTTGTTTCCATAAAATATGCAAATGCAAGTAAAATTCTAATAGATTCTAAATGAGCAACCGGTGCATAGGTTTCATCATAATTAATACCTTCTTCTTGATTATAACATTGTGCAACCAATCTGGCTTTGTTTCTAATAACTTGTCCAGATTTATCTAATTTATTTCGAAATATCCATTTGGTTCCTATAATGGATTTATCTTGAGGTCTAGGCACAAGATCAAAAACGTTATTTCTTATAAATTGGTTGGGTTCCTCTTGCATAGCTATAATCCAAAAATCATCTTTACATGCTTATTTTATATTTTTAGATTCTATTGTAGAAACAAAAGCAACATGAGTATATAAATCCAATTGTGATCTAGTTTGAACACTACGAGAAATATCACCAATGATTAATTCACGTGGGTGATTTCTAACATCTACATAAGCTTTTGGTAAAACATGAGTATCATTAGAATCATCAACAATAGGAGATGATTGATCAATAAAATCATCATCATCATGTTTATTATCATTATTACTAGTATTTACATAAGATTCATCAAAAGAAACATACAATGATTCTTCTATGATAGAAGTCTTTTTGTTAAAAATTCTATAAGCTTTACTATGCATAGAATAACCAAAAATACCTTCATCAGATTTAGAATCAAACTTATCTAAATTTTCTTTTGTATTTAATATATAACATTTACATCCAAAAACTTCAAACTTATCTAAATTTTCTTTTGTATTTAATATATAACATTTACATCCAAAAACTTTAAAATATGAAACTTTAGGAATGCGATTGTTCTTTTGTATTTAATATATAACATTTACATCCAAAAACTTTAAAATATGAAACTTTAGGAATGCGATTGTAAAACAATTCAAAACTTGTTTTATTTAAAATAGTTCTTAATAAAATTCTATTTAGAACATAATAGGTAGTGTTAATAGCTTTTGCCCAAAAATATTTAGAAAATTTAGAATAACATAACATTATTCTAGCACATTCTTGTACTGTTCTATTTTTTCTTTCAATAACTCCATTTTGTCGTGGAGTGTAGGGGAAAAAATTCATGTGAAATACCATTTTTATTACAAAAATTAAAAAAATATTTTATTTTCAAACTCACCACCATGATTGGTTCTAATAGTAACAATGGTAGCGGATTTTTAATTTTGAATCTTTTTACAAAATGCAAAAAATTCATCAAAAACATCATACTTATGTTTTATAAAAATATAACCCATGTAAATCTAGAGTAATCATCAATAATGAAAAATGCATATCTACTTCTATTTAAAGATGCAATTCTAAAAGGACCAAATAAATCCATATATAATAATTCTAATGGTCTACTTGTAGAAACAACACCTTTAGATTTAAAAGTTGATTTATGTATTTTTCCTTATTGACATGCATCACAAAAATGATTTTTCTTATTTATAATTTTAGGCAAACCATTTACCAAATTATGTTTAGAAATACGAGAATTTTTTTTCATATTAACATGTCCACATCTTCTATGCCATAATAATGAATCATCAATTGATGCAACTAAGCAATGATCATTAGAATAAAAAGTCATGGATAAAACATATATATCTTTCTTTCTAATTCCTTTAAACAAAATATTAGTTAAATTATTATCATAGATAAGGCAAGAATCTTTTTCAAAAATAATTTTAAATTTCTTATCACAAAGTTAACTAATGCTTAGAAGATTATATTTTAAACCATCTACTAATAAAACATTATCAATTAGTGGTTTGTCAATGTTACATATTGTTCCAACACCAATTACTTGACCTTTGTTCTTATCTCCAAAAGTCACAATTCCTCCCTTTTTGTATTAAACTAAAGACAACATTTGAACATTTCTTGTCATGTGTTTGGAATATCCACTATCTAATATCCGCTTTTCTTTTTAAGGTACCTGAAATATAGATAACTAAGCATTGGTACCCTTTTATATTGGGTCCATGGGATTAGCCCTTAGGAGACCAAATCAACTTGAAATTTTGTTTCCCCTTATTACCATAAACATAATTAGTAGAATAGCATACATTTTTCTTAAAATCAAAAATATAAACATTTCTATCATGCATACAAGTGTATTTAGACACCCAAATGAACATGGATAAAACATGATGATTATTTCTTGAATATGAAAATCCATGACTATTTTTAACATGAGTATTCCTTGAAAAAGATGTATGTAGTTTACTAACATTTTTAGTCATAGAAGATGATGCATGATGTATTTTAGTAACATTATCATTCTTCTTATGAACATATCCTAAACCAAATTTTTGATTAAAAGACTTGTAAAAATATAATAAATTAGTTAAGCCTTCTTTTCCTTTATTAAACTTGTTTACATTTAAAACAACTCTTCATATTTGAGTTTAAGTGAAACCACATTATTATCTAAATCTGAAATTTTATTTTTCATAATATTACATTCAGATTTAAGATAAACATTATTTTCAATTAATAATTTATTTTTAAAAAATAATTTATTATTTAATTCCTTTAATTCTTCAATTTGAGAGGAATTTTAAGAAAATAAATCTAATTTTAATTTTTCATTTTTATTTTTAGAATTTAAATCCTTAAAAATTTAATATATAATTCATTAAAAGCTTCAAGTAATTCTTCATTGTCTAAAGAATCAATTACTTCGTTTTCTTAAGCCATGAAGCATATGTGTGCAGATTTTTTTTTCTTCTTCTTCGTAATCGGATGATGAATTATCACTATCATCCAACGTCATTGCTATAGCCTTCTTCTTCTGCTTCTTGAATTTGTTGAAGTTGTTGGAATTGGTGGAGTTTTATTTTGATTTAAGAAGTGGACAAATCTTCTTTATATGTCCTGGCTTATTACAATTGAAACACAAAGAAGAATCATTGTTAGTATTCTTAAACTTATTTGATTTAAACTTACCTTTCTTCAAAAATCATTTGAATTTCTTTGTGATCAATGCAATATCCTCATCATCTTCATCAGAATCTTATGTGTCGGAGGATGCATTGAATGCAAGTATTTTCTTGTTCTTTGGTTCGTCATCCTTCTTTCTATCTTCAAGTTGAACTTCATATGCCATAAGATTTCCAATGAGGTCTTCTATGGTGAGAGTTGAAAGATCGTTGGCCTCTTCAATTGTCGTAGTCTTCTTCTCCCATTCTAGAGTGAGTGCTTGTAGAATTTTCCTCACCATCTCAACTTGAGTGTAAACTTTGCCTAGTGCAATTAAGGAGTTTGTAATATCTGTAAATCTTATGAACATCTCCGTTATAGTCTCATTGTCCTTCATCTTGAATAGTTCAAACCTGTGATCAAGAACAGAAATTTTCGATTCCTTAACTTTGTTAGTTCCTTCATGTGTTATCTCAAGAGTGTGTCATATTTGATGTGTTGATGTAGAGGTAGGTAGACACTCGATTGAACTCGTTATTGTCCAAGGCACAAAACAACGCATTCATTGCCTTAGAGTCCAGATTTACATTTGTTCTTTGAACAACTGTCCATTTAGTGTATAGAGTCGTTGGCATTGTGAATTCAGTCTCTACAATGTTTCAAAGGTCATAGCCAAGTGATTGAAGGTAGATCTTTATCCAATATTTCTAATATTTGTAATTTGTACCATCAAATATTGGCGGTCGCTGTGTGGAATGTCTCTCTTTGAATTGTGATGTATTTGTTATTGCAATCTTTCACCATACTCTGATACCAAGTGTAGGATCTGACCAAGTACACACTAAACACTAAAGGGAGGGTGAATAGTGTTTATTTAAAAAAAATTCAAAGTGGATTATAAATTACAAGAAGGATAACAACAATCATAGAAAATAACAATCACAAACACAAGCTTTTATACTGGTTCCACCACCTCGGGTGTACATCCAGTCCCCAAGCAAATCTCGCTTGACATTTCCACTATGATTTTGAAAAACTAATACAAAATTATAAATCAAACTTGACCAATTTGTAAGTCCCTACAAATTATAACAATCTCTACACCAAGAGATCTTCTCTCACACCCGAGAGAAACCTTCCTTGAAGAAAGAACACAAATTCCTAAAAGCCTTGAATGTGTAGTGAAGTGCAATAGTGTCTTAGAAACTCTTTTAATCTTTGAATATTTCCTAAACAATTTGTATGTATGATGAAGATTAATGGCTATTTCAGAAACTCTCTTTTATAGAAACTTAGACTGAAATTCTGAAAACAAGAGAGTGAATTTGCACAAAGATTGAATCTTATGGGTATTAATATTGGTGATTTTTTTTTTGATATTTTAACCTATATATAGCCTTTAAAATGACACAAATTTGAACTCAATTAATGTCCAAAAATGGCTATAATATAGTCACTAATTCAAATTTTGAAAAACTAGAAAACTGTATTTGTAGTCGACTACAAGGCTTAGTAGTCGACTACACTGAGTCTAAGCAGACTCTATGAAGTCAAATAACTGCTTAGTAGTCGACTATAATTGTCATTAGTCGACTACATTGTAATTTCACAGATTCAAGAATTCTGAGTCTTTAATAGTCGACTATAATGTGTATTAGTCGATTACACTTTAAAATCACAGAATCTGAAATTTTGTCTAAGTCTTAATTAGTCGACTACTATTTGTATTAGTCGACTACACTATAAAATGATAGAATCTGATATTTTGACCAAGGCTTAAGTAGTCGACTACTATTCTTATTGGTCGACTACTAAGGGGTAAATATGAGATATATGAAGTATTTTGAGACTCGTTCTTTATCTATAAACTCTAATGGTTAACATAGGGGATTTCTATTGTTAACCACACACTAAGCATGTGTCAGTGTATTCTAATACTATGTGTATGTATATGTTGTGAATGATCAAGGCTTGTACAAGAAATCTAAGCAAAGAAAATATGAAAATTTACATTTTGACATTTATGCATATCTTCTTCTTTACTTCATGTTGCCTTGAACTCATCTTGCACTTTGTTCACATATCTTGAGCATATTTGATGTTGATATCTGCATTGATATGTTAATACATATAGTACACATAGTATATAAATTGTTATCATCAAAACTATATATTAGGGACAATATATCCAACAGATCAATCCATCCCCCGAAAAACTGGAGTCGTCAATTCAATACAATAACTTCACGGCCAAATAACTTCCTTGCATCAGCTTCACCAAAGAGGATATGCAAATGAGGAATTCAAACCATGACAGGCCTTTGTATTTCATCGGATACATCAGCTCCAGTGTTGTTAACCTGATCCAAGTTGATCCGGGTTTCGCTGTCAGCATCATGCTACTCCGATTGATGTATAATCTCGGAATACTTGCCAGCAAGTTGGCTTCCACATGCACTGTTATATACAGATTCAAAACTAGTGGGAATAGGCCACTAGGTAAAATTCGGGTTAAGTGCCAACTTGGAGAGTTGAGGTTCGAAGTCACATGCTATGTGATCAATGCGGAGACCTCATATAACTTACTATTAGGTCGACCCTGGATCCATGGTAATGTTATAATTCCCTTTACTCTCCACCAGTATCTAAAATATGTCGACATAAATAATAAGGTTAAGACGGTGGTCGCGAAAAAGTAACCGTTTAAGGGGTTGGAAAACTATTTTACTGACTCCCTTCTTTACGGTACTGAATCTGATACGGAGCCATCGGCCCAAGGCATGTACATCGGAGAACAAGCTGACACCGAAACTGGACTTGATTATGATGGCAGTTTTATACTAAATGACATTGTACCCTTTGTAATCAATCTTGACGGTGGAGAATCGTCAGACGGTAGTTGTAATTAGCAACTTATCGAAGTAAAAATAAATGATGATTTAGAATACTCGCCTTGTTTGGACGATGTAATGAAGGGGTTATACAATGATCCCGACCTACACATGCACTCTTATCATCTTGTGTGACAAGGAAGCAAATCCAAGACTCATTCGGGACAACTCTTATCCTTCCCGCCAAGGTAAAGGGTAAAAAGGAGATAATCTTCGGCAAAAGGGAAATGTCATCACCATCAAGTCCCTTCTCAAAGGAAGATAGAGACGAAGAGAGACCCAGTCCTCACTTATTCAGGTATAGTCAACAAGCGCGTAACTTCATGAAGAAATGGGGACATGACTTCGCTCTCGAAGAGGGCCTTTGTTTTGGTCGAGGTCTACGAGTTCCACCTCGTTCGGCTTACGTACCAAAAGGAAAGCCTGATAATTACTATAGTCATAAGAGCATCCTAGGCTATGTCTCCTCATCTGATGATCAATGTTGCTGGCAAGTCATCGACCAGCTAACGAAAAAGGATGGACACTCATCTAATTCTTCGAATTAGAATTCCGACCTCAGCCTTAGAGAGATGTTCAAAAGTCTGATGGTGAACATGGCCACAGTCAATCCCCCCATAATGGAGGAAGATGATCAACTGCCAACTTGGGAAGACCCATGGATCCATCACTTGAATATTTAGTATGGGGATCAGTTCGAGTAAAGAGAATCTCCCACCGAAGATAAAGTAATCCAGGTCAACATAGGCGATGAGGTCAATCCAAAACCTATATTCATCAGTGACAATCTTCCACCAGACGAGAAGGAACAATTGATTGCTCTTATTAGATAATACATCGATGTTTTCACTTGGAACTACGAGGACATGCCAGGACTCAGTCTAAATATAGCAATACACCACCTTAACATCAAACCAGATGCCAAACCTGCCACACAACAGCAAAGACGGTTTCGTCCGCAAATTATGAAGGCAATTGAGGCAAAAGTTAAAAATTAATTGACTCGGTCTTTATACAGGAAGAATAACATCCCGATTGGCTAGCGAATATTATCCCGGTCCTTAAGAAGAACGGGAAAAATCAGGATTTGCATCGAATTCGGAGACCTGAATACCGTTTATCCAAAGGATGATTTCCCTCTTTCAATCACGGATGTTATCATTGACAACACATGCGGATTTGAGAGAATATCCTTTATGGATGGATTTTTGGATTACAATCAAATTAAGATGTACCCAGATGACGAGAAGCATACCTCGTTCAGAACATCTCTGGTTATTTTCTGTTACACAGTCATTCCCTTTGGCCTGAAGAACGCTGGTGCCATATACAAGTGGGCCACGTCAAAGATCTTCTAAGAGCACCTTCAGAAGACCGTCGAGTGCTATGTTGACGACTTGGTCGTGAAAAGCCGTAGCAAAGACGACCACATAAAAGACTTGAGAACAATGTTCTATCTCACGCGGAGTCATCAATTGAAGATGAACCCTACAAAGTCTTCCCTAAGAATGTCCAGTGGTAAATTCCTTGGATTCGTCATCACCATGAAGGGCATCCATATTGATCCCGACAAAGTGAAGACAATACAGGAATTGCATCCCACGAGAAACCTCAACGAACTCAGAGGATTACAGAGTTTAAACTCTCTTTGAGTTCTTAAACTCGTTAAGAGTTATTTTCAAACTTGCCACGCAAGTTATCCTCGACATCAATCAAGAGGATTCAACCATGTTCCACAAGTTCAAGACGTTCGGATCATCAACGAGAAGCAAACTAGACGCGAGTATTCGAGGGAGGCATCTTATCGCCACTGTGAAGAACCTAGACTTAAACAAAGGAGAGAATTCGCACCAATTCTCTTCTCTTTTGTAATCAGGAATTCAAATTGTAATCAAGATTGAGAGGGAATAAAACATTCAATTCTTTTATTTTCTTCTTACAATTTTTCGAACAAACAATAGCACTTAGCCCCGTATAGCACTTAGCTCCACACTTCCGGCTGGTAACTACTCTGATATTATTTGTCACGTTCTAGTCTCGCGAGCCCATTGGCGTGTGCAAGCATGAGACCCACTGAGTGTAACACATTATTTGGCTCAATCTAATGCCAAAAACGACTAGCCAATATTACACTTGAACTCTATGACTTACATTATGAACACTCAACACTTTCACTCACCCACTGATGTGGGGAATATAATTTGGGGATCTCACAATTTCCCCACTTTACAAATGCGACGTTGGCGCTTGTAAGCCGTGGGACCCACCGAAAGCAACTTGATGTTGGGTAAAGTTCACCGCCAAAATGCTAGCACTAGTTGTTCTTGCGCATTGAGCTTCTCTATTTAAGCCACTAATATTTCTTCACACTAGTGTAAATGAGACTAAAGTAGGGGTGTCACAATCACCCCACCTTACAAAGACAAAGTTCTCTTCGTCACGGCATGATAATTGGCACATCCTAGTATCACTACTAGACGATGTTGATTCTAAAGGTGGCTCCTACGGGCTCTAGAGGTAGCTCCCACCGCATTTACCCTGTATAGCACTTACCATGTATAGCACTTAGCTCCACACTTTCGGCTGGTAACTACTCTGATACCATTTGTCACGCACTAGGCCCGCGGGCCCGTTGGCGCGTGCAAGACGTGTGACCCATCCTGAGTAACTTGATGTTGGCTAAAGTTCACTGCCAAAATGCTAGCACTAGTATTTCTTGGGCTTTAGGCTTCTCTATTTAAGCCACTATCATTTCTTCACACTAGTTCATATGGAACTAAAGTGAGGGTGTCACAGCTGTGCACTATGTGAATAACTCTTTAATTTATGAATCATGATTTGCTTAAGAATTAGCCACGAATATAGGCAAGTTTTTGATGGAAGCTCATGAAATGGAATCAAGTTGGTGGAATTATCAATTCATAATGGAATGACTACGTCAAATAGTTAGCATCATCAACACATCTTAATTCGCTCTGACAAATAGTATTTACATATTGTGCCACAGTTAGAAAACTTTTGAAAAATGTTCCAAAAAAAGACTTCACCTAACAAGCTCAATCAACTGATAACTTGTTGTTTTTCAGAAGCAAAGATCATCCAAAACTAATTCTAGTTAGTCAGAAAGTATAATGACTAAAGTTACAAATATTGCTTTGTATTTACAATTAACAACTTCTCTTGGCAAGTAAGTGCTAGTAAAGTAGTTAAGCATCCAGATAAGTGCATATGATGACATAAAGAGGCCTGTATGAAGAATTCATGTACTTAAGGAAACATACAATCAAAACAAGAAAGGGTTTAATCTTTTTTTTTTAATTATACGTAGAGTAGATTATAATCATTTCTATTAACGATAGAGATTGGTTCTAATTCAATTAAAGCCCTCCCAGCGTAATTAATTAACTAAAGCTTGTCCTCGAATATGACATGTTTGCATATTTTATCGTGCAAACATAATTCATTATGTGCAAAACATAATCCATTATGTGCTTGACTAATAACTTTTGTATTCTACCATTCTGCGTTCAAATACTAACAAGTGGCAACAATATAAACTCTAGAGAATTATTTAATCCTCTTAATATACATAAACATACTCATTTTCTCATAATTAAAATCTCATCCTTAGCCAATTGATGGGAAGGTAATACAAGTTAATGGACAATAAAGCCACTCTCCTGGTGTATTAGAATGTGATCGAGACAATTGAAATACAAAATAGACATAACTATGTTGCGCGCAGTGGAAATTTTGGCAGCACTTCGGCAGCACAACAATAGAGTCAGGTCACAATAGGAATTCCCGTTTCACCAAGGAAATAAAAACCGAAGTAAAATATCTCAACAAAGTAGGATATCAGCTCTTCCTCTCATCAGTTCTAGGACTGACCTGTCGAGGGAACATAAATAAGCTATTACAAATCACAAAAGTGAGACAAAATAATTTTACTTGGTTCGGCAAATTGCCTACGTCCACGGGACAAGGGGGGATCTACTATTAGAGGGAAAGAATACAACTAGGGTTTATAATCTCACAACCTAAACCCTCAACCAAGCTCTCAAATCCCTCACACAAATATCTACCTCAAAAGGGGCCCTTGCACAGTCGGCGGCTTTTCCCTCTGCCTGCACACTTTTTCTCTTGCAGCCGCCAAATTTTCTTCTGCCTTGCGCATGCCCACGGCCGAAAAAAATCCCCCTTTGCACTTTCGTAAATGCACCCTCTAATTGCTCACAACCCTAGGCTGATTAATAGGGTTTATATATAGGTGCAAGAGATGTTTCGGGTGGGCCTGCCTGCTAAACTCGGATGTTCTCGGGAACACCTCACGCTCACGCGGAGAAAAGGGCCACACGCACATGCTGTGGCCCCCACTTGAAAAAAAAACTTCACGCGGTTTTGATCATGTGCTGTCCCTTCACAATTTCCACCTCGGTGAAGTTTTCCCAAAACTGAGCCGACACCAAAGCAACCAAATGTCTCACTTGTTTTGTCCAGTACGAAGTGAAACAATTCACGACAACGGATTCAATCCACAAAAAGTCGAGATCAACCAAATGAGAATGCAAACAAACTTCAAACATCGATATCTACTCACCAAATCGGCTGCATCATAAATGACTACCTACGTATCCTCTTGCCCAAGGAATCAAGCCTTCACGTAGTTCACCCAAATAGCTGTCAACGGCCTCAACAATCATGAATATGTAACAAGTTTCTATAATGATCAAACTTATTGCTCGAAACCACCTTAGTGAGCATATCCGTCAGCTTATCCTTCGTGTGGACTTTCACAATCTCCACATCGCCATCTTCAAGAACATCACGAACGAAGTGATAACGAACGTCAATATGCTTCGTCCTCGCATGAAAAACCTGATTCTTCACCAAATAGATAGTACTCATGCTATCACAATGAATAGTGACGGACCGCTGCGATATACCAAGTTTCTCCAAAAGTCCTTGAAGCCAAATAACCTCCTTCACAGCATCTGTAATCGCCATATACTCTGCCTCCATCGTAGACAAAACCACCATAGACTATAAGGTGCATCTCCAACACACCGGCGCATGGGTCAAAATAAACACATACCCCGTAGTAGACCAGCGCTTATCCAAATCTCCGGCATAATCCGAATCAACATAGCCAATGCATAACTACCCACCTGTGGTGTCCTGCTCATAAACCAAACAAACATTGAGTGTACCTCGAATGTACCTCAAAATACATCTCACGGCATCCTAATGACCCACTTCTGGATCGTGCATGTATCTCGAAACCATGTTCACCGCCTGTGATAAGTCCAGTCTCGTACATACCATCGCATACATCAAGCTCCCAACCATACTGGAATATGGAGTATTCGACATCAACTCTTGATCTTCAACTAACTTCGGTGAAAGGTCAGCTAAAAGCTTCAAATGGGCTCTCAAAGGTACACTAACTAGCTTCGTATCCATATTAACATGAAATCGTTGTAGAATTTTCTTCAAATAAGCCACATGTGTTAAACAAATTATGCTCTTCTTCTTGTCTCTGTCGATCTCCATCCCTAAAATGTGCTTTGCCTCACTCAAATTCTTCATCTCAAACTCCTTTGAAAGCTGTGTCTTCAACTCATCTATAGCAGATCTGAATAGAGGCAACCAACATGTTATCGACATAAAGTAACAAATAGATATACGCACCTCCTTTCAACTTGCGAAAAATATACGTAAGGATCAAACTGGCTCCGAGTGTACGAATGACCAAGCATAAAACCATCGAATCGCCTATACCACTGTCGAGGAGACTGCTTCAAACCGTATAGCGATTTCTTCAATCTGCAAACTAATTTTTCTTTCCCTGCAGCTCAAAATCATAATGGCTGAGACATATATATTTCTTTATCAAGATCACCATAAAGAAATATCGTCTTCACATCCAACTGATCTAACTCCAAACCATATTGTGCCACCAAAGCTAGCAAAATCCAAATCGAAGAGTGCTTCACCACCGGAAAGAAAACCTCATTATAGTCAATACCTTCCTCATGTACATAGCCCTTCCCAACCAACCTAGCTTTGAACCTCAATGGAGTGCCCTCCATACCCTTCTTCTTCATGTATACCCACTTGCAACCAATCGCCTTCTGCCCCTTTAGAAGCTTAATCAGCTCCCATGTATCATTCGTATGAAGAGACTTCATCTCCTCATGCATAGCTACCTGTCACGATTCAGCCTCCGAACTCTGCTCGATCTCTCTGAATGTAGTAGGCACCATCTCATCGATACTCTTCACCGGAAGTATATACGCAACTATGTCGGCATACCGTGTTAGCATCCGTATGTCTCTCCTCTGTCTCCGAACCGTAATAGAATCCTGAACCTGAGCCGTCGGTCCCTGATCTTGCACATCAGTACCCGTATCCTCCGTGTCACCATCGTGCTCGCCTGGCGTTACCTCAGTTGGTACTCTAATGGATATTGCACCATCTGGACACTGTGGAGGTATATTAATCTCCACCACATGTGATATCTCCTCTGTCAGGTCGCTCTCTATCTGATAAGAGCTGGGAAGCTTTAAGATAGAAGCCTCATCGAATGTGACATCCCTACTCAGCACAATCTTTCTATCAACTGGATCCCATAGCTTGTATCCCTTGACACCACGCTTGAATCTACTCAGCACAATCTTTCTATCAACTGGATCCCATAGCTTGTATCCCTTGACACCACGCTTGAATCCTACAAATATGGCCTTCCTAGCTCCCCTTGACACCACGCTTGAATCCTACAAATATGGCCTTCCTAGCTCGAGGTTCCAATTTATCTGTTCTCATCTGATAAAATACAGGGCACCCAAATACCTTAAGCTGGTCATAGTCATGTGCTGGCTCTCCCAATCATATTTCCATAGGATCTTCCCCTCAATCGCAGATGAAGGCAGCCTATTAATGAGGTGGCTCGTATATGTAAGTGTCTCAGCCCAAAAGATCTTCAAACCACTCTGTGATAATAAATATTGGACCTTCTCCAGTAAAGACCGATTCAACCTCTCTGCCACCCTATTTTACTATGGTGTATGACTAACCGTGAAGTGCCTCTCTATGCCATCGTCTCGACATAGCTGTAGAAAGGGGTCTGATGTGTACTCACCGTCATTATCGGATCACAACGTCTTGATCTTTCTCCCAGTCTGCAATTCTAATATCTTTTTCTACTTCACGAATATATCTAGAACTTCACTCTTCTTTGTCATGGTGTACACCCAACATCTCTTAGAATAGTTATTAACGAACGTGACGAACCAATATCGACCATCAAGTGATGCAGTCTTGGTGGGACCTTAAACGTCTGTGTGTACATAGTCCAGAATGCCCCTCGTCTAATGAATGGTTGTCTTGAACTTCACCTTCTTCTTTTTGTTAAGAATACAGTGCTCACAGAACTCAATCTTCCTACTCTTGGCTCCCTTCAATAGTCTCTGCTTGCACAGCACCTGCAGTGACTTCTCACATGTGTGCCCCAACCTATAATGCCAAAGTTTGCTCATGTCCACCTCTGAAATCCCTGAAGCTACCTGGCCAATCTCGGTGCTCCCCTTCAGATAGTATAAATTTTGACTGCGGACTCCCTTCATCACCACCAAAGATCCCTTAGTAACCTTCGCTATAGTATTTTCAAAGGTCACCTTGAATCCCTTCACCTCCAAAGCTCTAATAGAAATAAGATTATTCTTCGGCTGAGGAGCAAATCTCACCTCCTTCAATTCATGAACTACTCCATCGTGCATCCGGATCCTCACAGTACCTATCCCACAAATGCCACAGGACTAATAATTTCGCATGACTACAACTTCTCCATCGAGCTTCTCAAAAGATGCAAATCAATCTCGCCTAGGGGTCAAATGATAGGTAGCGTTAGAATCAAACATCCAATCTGATGCATCCAAGTGGTTCACCTCCTGAGTAATCAGTAGAGAAAAGCTCGAATTATCAGAATCATCACCTTTCGTAATATTCACCTCATTGGCATTCAGGCCCTTTTTCTTGCTATTCTCCTTCTCTTTGATCTTTGGACAATCTCTTTTCCAATATCCCTGCTCCTTGCAGAATACACATTGGTTCTTTCCTAGCTAGTGACGACCTCTTAACTTTGACCTTCCTCTATTACCACCTTTCGGATATGGGTTTTCTACCTCTCGTCAATAAGGCCTCGCCTGAAGTACTAGCACGGGAAATCTCATTGTCCTTCCTTCTCAAATCATAATTCGTCAATGCATTAGTAACTTCACTATAGCTGATAAAAGATCTCCCGTTCAACAAAATGAGCACAAAGGTATCATACTCCTCATTCGGTAAGGAACACAATAAGATAATAGCCTTGTACTCATCCGATATCTTCTCATCAACATTCACGAAGTCCGACAATAACTTAGTGTAGTTGTTCACATGAGCCGCTAGTGAGGTGCCTCGGGACATCTGAAATCTAAACAATCTTCGCAGTAAATACAAATGGTTCTCAACACTCTTCGTAAGGTACTTATTGTTGAGAATTTCCCATATCTTTAATACAAACGTCACCCCAATCACATCATACTTCAGCTCCTGTTCCAAACAGGACCTGATCACCCTACAAGCGTTCCTATTCATCTTTTACCATATCGCCTCTTCATATTTTGGTGGTCTCTCGTGGACCATGATGGTCTCCTCCAAGTTCTGAGCATTGAGCGCATCCTGTACGTCGCTCATCCATAAACCAAAGTTGATTTTACCGTCATACTTCACCACACTAATTTTGGTGTTCTGAAAACCAACTTGAACTGTACTCGCCATCGATTTGCTGCTTTCACCTTCTTCTCCTATTACAAACTAACTCCAAGTTGTAGAGAAAAAAATCAAACTTTGATAGAAATTAAAAATTACTCAACTGAACCCTAGATAAGATTCCAAATAGATCTCCTGTCCACACGAGGAAAATGAAATCTCCAACGATAACTCCTAATGTTATCTCCACCGAAGCCTAGAACTCTAAGAACCAAGCTTCACATAAGAATCTTCCTTCACCTAATTCCAAAAACCCTAGATCTGAAATCTGGGCTCTGATACCACTTGTTGCGCATAGCAGAAATTTTGACAGCACCTTGGCAGCACAACAAGAGAGTCAGGTCACAATAGGAATTCCCGTTTCACCAAGAAAACAAGAACCGAAGCAAAATATCTTAACAAAGTAGGATATCAGCTCTTCCTCTCATCAGTTCTAGGACTGACCTGTCGAGGGAACTTAAATAAGCTATTACAAATCACAAAAGTGAGATAAACTAATTTTACATGGTTCGACAAATTGCCTACGTCCACAAGACAAGGAGGTGGGAGAGTGGATCTACTATTAGAGGGAGAGAATACAACCAGGGTTTACAATCTCACAACCTAAACCCTCAACCAAGCTCTCAAATCCCTCACACAAATATCTTCCTCAAAATGGGCCATTTCACAGTCGGCGGCTTTTCCCTCTGCCTGCACACTTTTTCTCCTGCAGCCGCCAAATTTTCTTCTACCTTGCACACGCCCACAGCCAAAAAAAAACCCCCCTTTGCACTTTCGTACATGCACCCTCTAATTGCTCACAACCCTAGGCCGATTAATAGGGTTTATATATAGGTGCAAGAGATGTTTTGGGTGGGCCTGCCTGCTAAACTCGAATGTTCTCGGGAGCACCTCACGCTCACGTGGAGAAAAGGGCCACACGCACATGTTGTGACCCCCACTTGAAAAAAAACTTCACGTACTTTTGATCACGCGCTGCCCCTTTACAAACTATGTAATAAATAGATAAATAAATAAGTACATAAATCAATCGCTAATGGTCATAACCGATCAAATCTTACTTACCTTCGAACATCCTTTTTGTTTCATAGCATTCAAACGCATGTTCTTGTTTCTATCAAGACGCAAATTGGCTGATTGAACGCTAATAATCCCAAACTTCATTACAATCTATTTCTCATGAAAATATATCACATCAAAAGCGAGTGTCATTATTAGGATATGAATGTGTGAATAAAATCTCATATGACTAATGATAATAAAGAGTGATGGTTTAAGTTAGAGTTTCGTGCCAAAATCTGATATGTTAAGCTTGTTAATTAACGCCATTAAACTATAAAGTGACGTAGTTAAACTATCAAGTTATTTCTCTCAATTCTGTTTATTCTTGGGAAAAATTGCTACCAGACCCCAAAATCCAAAAACCAAAATGCCCCAACCTCTCGTACTATTAGCTATGTGCTATAAGTCCTAATTTTTGAAAAAAAATTGCCTAAACCCTTACAACTCATAATTAGCCCAATATTATATGTTTTTACCCATAATCACAACTTTACCCCTCCCCAACATCATTGTCATCTCCCCCAAAACCCAACTTCTTCTTCTCCTCGCCTTCAACGCCTCCTCCTCCTTCTCCAATTCATAATCGGTCGCCGACTGATCGAAGCATTGCCGCCTCCGCTGCTGCTTCCAGCGCCATTTCCCACCATTTTCACCCCTAGTCTCCCTTCACATCCTTCGCCTCTCGCCGAGAGATGGCCTCAAAACTCTCGAATCAACAGTGAAAAAAACTCGGATCCGAAAGTGGAGGCAAAGATTCAGAGGATGCTGAGAGTATCAAGATCTAGAGAAATGGAAGTCGCTACTGATAATAATAGAAGATGGATCTTGATTGAGAGAGAGGGTAGTGTGCTGGACCAGGATAAGGGGGAAATATAGGGTGTGGAGTAATATAAGTAAGTTAGGAGACAAAATGGGGGTACATTTTAAGGTGATAAATATGGGGTTAACTAATAAAAAAAACCTCAAATTGAGGGAATGTTGCAAAACAACCCCAAGTATTTTATTTTTAGAAAACCCCAATTATTCCCTCCAACTCATAATCGGCGATCTCAAGTTGAGGGAATGTTCGCTTGTTAAGTTACATTGATAACATGCTAACTTTTGCAGTTCACTTGTTAAGTTACACTGATAAATGTTAACTATAATACGTAATATATTAACCTTAATGGCTAAATTGATAATTATATTTAGTAAACTGTTAATATTAATCCATTATATGTTAACTGTTATTTGTAATATGTTAACTATTAGTTATATATAATAGTTAACATGTTAACTATAATAGTTATCAATTTATATATAATAGTTAACATCTTAACTATAATAGTTAACATATTAATTATAATAGTTAACATGTTAACTATAATAGTTAACATGTTAACTTTAATAGTTAACATGTTACGTGCTATGGATAACATGTTACGAACTTCCTCCAATTCTTCGGCTGAAACAAATCCGACAACATCCTCAGGTACGTGAACGCGCACATTCTCCCCGCATCTCCGTCGATGGCCGTGCTAGATACCTCGGCAACGTGTTCTCCCCTGCTAACCTAACTCCGGCCTCCCTCGTCACTTCTGCCACCTGACGGACTAATCCTTCGGGCTGACACATGGCATCTTGGGGCTATTCGCCATCCCTCATCTCGATGCAGGTGAGTGGATTTGTGAACGGAAGAGAGGGAGGAGAGGGGTAAGGTTGAGGAGAGGATGAGTGAGAGTGCACGGGGGTCGGGGAGTTCACCAGAGAGGAGGATGGGGGTTTGCTGGGGCTTTAGGTTTTTGGGTTTCTGGTGTTTAGGGGCTTGGATTGGAGGGAAGATGATTGGAGAAGAAATGGGAAGGGGTAAAGTTGGGATTTTGGGTTAAAAACGTATAAGAATGGGATAATTATGAGTTGGAGGGGCTGTGACATAATTTTGACAAACGTTAGGGGCTGCAACACATTATAAATAGTATGAGGGGATGTGGCACATCACCTTTTGGATTTTGGGGCCTTGAAGCAATTTTTTCTTATTCTTATCAAATAGTTTGATTAATTTGGTTCTAGCCTTGATTTCAAGCTCATTAATTCCTAGTTGTAGCCAATAACTCCCTAGCAGTCATATCAGTCAATTCAAATTATGAAAAGCGTAAACTTAATATTTAATACTGAGATGGATGGATCTCAACCATACATCTAAAATTGTGAAGTACAAAGAAAAAATATACCACATGTGATACTTTCCATGGAAATAATCTTTTTCATATTTATGATTGAGATTCCTCTAACTAGTGCTTGGTGCTTGGTATCAAACACCAAACACCAGACTTTGTGCTTGATACTAAGCCAAACAATATTAGAAATCATTTCATGTTTCTATAAACTCTAGAGTTGGCCGGTCCCCCACCACCTTCCACCTTCGGTACCCAAATTGAAGAAAAACCCCTCTGTACTCAAAAACCCTAAATTGCACAAAACTTCTCCTTCTCCACTCCTCCCATTGCTCAAGACTCTTCTTAAATGTCAACCCCTAGGATCCCTTTTATAAACACTAATTTTCATTTCTCCAAATTAAAATGAGTTCAAGCTCCAGTTTAGACAATAAGCCCCTTTGTCATTGTAGGAGAAGAGCAGCAGCTAGAATGTCAAAGAAGGAACAAAGCAAAGGTAGGAATTTTTTTGGGTGTTCGATGTGGGATGAAGTTGGAGGCAGTTGTAACTATTTCAAATGGATTCATTCGAAAAGTACACTGGAGAATGAAACTAAAAAACTCTAGTTTAATTGGCGAGAGCTCAAGGAATTATTTGTTTCATGAAGAAAGAATGTCTAATGCAGTAAAAAAATTTGAAAATTTGAGGAAGAAGATGGCGGCGCAGAAAGATATAGAGAATAAATTAGGATTTATATTGAATTTAGCTATTTTTGCATTAGCTATTAGCATTAGCATTATTGTTGGATTGTTGAGTTATTGTAAGTGTAATAAATCATTGTTATTTATAATCTTAGTGTTTTATTAGTATGGTTGTGTTATAGCCGTTTTAGTGCTAAAAAATAATCTCCAATCAATAGCAGACAAGTGACCTACATTATGTGTAATCGATCCAGCTTTTCACTTTAAGGTAACCAAAGATTCAGCTCGGACGACTCGACATGCCGACATCTCGCGAGAGCGACTCAATAAGCATTAAATGTCGACCCCTAACAAGGTCAACTTCTTGATCAATCTACTCGACCGACTATTCGGCCGACATTTTGCGAAGGTGACTCAAAAGGTGGTACTTCTTAACCTTCTACCGGACGAGTAGAAAGGCGACGACTACCTCGAGCCTCGAGCCCCTTCTCGCGCACTCACAGTTAATCACCTCACAGTAAATACCATTAAATGCATAATGGTGTAAAACCCCGATAATTTATGAATAATAAAATTAATGTGTGATAAATTATGATATGTGGATATTTAGTATGATAAATATCATTTAATGGTATATGAGTATAATACCATGTGTTTTGAGTATGAACGAGTTCATACATGAGAGATAGAAGAGTTGAAACATGCACAAATGGCCAAACTCATGAGAAACTAGGAAATCTCAGTCCGGTCGACCGCAGCCCGGTTGACCGCCACGGTCGACCGCGATACCTGCAGTTTGTTTTTCTTCTGTTTTGAGTTGGTTTCGGATTTCTAAACCTGGATTTTCGGGTGATTCTTGGCTTTTGGAGTGGAGATCTTTTTTAACCTTGCTTCTAACACGTTTTCCTGCAACAAAAAGCGAGTATCATCTCTGCTAATCCCCCTCCTAGTTTTCAAAACATTTTTAAAGATTTTTAAACATGTTTTGTAGAGCCTAAATGACTAGTTTATGAATAAAGTCAACTTCTTTTGTATTATATGTAAAGAGACTAGGTCTTTCTATGCTAAAAAGGTTGAGAACGATTTTTACAGAAGTATTTAAGACCTGAAGATGATTTTAAAACGTGGTTAATCTAAAGAAAGAAGGTTTTGAATACAAATCAAATGCATAAAATTATGTTTATAATTGTTGAGTTGTTTCCAGATGTTCATATTTGCTGTGACATGGTTGCATACAAATTTTATGAAGATTTAGACATGTTTACATCGAGAAAACACGACATGAACACGACACACACACAACCAGTTTGGAAAACTAGAAACAGGGTTCACGGTCGACCGCCACAGTCGACCGCGTACAAGACAGAGACCTAGGTAGTCTCTGGAGCCCGTCGCAGTCAACCACCACGGTCGACCGCCAGTCTGCTTTGGCTGTGCATGTTTATTTGAGTTGTTTTTGGTTGTCGAACGAATTTCTCGACCTTATGATGATAGACTATGATGTTAGTAATTGTTTAACACCTAGGATGATGGTGAACTTCAGATGAGGACACGCACACCGAGATTTGTGCACGTATGCTAGATTGTGTTAGATTGATACACTTTTGACATAAGATAAATTGATAAACACATATTGAATAATGTTGTTCTATACGTATCCGGAAATAGGGAGATGAAACCTATTTGCCGCAGAACGATTGAGTTAAAGTATTACAAAAGTATCGTTATTACACGTATCCGGAATAGGGAGAAAATAAAACCTATTGCCGCAGAGCGATTGAGTAAGAGCATTACAAAAGTATCGCTATAGCACAAGATGATGCACACATAGATATGTGATCAGTTATAAGTTTTACTTCCATGATAGACTACCCGTGAGTAGGGTATTTACTTTGAGATTTTGGCTTTTACTTCCATGATAGACTACCCGTGAGTAGGGTATTTACTTTGAGATTTTGGCATACCCATTATGGATGGCAGTTATATTTCATTTTGTTTTGGTTGACATCCTCTTATATTAGAGCAGGCTACTCAGATGTACTTCGAGATGAGATATTTATTCTTTATGTTGGAGATTGAAGTATGTTTTCCTTGACTATTTGTTTTTTCATTCATGAAGAGCTATATGAATAATTTGATATATGTATGTATTGACTCTATTTTCTATATATACTCCTACCCCTTTCCTTGGGGAGACGTAGTGATAATCTCGCTAGCGCTTTGATGCTCGTTGTTTCCCTTCTTTCAGGCAGTGAGTCCGGCGCACGGAGAGTCGCAGGTTGATGAGATATTTTAGTTATCCGTTTAGCTATTTATTATACTTTGTAGTTATTGCAGAACTCCACATGTAGTTGATTATTTTTTAGACTCTAGATTGGTATTTTATTTTAGAGTTAAGAACTCTTGTGAGACTTTGTTTATTTAACTCATTGTATTTGAGACTCAGTTTAGACTCAGAGATATATCTATTTCATTCCAGTTGGGCTCATTATTAATATCTCTTATGCTTCTTCTGTGTATTTTCGGTGTTGTTCTATTTCTAGTTTTGCCTGTCTGTACCTTCATCTATTTATTGTTTTCACTAGAGAGATAACGATTGTGATGGTGAAACATGTCGTAGCATGGTGTTTGGTGCTTGGTAGGTTTGACAATCCATGTTTCATCTGGGACTGCAGCCTTGTGTGAACCCTGGGGCGTCACAAATGGGCACCATCTTTTCTCCGTCTTTATAGTATTTATGATACATCGGACCATATCGGCAAGGCACGCCTCCAATCACTTCACATTAAATGCGAAAGTGACCTCACCTCCACTCATCGACGGACACATGTAAAGTAGATGCTGACTTGGCCTCCAACCCATACTGGGTCAAAATTATCATTCTACCCCCTATTACCACTATAAATATATTTACTATTTTTAGCATAGAGGTAAGATCTTTATCTCTACCCACAATACTTAAGAACTTTTATAGTTCATTTACTTCTCTACTCAAGCAAATTGCTGAATTAATCGTCGGAGGAACAACCAGAGAATCCAATCCTACCCTCTTACAATTTTCTACCTGTGCAGGAAAGATCAACACACCTCAGAACTAGATATTTAGAGGGTCAGAGGACCTCTATCAACCAGATCACTTCTCTCTGATCATATTGTAAGGATGGGTTTGATGTACTGTGACGTCCCTGGTTGCAACAAGGTTGCAGTCCTAGGTGAAATCAAGAATGTTAAACATGCCATACACTATACCGTACAATAGCATGTTTCACCATCATAATTACTATATATTTAGTAGAATCAACAACATGTATAGGTACAAAACAAGCTAGAAAAAATATACAGAAAAAATACTAAACGACAGATATTCTGAAAAAATCATCACCACTAAAATAAATAGACAAATCTCTGAGAGAAATAACATCTGACTGAATACAAGTGTCTCGACATAGGAAATCAAATGGAATGACATTTAGGCACATCACCTTTACAAAACTAGAATGATAACTCAAATATTCATAAACACATCTACTGTGGAGTTCTGACATAAACTACTAACAATATAGATAAATAACTACTAAAGCAATTCCATCAACCTACGGCTCTCCGTGTACCTGGCTCATTACCAGAAAGGGGGAAACAACGAGCGTCAAGCTCTAGCGAGTAACATCTCAACCAACCCCAGGGGGAAGGGCTATAAGAAAGAAAAATAGTTGTTAATACATATAGATAGTTAATCATCTACTCTGAGAAAATGGTGGTTTGATATTTAGAAATTTACAACACGAGCATAGGTACGTCTCCCGTTAGCTCAAATTGTAAATAGCTAAAAACTAAATCCAAAAAAAACTATAACGTGGAGCAAAAAAGAAATATAGTTCTATCTCCAACCATAATATTAATGACCTGTCAGATGTCATATACGTGCCCAACTCGTGGACTGAAATAGGTAAATGTCCAATACATGAACTGCAAAAGCTTAAAGTCCAACACGAGGACTGTAATGGATTATAGTCCAACACGAGGACTTCAATGGATTATAGTCTAACACAAGAACTTCAATGGATTATAGTCCAACACGAGGACTTCAATGGATTATAGTCCAATACGAGGACTTTAATAGATTATAGTCTAACACGAGGACTTCATCATGAAAGTAATATAAAAAAAATCAGCATATTTATTACTCACTCTCGTGCCTAGGTGAGTGAATCTAAAACTCGTGTCTGTAGTCAACTCATATACACAAATCCTAGTGTATTATAATCCTATATAACCTAGGTATCTCTCCAGCCACACAAACTTATGCAATAACATGAACATGCAGAAAATTCCCCAGCGGTCGATCGCGAAGAGACAGAAACCTTTTTTACAGGTTTCTGCTCTTCGAGGTTGATTCAAAAGACATTATGCGACGATTATATATACTACAAATCCTATATACATAATTTAGCATTTCTAGAATATGTAAAAAAATACAATCTAGTCACTATAGACAAAAAGAAACCTTTTTAAACACATGTATGCATGTCGAGACATTTGAAAACAATTATCTTTCTTTCAAAACTCTTGTTAGGAAATTTTTTAGATCTAGATTTGCATTAAGAAATCCGTGGGTGATCTTTATTAACTGAAAACTTATTCTTTTTGCAACATACAATATAAAGATCTATCTTTATACATAAAATAGCATTTTAGGTTCATAAAACACAGGAAAACTTTATTAAAAATGTTTAAAACATAGGTGTAGGATTGGGAGAGATAAAACTCACCTGGGGGGTGTTGATGAATTCCCAAAAACGAGTGAGAACGATCCTCCTTCGCTGAACACCGATGGATCTCGTGTCAGCTCCTCCAAAATCCTCCAAGAATTGCCAAAGAAAGGGGGTTTAGGGTTTGAGAGAGAGAGAGAGAGGAGGGGGCTGATGCTATTAGGATTTAAAAGAGGGTTCTGAGAGCTTCAAAATGGATATATATACTTAGATATACTCTCGAATTTAGTATAAACAAAACTAACCCGAAGCAGAGACAATCCTAGCGTCTACACGCCCAGCAGTCGACCGTATAGAAACTTGCACACAGGCTGGAGTTCGGTATATTGACCATAACTTTCTCGTTCGATCTCCGAATGAGGTGATTTAAGATTTGGTGGAAATCTATTGAAGAGACCTACAACTTTGATTTTTTATACTTTCTTAGATTCTAATTATATCAGTGTATAAAATATAAAATCTCATAACTGGTCATAAATCTCAGATTTCTCTTTTGGCCTTTGTGCATGTGCATGTCTTGCACATATGCACTCATATATTCACAAATATATATTGAATTGATCTAAAATCAATTCTCATGTCTTGCACATATGCACTCATATATTCACAAATATATATTGAATTGATCTAAAATCAATTCTTATCATATTCAAACATCAAAATATATTATTTTTACAAATATATATTGAATTGATCTAAAATCAATTCTTATCATATTCAAACATCAAAATATATTATTTTTTACCATATAACATATTTATCATAAAATATACAAATTTTCGGGGTTTTACATATATGCTTTTATGTTTATCTATTGTTGTTGTAACGAGTAGCTTGATGTACTCGATGAAGCAACATTGATGTTAAAAAGGAAAAGAAAGAGTATTAGAATGTTTGGAGTTCACAAACATTGAGCCAAATTCACCAAATAGTGATGGAAAAATAAATAAAGAACCTGAACAAATCTATCAGAAACAAATAACTCCGAAGAAAGTACATCTAATGCAAACAAATACATCGATTACGTATTGTACTTTGCATTTAGTCTCGTTGTTTGCATTCACATCTAAAATCCACGTACACCAAATTGTTAAGTATCATCTCATATACCAGATACTTCCATCGGAAGCAACCAAAATTTTCAAAAAAATAAACTACATTTTGCATTCAATCTCAAGTTTGCATTCAATTAGTTTATGCATGCATCTTAAAATCCAAAGCATGTCTGCCACAATCACACGATTGTTAAATATCATTCAGAAAAATATTTGCCACAATAGCACATCCCAAAATTTGTGGTAATATAACAATAAAAAAGCTGATAGTAGAACCCAAAAAGACAAAAGCGACCACAATTTACACAAGATCATTTTGTGGCATGTGTTGGTCCAGCTCTGCAAGACTTCCTATTTGTAGACTGTTGTGTCGAGCATGCCTTTGTACTTAATATTGCACCTGCATCGACCTAGCATATAGACCAAAGCATGTTTAAAGTGAGCAATTATGATAAAATTGTGAAAAAAATTTATATAAAGCATGAAACTTATAGTTCCTCCCGATTAAGATTCAGATTGAGCTCCAGATTGAGATCGACACCTTCTCCTTAGTATAAGATCACACTACATGTAATAAAATACAATTATACTTATAAATATGCGTGATTAAAAGGAAAAATGAATGTCACGGACCAAACAATAAAAGGAACAGGTGGGTGACCCAACAACCCCATTAAATAAGTTGGGAACATCATATTTAACTGCCAATAGTGGTATTTGACTGTAAGGGATTAAGTTGTAAATTGAATCAGGAATACTTGTGTATATATTCTGACTGAATATATTCAATTTTTTCATTTGTTATATAGCTTTGGTTTCAGGCTTTATCAGTTTTAGGTTTGTTTAGTATAATTTAAATAACGTTGCTCAAATTTAATATAAATGAACTGGTTAATACTTACAACTGCTCCTTGTTTCTGTTGTTTGTTTGTATCCCTCCTTGGTGCTTTTTTTCCTTGTCGCATCATCATCTTCTATCTTCTCACCATTGCATGCCTCGCATTGTGTCCAACTCTTCCATACTTTTGACATTTTGCTGGTGTGTTCCTCTTATTAAGCTTTGCACCACATTTTCCAATTCTCTGCTCATCTAGCTTTAATCGTTGTAATTTCCTCAGTCATACTCCAACCCTCTTATACACAAGGGGGTTTAGGTCCTTTCACTTTGCTTTAGGCCATTGATCTTCCCCCTCGTGGCATGTACTATTGGCTCAAAATTGGCTATGTAGGCCTTTCTGTTATAATACTTGTGAACATATTGTTTAGGTTCCACCCCAGCAAGCATCATGGCAGCTAATTAATGACAACACAGAATCCCTGAAATATCCTATTTTCTAGAGCTACAAGTCTCCTCTACAAGGTTCACAATATATTGAGCTTCTATGCAATGAGGTCTATATGAAACTTGGTTGTTATGGGGTGTTCCATATTCCCTGCAAATATGCTGTCCCAAGAGCAGGTTTTGTCGAGTCGACTTCATTCCAAGACAACCCGAAGGGCAGACTCAATCAAGTAAAAGATGACCACCCATCGATCAACCGATACTTTCCCAAGGGCGACTCGGAACATTATTTCTCAGTATTATTTAACATTTTATGACCACAGGAATGACTCCACATCACTCGCTGACAGGCCTCAACGGCTGCTGGGTCCCCATAACACAAAAGTGACTCCGCGTCACTCGCTGACAGGCCTCGATGGCTGTTGATTCCCTATGTCACCGAAGTGACCTCCCATCACTTACCAATCAACACGTATCAAGCAAAGGATGACTCAGCCTCCAGCTCATCCCTCGCCATCATCATGAACCACACTCTCAAAAAATGTCGATCCTACCCCTGGTGTCCTCTATAAGTAAAAACGCTATTCACCACAGGAGGAGGTTCGATTTTTCTGACCAACTACTAAAATTCTCTAGTCACATATTATAAGTGAACACGATTCTTCCATGACTGGACCCAGATCCACCAACTGACTTGATCGTCGGAGGTACCACAGGGAAACTAGCCTCGAACTCCCACGATTTTGGTGTATGCAAGTGATTCGCTCACTCCGAGCTCTGAGAACTAGGCATAAAGTCGAAGAATGAAAGTGGCCCCCTCTCGACGATTCAACATCTCGACGATCTAGTAACCAGACAACCCCCATCGATTGTTTGTTCACGAGCATCAACATTGGTAATATTGAGTCCTGCATCAAATTGGAAACCATTTAGTACTTTTCTTTTTTTTCTCTTTGTTTAGCTTTTTTTTTTTTTTTGAATCACTAGACAACTTGATCCCTTGGACGTCAACATTTTCTACTTATTTTCACTAAACCTCTTCATTATTGTTGTTCTTATCATCTCAAACATTGTGATGACTGGTTTAGAACGTGCTTTAATTATAGTAGAATTGAAGCTCTCTGACATGTTGTTTAATAATATATCACATTTATAATATGGGCTAAATGCAGACATTGATCATGTTATAGGATCTTTCTTCATCATAATCTCTCAAGCCTTGAATCTGAAGCCTTCATTTCATCCATTTCTTTCTTCCAAGCTCCAATGTAAGTAACTCTAGCTATGTTCTATAATTTATCTTTCAATTGCATGCTTAAATATTAATTTCTAAAATTGTTGTAGAGATGTCTGACATAGTGACGATGGTTGACTTGTAGTGGAAAGTTTGTAAAACACTTTTTAAGCCCTTACATTGACAATCATGAATTAAAAATTCAGACTAGTATCAATGATATAGTACTGTAGAAAATAGCAAATCAATCACTTCCCAGTTTTAGGTAGAGAAGAAGAAATTATGATCGAATACATTAATTTATCAGATAGTATCTACTAAATTTATGTGAAAATAAAAGAAATACAAGAATTAGCAGTATGTGCAATATAAATGACATGTACTTCAAGGAAAAGTGGGGATTCAAACCCACCTAGTTTATTTTTTCAATGTGTTAATGTCACATATTTGAATGAGTTACATAAAATATAGAAAGGAAGTTTATTTGGAGCTTTCCTGTTTTTTTTTTTATATTCAACCAGCAATGCTATGACCAAGATATTATTAGACAAGAGTTTCTTCACAAAATCTTTAATATAAAAAAATTCAGTTTTATCATACTCCACATTATCAAAATAATTTACAGATACCCCGTTGTATCTCGAATCTGGAGGTGGTGTGAGAAAACCACCATGATGCACATGAATACTGAAAGTTGAGCTCATTCTAAATACACCTAGTAGATCAACATCAAGCTTCAAGAAAATTCTCACATGACTAAACTTACTGCGCTCGTCTTCTTAATTTGCTCTAATTAGGTGAGAAAGAGAATGAGTAATGCTGATCATGACCAACCCCTTTCAATTGCTCTACATCATCTTCATCCTCAACAGATTTCACCAAACTATGTGCTCGAATTACTTCATTCATTCAGGCCACCGTCGGAATTGGGTAGATGTGTAACATGAGAGTATTGGGTCAAGTTCAAATTTGAACTTAGCAGTGATTTGGAAGGGGATTGGGGATGATTTTAGTTGATTTAGGGTTTTTTCAAAGGGGTAAAATGTTTCGGTATTTTAAGAAGAACAAAATTGGGCGAAGAGTTTAGTTGTTTTTAGTGAGTCGGGTTGGGTGACAGTAAGTCGGGTTTTTAGAGTGTTTTTATAGTGTAAATCTAGTCAGCACTCAAAAAATAAAGTTGACTAAAATGCCCTGCCATGTCAACAAAAGTTAATTTCAAAAAGGATCAAAATTGCTAACGGTGTAAATGTTAGGGACTGGTATGATGAGTTTAAAATGCTAAAGACCCAAGTGAAATAAGACTAATATTACTGTTCGCGGGAAAAATTATTTTCTTCATTGATTCCATTGCACACTCTTGTAATAGTTTATCGATTACAAAAATCTGGTCTTTTTATAAGATCCGGTTACAACAAAATCAAAGAAAAATAAAAAGATTACAAGTTTCCTTTTTCGAACGAATCACGAGCTCCTGTTTTGCGGTCACTTGCTTTTGTGGGTTCTTTGCCAACGCCGGGGTTAATCCGTGGACCACCGCACGATCTAGATCCGGTCGGATCTACATGATTTGACGGGTGTTATCTCACTAAGGAAATAACAGCCCAGATTGTTCGCGGGAAAAATTGTTTTCTTCATTGATTCCATTGCACACTCTTGTAATAGTTTATCGATTATAAAAATCCGGTCTTTTTATCAGATCCGGTTACAACAAAATCAAAGAAAAATAAAAAGATTATAACTTTCCTTTTTCGAACGAATCACGAGCTCCTGTTTTGCGGTCACTCGCTTTTGTGGGTTCTTTGCCAACGCCGGGATTAATCCGTGGACCACCGCGCGATCTAGATCTGGTCGGATCTACACACCGGGGGGGTACTATTTCACCAAGGAAATAATAGCCTTTAGTTCTCGGGATCAAAGGCCAAGCTTTGATCCGGAGTATTACTTCGTGTAGATCTCAGATCTGATTTCTCTCTCTCGAACTCCTGCCTTTTGTGACGTGGATGCTCGCCAAGAACCGGATCTGAACGTCCAAGTCTTCAAGCCTTCAAAACTCCAAGCTCAGTTCTCAATCCGGCAGAGTTTCGGCTCCAAAAGTTCCCCCCTTTAACAAATGAGCAAAGGCCTATTTATAGGCTCTCAGATTTGTGCCTTGGCACAGATCTGGGCCGGCCACCTATAGGTGGCTCGGCCACCGAGCCACCTATAGGTGGCTCGGTTTTGGTCGAGTCCCCTTTGGTGTTTAGGTTTTGCCATTTTTTCCGATCTCGTGGTTGACTTAGACTCTGATTTGTTGATCTGAATCCTGATTTGGCAGTAAACCCGCTTCGTTGTTGATCCGGACTCTGATTTGACAGTTTGAATCCCAATATGGCAGCAAATCCGTCTCGGTGTTTGAGTTCAAATCCGTTCTATGGTTGGATGACTCGTTGACTCACCGAACTGTTAGCTTGATTCCGCATGTGAATGGATGTATTCCATTATTTGCGTGCGGTTCATTAGCCTTGTTGCCTCGTTAATCCACTTTGTTGCGTGTCATTTGGCTTCGGCGTTGTGAACTGACGCTCATGTTTGGATATGTCGCCCGATGGTTCGTCGGTTTGTGCCGAGCTGTGCTAAGGGATCTATAAGCAATTTTATATGCCTACAGATACCCCCTCCAAAGTATTTCAGTCTCGTTCTTTTATAGAAGAGTCTGGAATACTTTGGATATGCTTGTCCCAACCTTCAGTCGGTGTAATGGGACCTTGGAATGACTTGTGTTCTTGATTCCTTCAATCCTTCAGGCTATTCGGTGCTTTGTCGAATGTCTGTAAGGTTTTCGGTGCTGCATTTATTGTCTGACCGTTGTCGGAATTTCGAATTTGAAGTCGGTTCCTAATTTTCTGATCTTTAGCTCGTGCTTGTTGGTTCAACATAGAACTGATTGTTGGTGTTGAGTCTTTATTTGCGACGCATTGTCTGGCGTAGTGTTGTTGAGTTATCCTTAAGAATATTTTTTAGAAAAATATTCTCCGGAAACTTCTCAATCAAAAATAGGGAATAGTTTAAACTCGTATACCTTATTGGAGTATTAAGAAGTAGTTTATACTCGTATACTTTTCGGAGTATTGAGTCTTTCATTGCAACGCATTGATAGGCGTTGACCTAGGGTTACGTGTTGACCTTAGGGTTTTGAACGTCGTACGTTGACTTTTTGATCGTAACGCGTTGACTGGCGTTGACCTAGGGTTACGCGTTGTCCGATGTTGACCTTAGGGTTTTGAACGTCGTACGTTGAGTTTAATTCCGCTCTTATGTGACGTCAGGCTAAAAGAGTTAACCCTTTTAGTGCTACGATATTGAATACGTAGACTTCGTCTTTCTCACGGGAATAGACTACCCGGCGACGCGTGTTAGGCGTTGTCTTTAGGATTTTTGGCTAATCCTCAGCCTTCAACGGATTTGATTAGCCTTTACCGACTACCGTTTGAGTCGGGCTAGCATGCGGATTATCTAAATCCGTTCCGCATGTGACGTTGTGCTAAAAGAGTTAACGCTCTTAGTGCTACGATATTGAATACGTAGACTTCGTCTTTCTCACGGGAATAGACTACCCGGCGACGCGTGTTAGGCATTGACTTTAGGATTTTTGGCTAACCCCCAGCCTTCAACGGGTTTGATAAGCCTTTACCGACTACCGTTTGAATCGGGCTAGCATGCGAATTGTCTAAATCCGTTCCGCATGTGACGTTGTGCTAAGAGAGTTAACGCTCTTAGTGCTACGATATTGAATACGTAGACTTCGTCTTTCTTACGGGAATAGACTACCCAGCAACGTGTTTTAGACGCTGACTTATCCCTACTTAGGCTTCAGGATAGGATACCCCAAAATCGAACTCTGGTGTCTTTTTCTTCGGAGAAAGACTAAACCGGCGACGCGTGTTAGGCGTCGGCATATCCTTTCATAGGATTCAGGATGAAATTCCCCATGCGTGTAAGGCATGGATTTTGGTGTTATTAATAACAACCTGTCACAATGTTGAATATGCGGACGGGTGTTCTTTTTAACGGTTAAGAACTAACCGGCAGCGCGGGTTAGACGCAGACTTATCCCTGCTTAGGATTCAGGATAAGATACCCCAGAATCGAACTCTGGTGTCTTTTTTTTACGGAAAAAGACTAAACCGGCAGCGCGTGTTAGGCGCAGACTTATCCCTGCTTAGGATTCGGGATAAACTTCCTAGGATGAATTCTAGATTGATAAATTCTTGGAAAAGGTTGGTGTGGGAAAGGAAGAATTTTATATTCTATTTCCCGGTCTTCTTTTAGGGTGAAGGCGAACCCGAATACAAGGAAGGAAGAATTTTATATTCTATTCCTTGATTCTGGAAAGGAAGAATTTTATATTCTATTTCCAGCGCAAAAGAAACTAGAAGTGGGATCTCCACTCCGAGAATCTAGAAAATCTAGATAAACCTACCTTTTATGGGATTGGTTATCTAAAGATGAGTTTTTCGTTTATCGAAATGAAATTTCAACTTAGGTTATAACCATGAGAAGGCTTAACCAAAGAGAAAAGAAAGGAGTTCTTTCGTTTATCGAAAGGGGACTCTGAACTGAAAGTGGACCTCTTGTTCATGGAGAGAATCAAGAGGACCAGAAGGACACTTTTGGTGGACTCACTGTCAGTTGACATTGATCAGTGAGGGATTTTGGTGGCAAAAAGAAAGATTTTGGGTTATCCTCTAGAATATTAACTGTAATATTCTTCAAGGAACTTCCCGGCAAATGACTTATCCTGGATGTACTATGGATAGTACTTTTTCAGGAACTTCTCATTTATTGGCATTAATTGCCTGGTGCCTCCTTGAGTAATCAGGCGATATGCGCCGTTTGAGTAGACTGTGTCTATCACAAACGGTCCTTCCCACTTGGGTTCGAATTTACCTTTCTTCTTGGAGTTGAGGATTATCGGTCGACGAGCAGCAAGGACCAGATCTCCTTCCTTGAAGCTTCTCTGTCGGACTCTTTTGTTAAAAGCCCTAGATATTCTGGCTTGATAAAACTCAATGTGTTGTTGAGCTTCCAAGCGCTTTTCATCCAACCTTTTGAGTTCTTCGAGACGTTTTTGATGCTGTTCTTCCGTCGTCATCTCGGTTGCGAGGGCGATCCGAAGGGATGGGATTTGAATCTCCAATGGTAGCACAGCTTCACATCCGTATACTAGCGAATATGGGGTAGCTCCCGTAGGTGTGCGTATGGTGGTGCGATAAGCCCAGAGTGCTTCACCGAGTTTATAGTCCCAGTCTCGTTTATTGGTCTTCATGAGCTTTGACAAAATCTTAGTGATCGTCTTGTTGAACGCCTCAGCTAATCCATTCGCAGCGGGATAATAAGCTGTCAATGAAACATCTTCAATTTTGAACTTGTCACAAAACCTGATGAAGGCGTTGCTTATGAACTGTGGACCGTTGTCATGAATGATCCGTCTTGGCACGCCGTGTCGGTATATGACATGATGCTTGATGAAATTGATGACGTTATTCGTCTTCACTTCTCTAAGCGGAATTGCTTCAGCCCACTTTGAAAAATAATCTGTAATTGCGAGGATGAATCGATCGCCTTTGACTGAAGGGGGAAAAATAGGACCGACAATGTCCATACCCCATGTCTCGAACGGCCAAGACGTGGTTGACGTGTGTAAATGTTCTGGTGGTTGGTGCATGTAATTCGCATGTATCTGACAAGCATGACATTCTCGGGCGTATTCGATTGCGCCACGAACCATCGTTGGCCAAAAATATCCCATTCTCCTGATGCGATCATACAGTTTGGGACCAGACTGATGCGCACCACATTCTCCCTCGTGTGCTTCCTTAAGAACTTCTTCTGCTTCTTTGTTCGAAAGGCATCGGAGTAATAAACCATCGTACCCTCTACGGTATAACGTATGGGTCTCGGTATTATAGAAGAATCTTGGTGCTCTTCGGCGGATTGATTCTCTTTCTTTTACATCCTCTGGGAAAATACCATATTGGACATAGTCAATGATGGGAAAACGCCAATCTCGGGACTCAAACCCAATTTGAGTTGAATTCACCTCTTTGGCGCTCATATTTCTATCATCTTCCTGTTCAATCTCCATACTGTATATGGGTATGCAGAGTTGATGCGCTGATGCGTCCTCACTGTGACTAATACCTCGGTTTTGGGAGGCTGCGCAAGTGATACCGCTAGTGCTGCCAGTGCATCCGCATAAGCGTTCTGGAGACGAGGGATATATTCGATGAAGAATTCTTCGAAAGATTCTGCCATTTTGATGGCTTCCTGGTGGTACGGGATCAGGTCTTGGTTCCTGACTTCATACTCTCCACGGACTTGGTTGACTATCAATTGAGAATCCCCAAAAGCTTCGAGATATTCGACCCCCAGCTCTTTGGCGAAACTGAGTCCGATGAGAAGCGCGTTGTACTCGGCTACGTTATTGGAGCACGGACTAGTCAATGAATACGCCCGAGGTATCACATGCTTCCCCGGGGAAATTAAGACAACTCCAACCCCGGAGTAAACTGTAGAACCTCCTGGGGTTATTACCCTATTAACTGCCCTCGAAGCACCATCGAAATATAATTGCCATACTTGTTGGTGCGACGTAGTGTTAACCTCGTGGGTTTCGTCCGGCAAGTCATCATATACTTCTGCCGTATTTGTAGTCGGGTTTGCTGCCAAAAGATCGCAAATCGCTTGTCCTTTGATCGACTTCTGTTGTTTGAAGTGCAAATCATATTGGGACAAGAGAAGGGCCCACTTCGCTAACCGCCAATTCATAGAGGCCGGTTGCGTCATAAACACCAGTACTGGATTTACGTTGGAGATAACGTAGATCGTCTGTCCCACCAGGTAATGCCGCATCTTTTGCATCGCAAATACCAATGCAAGGCATTCTTTCTCAATCATCGGATATCGAGACTCAGCGCCTACCAAGGTCTTGTGCTAGTAAGGCACTTATCGAGTGGTTCATCGCCTTGAGATAAATCAAGAACGGTCTACCTGATTTTGGTGCAACGAGAGCAGGAGGATTTGTCAGATATGTTTTGATATCTTTGAATGCTTTTTGGCAGGCGTCGTCCCAGATGAATGACACCCCTTTCTTATTTAATTTAGAGAACGGTTGGCACTTCCCAGAAAGATTTGAGATGAACCGCCGGATGTAAGCTAAACGCCCTTGCAATCCTCTGAGCTCTCTCAGATTTCTAGGGGGTTGCAGTTCATGTATCGCCTTCACCTTATCAGGATCGATATGTATACCTTTAGTAGTGACGACGAATCCAAGGAATTTTCCGCTGGACATTCCAAGGAAGGATTTAGTGGGGTTCATCTTCAATTGATGACTCCGCATAAGATCGAACATCGTCTTTAAGTCATTGATGTGATCTTCTTTGTTGCGGCTTTTTACAACCAAATCATCAACGTAGCATTCGACTGTTTTCCTGAGATGTTCTTGAAAAATCTTAGTCATTGCCCGCTGGTATGTGGCGCCTGCATTCTTAAGACCGAAAGGCATCACCGTGTAGCAAAAGACACCAAGGGGCGTTCTGAACGCTGTATGCTTCTCGTCATCTGGGTGCATCTTGATTTGGTTATATCCTGAAAAACCATCCATAAAAGACATTCTCTCAAACCCGCACGTATTGTCGATACGAAGACGTCAATATATTCCCTGATGAGGGCAACTAATTCCTCCTTCTCATTTGGGGGAAGACTATCACTGATGAATATAGGTTTTGGGTTGGCTTCGTCACCCATGTTAACTTGGACTATTTTATCTTCAGTGGGGGGTTCTCTCTGTTCGAATCTATCACCATACTGCATGTTCAGGTGATGAACCCACGGGTCTTCCCATGTTGGGATTTGATCGTCGTCATCCATCGTGGACGGATCAGCTGTAGCCATGTTCGCCATTAGGGCTTTGAAAGCTTCCCCCAGACTTGTATCGGAATCTCATTCCAAGGCATCTGGCGAATTTCTATCTTTATATTGCTCAGATGATTGGTTATTGATTAACCAGCAACATTCGTCTTCTGAAGAAGATTCATACCCTAACCCTCGTCCGTATTTATAATAATCATCGGGTTTCCCTTTTGGTACATATACCGCTTTGGCTGGAGTACGAGGACCTCGATCGAAGTATAGACCTTCTCCGAGTGTGAAATCATACCCATGCTTCTCCATGAGCTTGCGTGCTTCTGGACTATACTTAGATAGATGCTGACCAGGTTTGTCATCATCCTCATCTTCGCTTAAGAAATGATCTGGTAATGGGGAGCTTTTTCATTTACCGTAAATCACTTCTTTTGCGCCTCTTATTTTGTTCGTGATGACCATGGTTGTTCCGAAAGAATGCTGGAGGCGTTCCTTTGTTATATAGGACGATCGAAGCGGCATATACAAATCAGGATTATCGTACAATTCTTTTATCACATCATCAAGAGACAGGGAGTACTCTAAATCGTTATTTATTTCATTATTGGCAAGTTGCCAGTTACAACTGCCCTCTGACGTTTGTTCATCGTCAAGGTTGATTACAAAGGGTACAATGTCGTTTAAAACATAACCTCCATTGTAATCAAATCCGGCTTTGGTATCAGCTTCTTCTCCGCTGTCCGTGCCATGGGCCGATGATTCAGTATCGGATTCGTTACCATAAAGGAGAGAATCAGTGAAATAATTCTCATACCCTTTGAATGGTTGCTTATCCGCGACCACCGTCCTAACCTTATTATCAGTGTCGACATACTTTAAACACTGATGGAGAGTAGAGGGAATTATAACGTTACTATGGATCCAAGGCCGACCCAATAGTAAGTTATATGAAGTTTCGGCATCGATCACATAACATGTGACTTCCGTCTTCAAATCTCCCATTTGACACTTTACCCAGATTTTACCCAAGCGTCTTGACCCGCTAGTGTTGAATCCATAGATAACAATGCCTGTTGACGCCAACTTGCTAACTGCAATGCCGAGGAAATGCATCAAGCGAAGCGGCATAATACTCACAGCAGAACCCGGATCCACTTGGATTCGGTTGACTTTGCTGGAGCCAATGTACCCGATGAAATATAGCGGTCAATCGTGGTTCGAATTCTTCGTCTGCATATCTTCTTTGGTGAAAGTAATGCAGGAAAGGTTCTTAGTCGCTATATTGCAGTGTTGACTCAGCGGTTCTGGCCCTTCAGGTACCGGCTTGATTTGAGTCAGAAACACCTCTGAATTGGCCAAAGCTTCTTGCAAGGCCTCTCTGGTTTCCTTGGACAACCGCAGCAACTCATACAGTGTTATCCGCGCTGGAATGTTGGCTAATTGAGCCATTATATCGAAGGCTTGCGGAGTTTTCGAGCTTTCCGGTTTGTCTCTTCCAATCGGGCGACTGAAACGAGACTGCTTCGGATTCTGAACCTCCTGGGGATTCTTCTCTTTCGGTTTATTCACTGCTGTTGTCGAGCCTCTGCGCCCGGTGTAGGACTCGTAATCACCCCCATCTCCGTGAGAGTTTTGGCTGGTCCCCGTTTATTCATCCCCTGCTCACTAGGCGGCGGATAATTGTAGTGATACTCATTTCCGCTTCTAGTGGCAAAGACTTCTTGTTCCTCTTCGGAGAGCGGGAAGGTAGGAGCTTCATCGCCATCCTCCTCGAAGATTGCGGACGTAGCATTGTAGGACTTGCCTTTGCCTTTTCTTTTCGAGAAAGTCGCCCACTATTCGTCTTCAATTAGATCGGGATGAACCCAGAGGATTTCTCCGTTTGGGGCTGTGTGTGGCACAAGCCCTTTTTGGCGCTGTCCATGTGGGTCATCGTTCATAGTCTTCATCCCTACTTTGGTGATGCGCTCTGTTTTGAACCATGTTGTGGACACCGATCCAAAGCTGATTGACACCGCATTTGCTCCAACATTCTTGGACAGCTTCGGGGTTATGACGCCTACATCAATTAGCGCCTGGATCTTGTCCTTGAGGTGGTAGCACGACTTGGTAGGGTGATGGACCGCTCTATGGTATGCGCAATACTTCGGATCCGTCACTTTGCTAGCCCCTTCTTGATCCACGATCGCTGGTAGCTGGATCTTGTTATTCTCCAACAGGTACTTAAAGATGCCGGGAACTTCGTCATCTTTGAAGGAGTACACCTTGGGGAATCTTGGCTCTGAAGATTTCTGCTTCTGAGGTCGTTGTTGCCATTGCCCCCGAGGTTGTTGTGGTGCTTGTTGCTGCTGCTGTTGCTGAGGTTGCAATTGGAAAGTTTGATTAGCATCAACTGCATTAGCATATGTCTTACCTTTCCCCCGTGGGACGAAATTTTGCTGTGGAGCATTCGTCGCCGGTTGGCCTCTTTCCGCCTTCTTCCTTCTGAGGAACCGCTCAGCTTGCTCTCCTCGGACCTTCAGATCCTTCCATGTCTTGGACGGTGCTGTCCCCATTGCTTCCAACACGTCCAATGCGAGGTTGTTGTGGTAAGTCTGGAGAATGAATTCATCGGTGATCGGGTCCCGACAGTTCATCGCCTTGTTCCGGAACCTCTTGACAAAGGTGTCAACCAATTCCCCGTCTTTCTGTTTCTCGTCAAGCAACGACCCGATGGATATCTCTGTGTCGTCGTCGAAGAAGTTGGCTAGGAACTTAGTCTCCATATCGTCCCAGCTATTTACGCTTCCTGGCTTGAGGCGGCGATACCAATCGAAGGCGACTCTGCGAAGAGTGCCAACGAAGGATCGTACCATCAGAGGCTCATTACCAGAGATAACTCCTAGGTGCGATTTGAAATAAATCAAATGCTGAGTGGGTGAACCCATCCCATTAAACGGCGTGAAGTTAATTAGGTTGAACTTCGTCGGATATGGGATCGATTCCCACTCTCTTGGGTATGGACAAGGAATGCATGTTTTCTTCATCTCTTGAGAGGAAATCAACGTATTGATTTTGCTCTCGAGGTTCTTGATCTTCAAGTTTTCACCTGTGTTTTCGCTAGCATTCTCATTACCACCCCCTGTATTGACAGGAGGATTATTGGCATTATGTGTCTCATTCGCATTTGTGTCCTCATCTTCCAGATTAACCTGGTTACGATGACTTGGCTCGGGTTGCTGGTTCGTCAATGCTTGGATTTGTTGGACATGCATTTCTCTCATGTTCTGCATGGCCATCTGCATTTCGAACCTAAAGCTCTCATATTGTTTAGCCAAAGCTTCTTCGAGCATCTTGGCCACTTGTTCTGCACTTATCATGAGTGCCTCGCGGGGTTGTCCCTCACTGGATATCGTATTATCTGATGCAACCGCGGAGCCAGCATCAGATTCTTCATCTTCTGAAGGTAGTCTTGTCCGAACCCTACCATAAGTTGCTCGCTTGATGGTTCCGGACTGCAGACGGGTTCTAGGCCGGGATGCTTTCAGAATCTATTCGAGATTGTCCCGTGTCGATGCCCTTTTGCTGGTCATATTGGTGGTGACCCTCGGAAATTCTCCGTCTTCGACTATCCTTCTACTTCGTCGGAAACGCCTAGGCCTTGGTTTCGGTGTTTCAGTACTGAGCCTTTCAAAAACCGAAACTCGTTCGGGGACCGCCTTGATGCAGTTGCATTCAGACAATACTGCCCGAATGAGTTTGGAACAGGGGCATTGAGTTTCCTGTTCTCAGGGACTCCTTTTCCTAGTTTTACTCGTACCCCCAGCACGATAGTACAACTCGTCTGCTTGAAGGTCGGAGTAATCTATCGTGTGTTGGCACGACTTCTCAGGTATAACATTATTGTCATCAGATGATAATGTTTCCTTCTGAGGGTGAACTGCCTTCTTTGGGCCTTCAAGAGTCACGCGCCTCGAAACCTGCCTTTTTGGGCGTGAGTTCTCAGCGGGCTCCCGGACTTCGATGCGCAAATTGGTACGCGTAGCTGCCCTGATTTCTTTGGCGTGTTGAGGATGGCGGCGACCCCCAGCATGTTGAGTCGTCCGGGGCTTCTTTATCGGGCCCAAACGCTCTTGAACTGGAGCCTTGCCTCGCTCATCGGGAAGTGGGCCGAGGCGCTCCAAAACTGGCTTCTTCTTTCGGGATGATTCTGCGTGATCTCCCGGAGTAATTACTGGAATCATCGGCGGCTTGGGTTGATTCGCCGGTGGTTGAACTTTTGTTGGAGGCTGCTTCGGCCTCCATACTTGGCGGGTTGGTGATGGCTTTTTGGCCACTCTTTCTTCCTCCAATTTCTTGGCCTCCTGCACAAGAATTTTTGCTTGTGCGAGTAACGCGCGGCGTTTGTGAATCTGCTCTTCAAGTGTCGAACGGTTCCGTTTGACCCGGATCCATTCCATTCGTTCGTTGGTGGTTTGGAGGACCTGCCATTCTTCAGTTGTTGGGGTTGTTTGCCTCTCCTGTTCTTCAGATCCGCGTTGTAGCGGACTCCGTCGGTAGACTCCATCGCCTTAGCGAATTGCCGCGCAAGGCGTTAACGTCGCCTCTGGCGGGCTCTCTTTGAGAGAGTCACAACGCCCTCAACAGTAGAGGCGTCGGTAAGAACAGGTTTGACCTCATTGGAGGTCGGTGGAACTTCACCCGATGCAACTTTGGCATCAGCTGGGGTGAGAGCTTCGTTGGCGTTCTGAACTTCTTCAAACCAACGAACTTTTCTTCTGGAGGAGAACTTCTTGGACTTGTGGGGGGAGGTGGATCCGGACGAGGATGACAGATACTCCTCGAACTTGGCCTGATCGAATTCATATTCAACATCCTCCTCGACCAGGATTGAGATCCGCGGCTGCGACGTGACGATCTCGGCAGCGAGATCGGTGACTCCCACTGTGGTCGTTAGATTGTTCGCGGGAAAAATTGTTTTCTTCATTGATTCTATTGCACACTCTTGTAATAGTTTATCGATTACAAAAATCTGGTCTTTTTATAAGATCCGGTTACAACAAAATCAAAGAAAAATAAAAAGATTACAACTTTCCTTTTTCGAACGAATCACGAGCTCCTGTTTTGCGGTCACTCGCTTTTGTGGGTTCTTTGCCAACGCCGGGGTTAATCCGTGGACCACCACGCGATCTAGATCCGGTCGGATCTACACGATTTGATGGGTGTTATCTCACTAAGGAAATAACAGCCGAGATTGTTCGCGGGAAAAATTGTTTTCTTCATTGATTCCATTGCACACTCTTGTAATAGTTTATCGATTACAAAAATCTGGTCTTTTTATCAGATCCGGTTACAACAAAATCAAAGAAAAATAAAAAGATTACAACTTTAATTTTTCAAACGAATCACGAGCTCCTGTTTTGCGGTCACTCGCTTTTGTGGGTTCTTTGCCAACGCCGGGGATAATCCGTGGACCACCGCGCGATCTAGATCCGGTCGGATCTACACGATTTGACGGGTGTTATCTCACTAAGGAAATAACAGCCGGGGGGTACTATTTCACCAAGGAAATAATAGCCTTTAGTTCTCGGGATCAAAGGCCAAGCTTTGATCCGGAGTATTACTTCGTGTAGATCTCAGATCTGATTTCTCTCTCTCGAACTCCTGCCTTTTGTGACGTGGATGCTCGCCAAGAACCGGATCTGAACATCCAAGTCTTCAAGCCTTCAAAACTCCAAGCTTAGTTCTCAATCCGGCAGAGTTTCGGCTCCAAAAGTTCCCCCCTTTAACAAATGAGCAAAGGCCTATTTATAGGCTCTCAGATCTGTGCCTTGGCACAGATCTGGGCCGGCCACCTATAGGGGGCCGGCCGGCCGAGCCACCTATGGGTGGCTCGGCTTTGGCCTAGCCACCTATAGGTGGCTCGGTTTTGGCCGAGTCCCCTTTGGTGTTTGGGTTTTGCCATTTTTTCCGGTCTCGTGGTTGACTTGGACTCTGATTTGTTGATCCGAATCCTGATTTAGCAGTAAACCCGCTTCGTTGTTGATCCGGACTCTGATTTGACAGTTCGAATCCCAATATGGCAGCAAATCCGTCTCGGTGTTTGAGTTCAAATCCGTTCTATGGTTGGATGACTCGTTGACTCACCAAACTGTTAGCTTGATTCCGCATGCGAATGGATGTATTCCATTGTTTGCGTGCGGTTCATTAGCCTCGTTGCCTCGTTAATCCGCTTCGTTGCGTGTCATATGGCTTCGGCGTTGTGGACTGACGCTCATGTTTGGATATGTCGCCCGATGGTTCGTCGGTTTGTGCCGAGCTGTGCTAAGGGACCTATAAGCAATTTTATACGCCTACAATTACGCCCCGTTTGGTACGCGGGAATGGGGTGGAATGAAATGTCATTCTCACTTCTCATTCCTTCATACCAAACAAAACTAGTTTTTAGATGTTGGAATGACCATTTCTATGGAATGGTCATTCCCACTTTTTGTGGGAATGTGTATTCCAAGTGAGAAGATAGGGAATGATCATTCCCATTCAATGAGAGAATCAAATTAGTTAGGTTTTTTTAATTATACCCCTATTAATAATAAGAATCAATTTAAAAATCTTGGCTTTTGACTACGTATTCTTATTTTCTCTCTGTTTTTTAAGGCTCCATCAAAACAAAAAGGCCTCATTTCTATTCATCGCCCCTGAAATCAACGTGCCGCCGCTCTTTCCTTCCTGACTTCAATCCCAACACCAATCCCTTCTCCTCCACCTCTTCCTCCATGGCCTCAACCGCCTCTCGAACACAAATCCTCCGACGCCGCCTCCGCCCCGGCATCGCGTCTTCCACTAAAGTCACCACCATAGCCGGCATCGCCTTTCTCTTCAACGACCGAGTCATCGACTCTCCTTCGCTCACGTTTCTAGGTACGATTCGGTGGTTTTTTGCTCGATTTTTCTTCATTTTTCGTGACTTTTCTTCTTCACTGCTTAATCTGTTGAAATTTGTTGAACTCTGTTAAATTTGTGACGATTATCCATATTAATTTTGCTACTTTAGCAGAATTCTTACAAAGCTAAGAAAAAAGAAAGGGAGGAATATTCCTACAAAATAATCTTGAGTCATTCTGTTGCTTCAATTCTTCAATTCAATAGTAATGTTCGTTTTCCTAATTGATTTCAGTACATGCATAATAAGGCTTGAGGATAGAAAATCTGTACTGTACAATGTACAATGACCTGCAAACAGAATATTTCTTCTTGGATTAATATCGAATTCTTGTTCACATACGATGACCTGCACTAAGATGTTAATTTGTATTTCACGGTTATTGAAGCTCTGCTAGTTACTTTCTGATTATTGATTGTCAATAATTCCTTCTTAATTTCTATGGTTTGATTCTGCATTTTGATCATAATATTATATTTCGATGATAATGAATATAATCTTTACCTCAAACCTTTGTGAATGAACTAAAAGTGAGTTCAGAAACCGCATAAAGGTCATTAGTTGATTTCAGATTTGTTGGTAGAGATTATTTTGATTATTGTTAATACTTATGTTATTTAATAGATGAATCCATTGTGATATAACATATTAGGTATTACATATAACTAAATGACTTTCATCATTGCCTGTGTGAACTTCATAATTTTCAGTTGGAGGCAGACTGTGGGGAAATTAAGTGCTGCTTCTTAAGATTTATGTGAAGGAAGCATGCCCATAAGATTGAAAGTATATAATACTAATGCGAGTTTACAAATTTTGTGGTTTAGGAGATTTTGTCAAATTGATTATAGTGAAATCTCTCCGCCTATATTGCCTGTTTCGGATCATGTCTGTTTGTTGCCTCCTGTTCTTGGCCTTAAAGATAATGTATATAACATATATTAGCAGAATTCAGTCTATATTGCCTGTTTCGGATCAAGTCTATATATGGGCATGCAAATGCATCCAACAGGTTCCCTCCACGAGTCATTAGTTGAAGATGTTTAGCTGGGAATCCAGTCTATAGTGGAGCTGCAGGACATCACATTTTTTATTCCTAATTTCTATTTATGATAAGCTAATGTATATAACATATATTTATCTTTCTTGAATTCATGTTCTGCTTTATGATTTTTTTAAATGAATATGATTTCCTTGGCAAATCTTTCCTTTACACGTTGATATGTAGCTTGCTAGCTACACAAGTTTATTTGAACGATGTTGTAGGTTGTTCTATCTACCAGCTGGCCTCCTAGAACTTATTCTTAGACTCTTCTTGCTCCTAGTTACATTGCACATGTATTAGAAACCAATCTTAAAAAACTTGATTTTAGACAGCAATTCATAATAAAACGTTGTCTAATATTTAATGGATCTTACCTCGATAAGGCTGGGTCTTTAGAACTTTGAAAGAAAGTGAGGAACATACAATTTATCGTTCACGGTCAATAAATTGGTTTGCCAAGGAATAGTTAATAGAGTTTTGCCAAATATGAAGCCAAAAGAAACTCGTTATATAAAGGGTTTGAGATGTGAGGTCTAGGAAAGATTCATTTAGATAAATTTGTTTATTTTTTGTGGAAAACTTATGAAAACTTGTGTTCTGAACCCCTAAGTATAATTTGGATAGCTTGCGTCAGAAACTCGAGATATGCTAGTAATCCATTTTGAAGACATTGAATGAGCAGCAAATTAAAAGGAGAATCCAGTTTTCCTATTCTAAAATGTTCAAAGAGTGTTCTTTTTGGACAGAGAATATTTGAACAGAAGTCGAACAGAGGATTGACTGATAAAGTGCAGGTTACTAAGAGTAACATAGCAATGTTGTTTAAAGTTACTAGGTCATATACTTTAGATCATTTGGCAAAGATATGGAGCTGAATCTATTGACTTAGTGGTCATAAGTTGCTGTAGCTGGTCCAGCTATCAACCTACAGGAGAATTTGTTGAAAATTTTTTCTTTTGTTTTCAGTAATTTGTGAGTCAGCATTTATGGTTTATGCTTTTTTTTTTCTCTTGTGTGTGATTATATTTCAAGTCATGGGAGTCATCTAGATGAAGGTAGACCTAGTTTTCTTTAGTATGAAACGTGTAAGAGAGAAAGAGAGGACACTCCCAAAAGAAGTGAGAATATAATGCTTTTCACATGTCTCCAAGTCCGCGCTAAATGCAACGTTATCTATTGTATTGGAGAGTCTTAGACTAGCTATAGAGGGGAAGGAAGGGACCTATTGGTCCGATGGAGCTTTTTTCGATGATCACAACCTTTGGAGACAGATTTATTTTGCCCCGCTGTTGCAAGTAGTACTATTGAATAGCAAAATTTGGAAAGAGTAAATTAGAGATTAGGATGAAAATGGCAGTTATCCCAATTTGTATTTAATATAAATTGTAAGAGCAGTATCTATATCCTTTGGAAATTACTAGTTAGTGCAGTTTATGTGCTATGAATAAAGTTAGATAAGGAAACAAAGAGTGAGAAGAGATATGTAAGATCTAACTATATCTTGTATTAGGTTAACTCATGCCTGGTGTATAAAAACTTGCTAACCGAACATCTATATTCACCAATATAAAAACTCATGCCTGGTGTATTATTCTCTTTTCATATTCAACAATATCCTTGTTATAAAGAATTCTCATTAAGAGTTTATTTAAATTGTTTACATTCCAAAATGAATATACTCTTTTACACTTATGCAGTCAAGATATATCATATTATGGATTCTGATGGCAAACAGAGAAAATTGAAGAAGTTGGTTGTTGTCCAAACACATATGGGAAATTTGCAAGTGTAGTGGCTTGGTGGTTCATATTTTTATCTCACATAATGAAAATTTACATTGAAAAAAAAATCACTGAGAGAGCGATATTTGATAAATTTTTATTCTAAAAGGAAAAATGTATATCGTCTAGCATATGCAAGTGAAGTAACTTGTTATGATCAGCGATTTTTATTCTAAAAGGAAAAATGTATATCGTCTAGCATATGCAAGTGAAGTAACTTGTTATGATCAGCTTAGAATGTATAGGAGCTCTTTTAGGAAGTTATGCACTATGCTGCAAAATGTAGGACTAAATGATACAAAAAATATGTTGGTAGACGAGGAAGTAGCAATGTTTCTACATATCCTCGCCCACCATGTGAAGATCATAGTCATAAAACAAATTTTCCAACGTTCAGGGGAAACTACTAGTCGGCATTTTACTTGTGTGTTACACGTCGTGATACATCTACACGATATTTTGATTAAGTAACCCGAGCCAGTACCGATTGACTCAATAGATGCGAGGTAGAAATGGTTTAAGGTAATCTACAATATAAGTAGAATTTGTATTTATCAATTTTTATAAGTAATCTAGCACATTAAAATTTTCCTAATGTCTAGAATTGTCTTGGAGCTATAGATGGGACTTACATAAGGGTGAGAGTAGCTGTGGAGAAAAAATCTAGGCATCGAACACGAAAGAGTGAAATTGCTACAAATATTTTGGGTGTATGTTCTCAAGACATGCAATTCATATATATATTTCCTAGTTGGGAAGGGTCAGCTGTTGATAGTAGAGTCCTTCGAGAAGCAATAACTAGAAGAAATGGGTTAAAAGTCCCACGTGGTACGTTACTTATAATTTATACTTCATTTGGGTTATTAATCATCAACTCCAATGCTATTTAATTAAATACATTTTTGACATGTCTAATCATAGGTCATTACTATCTAGTTGATGCTGGATACACAAATTGCGAAGGTTTTCTTGCCCCATACAGAGGTCAACGATACCACTTGAACGAATGGAGAGACGGACACCAACCTCATACAGAGGTCAACGATACCACTTGAACGAATGGAGAGACGGACACCAACCTACAACTATGCAAGAGTTTTTCAACATGAAACATGCATCGGTTGAACGAATGGAGAGACGGACACCAACCTACAACTATGCAAGAGTTTTTCAACATGAAACATGCATCGACTAGGAATATTATTGAGAGATGTTTTGGATTGCTTAAATTAAGATGAGGGATTTTACGCAGTCCTTCATTTTACCCTATAAAGACCCAAAATTGAATAATCATGGCATGTTGTCTTCTACATAATTACATAAGGAGAGAAATGGAGATTGATCCATTTGAAGAGGGTCTTGATATTTTAGAGGAAACAACTCAAATGGCTAATAATGATTTAATCAACACAATTGAAACTACAACAGCTTGGACTTCATATCGAGATAACCTCGTAAATTTTTTGTATAACCAGTGGATAGGGGAAGAAGAGTATCTTATCAGAGGATATCATTGATGATGTGGCGTTAACACTATTTTATTAGTTAGTATTCAATTTTATGTTATCATGTTGTTTTCAAATTGTTTGACATTTATTTTAATTAAAATTAACATTATTGTGCTTTTTTTAGTTACTGGACGCATTATTATGCTTTTTTTGTTATAAGTTCATTATACTTGCTACAAACCAAAATATTTGCTTACTTTCATAAATCATCAAAGCAAGACTTATTTAAAAACTATCGTGATGATATAAATTTGGAAATTATTACATGGTTTATAAACTATTCAGGAATGGATCAAGAAGATCAACGAGGACCTGGGAAGAATAAACGAACATGGATAGTTGAGGAAGACCAGAAGTAGGTTGATGCATTATTGGAGTTACACCAAACTGGAAAGTACAATGTTGATCGTGGTTTCAAGCCTGGACACTATAATGTTGTTGAGATGTTACTTGCCATGTCACTACCTAATTCGGGGTTAAAGGTTGATCCACATATCAGATCAAGGATGAAAACTCTTAAGACACAATTCAGTATTGTGTTTGATATGCTCAACTGCAGTGGTTTTGGATGGGATGAAACGAAGCAATGTGTAACTGCTGAAAAAGAAGTATGAGATGAATATCTAAAGGTATTTAGTTATTCAAATTTTAATCTAGCATGTTAATTTTATTATATCCAGTATCTTGTTAATTAATGATTATTGATTTTTTAAACGAATTTAATTGCAGGCCCATTAAAAATGCTACACGATTCAAGGAGAAAGCTTTTCCACACCTTGATACCTTATCTATTGGGTTTGGAAAGGATCGAGCGACAGGAAAGGGAATGGAACACCCATATGATGTTATAGAAGAACTTGATAGGGAGGCTGGCCATGATACTGATGCTGATGATATACCTTAGTCACATTCTCAAGAGGTAATACCTGAGAACACGGGTGAAGCTTCCTCCAAGCATAAAAAGAAGAGACGGTTATCGGGGGATAGCGAGTCATTCGAGATATTGAGGGAATCTTCTACAAATATAGCAAGTGAACTTTTTAGGTCGAGCCAGTTAATTAAGGATGGGTTAGATGAAGTGGCTTTGACTTAGAAGAGAAAGAGGTTTACTGAATACGTAATGAATATGAATTTACCTATGGAGCAATGTTTGACAGCGATAAGAACGATTGGTACTAACCGTGATTTACTGGATTTGTTCTTCACACTTAGTGATGATTTGAAGAATGTTTGGGTGAGGCGATATGCAAGTGGGCAATTTTAGATTGGCAATTTAGGCTAGTATATCATTTTGCTATTTCGAAACTTATTATTTTAGTTGGTATTGTTTTATGGATTTTTTTTATATTATGATATGGGTGATTTTGGTACTTTATCAAATGAGTTAATTTATATATCTAGAACTGTGGATTGTGAATATCATTCTTTATATTTTTTTGGACATATGAAAGATGCGATAATCTTTTATTTATTTTTATTTAAATTTTTAAGACTAAGAAATAGTGAGAATTGTTTAAAAAAATAAACGAAATATACACCTGATCGATAACATGCGCATTAGTATAACACATACTTAGATTAATATAACATATGCATAAATAAATTTTTTTAGTTATTATCATTAATGTTTATTTTTATCTTATTAAAAATCTATGTTGTTATAAGGGCATTATTAGAAAATGAGATTCCATTCTCACTTGTGAACTAGTGATACCAAACATGGGAATGAGAATTAGATTTTTCATTCTAGCTTCATTCTACAAACGCACCCAAACAAGAGAATGGGAATGACCATTCCATTCTCACATACATTCCATTCCATTCCTTCTTCCATTTCATTCTCACTTGACTTTATTCCCACGTACCAAACGAGGCGTTATGGACCTATGTTGAAGATTTGCCAAAGTATATTTTGGAAATGACTCATAGCATTAGATGTGCACTCAAAAAAATGTCAATCATTAGGTCTAGGTATGAATCTCTAAATCTAAAGATCCAGCGATTGCCATTATTTAGGTGCATATTTAATTCCACGGATCGGAGCGCACTTGAAAGTTTTCCCATAGATTAAGCTTTTGATGGATCAAGCGTTTTTTGGACGCAATGCCCAATTTGATTTCTGATGAGAAGCTGAGCAAAATTATTAGGTCCAATCTCAACCCAATATACAGATTTCTTCACAAGTCTAGTCGAATTACATTGCACATAGGGTGAACAAATCAGTCAATTTGGTCACTTTTTATTACTTTCTGTCAAACAAATATGAATCAAGCTAGATTTATGATCAAACTGAATCAAATCAATCAGTGTGGTGTTCAATTCGGGATACGTGAACTTTGAGAAATTTTAGCCAAGTCGAAGATAAAACTCATCAAATCATTTACTTTACAAACTAAAATTGACCATTGAGCAACTTAGATAGATGAAAATATTAGCACGCATTTATTTCCCCTATAAAAAAAGGGTGAGGTTGAGACAATTACGTTAAGAGCAATCGATCTGATTAATTCACTTCCAAATATTCTAAAATTGAACCGATAACTTCCTAAACCCAGACCAAACTGCCGAAATTTCGATTGTTTCAATAGGCTTAGTCGGTTTCGCACCAAAAAGTGCCCACCCCTAGTTACGCCTCTATTATATGTATGATTACCATTTTGACCCAACCTATTGACCCGAGCCAAAAAATCTGTTAGTGTGGATATACATGTATTCGTATCCATTAGAATACACATATGGTAACTAAATATCTATAACTGATATGATATGATGGATATGTAGTAAAATATCTAGATTTATATTCCACAATTGTAATCATTGTAATCTTTACATTGATGGATTGGAGATTAATTTTGATTATCAAGAGACTTATGTTGGCCTTCATATTTTGATGATGTTTAACAAATAATTTACCACTAATGTTGTTTGTCTAGTATTTGTGTTTTCTTATTTATTATAGACAAACAACGTAGTTGGAGGATGGATGGAATAGAGCTTCAACGATGAAATCCAATGGAGGTTGGCGGAATGTCGGTGAAGCCTTGCAAATTCAAAGTTAAAGATCAAGTTCAAGCTTCATCCGCAACGTGTACCAAGTCAAGCTTATTGAAGATCAAGATCAAGCTTGGGTAATTTAGTTTAGGATTTATATTATGTGTGTTATATACTCTAAGCTCAATTATCTATACACACATTTATTGGTTTCTTCGTATATATATATATATATATATATACACACAAGTTTTGGTTTCTATGCATATATATAGTTATATATATACATACATAGCTTCATCTATTGCTAGCTTAACTCATGTCTTCATCTATTGCTAGCTTAACTCATGCTAAAAATGATGCCATGATAGAAGTAGAAACTATTAGGGATAAGTTTAATTCAGCGAAAACACGAAGAAAACTTTCTTGACTAACGTCGGTCGACCGGAAATTCTGTCGGTCGACCGATTTGAGCTCTCGGTCGACCGGACCGGTCGACCGACAGACTCTCTGTCGCTCAGTGAAGAAAGATCAAATGATCGGTCGACCGGTCGACCGACGAAGTCTCTGCTTGTTTCTTTGTTTTTCAGACCTGCTCGCGGTCGACCGGATTTTCCGTCGGTCGACCGAATTCTTTCTTTCGGTCGACCGAAAATTCTGTCGGTCGACTGCCAATAGATCCGTTAGACACTAACGGCTATTTTTCTGAGCTGTCTTCTGGGGACTGTTTTGTCATTTTGTTTGGGGTTTTTGTTGAGATCTTGAGTGGGTATAAATACCCAATTGCTGATCTCTTTTCAAGAGATCAAGAAGAGTTTTAAACAAAGTTTTTAAACAAGGGTTTAGGGTTTTATTGTTTGTTTAAAGATTGGGTTTCTGTTTACAAAGGAGGAAGTTTTCACTGCAGATTGAGGGATTCATTCTCAATCCTCTTCATCCTCTTCTTTGTGTTTATAGAGAAGTTTTCTAACTCTTTTCTCTAGCAATTTCGTTATTGATTTTCATATTCTTACTATTGCTAGTTTGCTATTTGAGTTAGATTTTATTTTACTCATTGTTACACACACCCATATTGAGCTTTTAGTATTTACATACATAGTATAGTTGGGTGGTGAGAGATTGTAACTTTGAGTTGTGCTTAATTGAGTTCTCATCCATAGTTGAGAACAATCATTTGTTATATTGTGCTTATTGTGATATTCACTTTGTAATACACTTGTACACCGAGTGAGGAGTGTGTGGTGAGAGTCGGGGATCGTCCCAAGAGGAGTGGCGTCGGTTGACGTGCCTAGGGAGAGGTTGTAACCGAGCACTTGAGGGAGACACGGCTAGGTCCAACACTTAGTGGGTGTAGAGTGTGATTGCAAGAGTGTGTGTTGTAGAGTTTTCGGTTAGCTAGAAAACCGAGTGTGTAGAAGAAGTTCCGGCTTCCAAACCGGATTGTGTTAGTGGATTTCTCCCCGGGAGTGGGGAGCGGAGACGTAGGACGGAAGGTCCGAACTCCGTGATCATATTGCTTGTTTGAGTTTGTCTTTGGCGTATTTATTTTTGCATTCATCTTATATCGCCAATTGTGCATTGCTCATTCATTTCATCCACTATCCTATTTAGATTGTTTACCCCTTGTGTTTGTTTATATATCCTTGCATATATATATAATTCATCATATAGGATATATCTCATTGTTTACATTGCTTATCCTAGCTCACTTATCTTGTGGTATTTCATACTTGCTAGGATAACTTGTTAATTAGTTTTAATTGGCATTTAAATCGGATTAGATTAGCATAAGACCCTAATCACCCCCCCTCTAGGGTCTCACAACTTAGTGTTAGTTTTTCAGATATAGCGAAAATATTAATAAAATACAATGTATTATTTGGACTAATGTTTTTCCTGTTTTAAGTCTTCTTGCATCTTTTTTATCTGCATGTATATCTATGTGTATAATTATATCTGATTTTAGCGCATATAGAGACACGTTTTCCTAATCATGTATGGCATATCTATATCCATATACATAACCATGAAGATGGATAAGTTAAGTTCTATACCTGAGCTGTATCCCATCAGATTGCAACCGTAGTAGAAATATACGGATACGGGTGATAAACTAGTTGACCCAAATTAGTACAAAGGATAATTCGGGTCGACGCTGAATACCCGTATATGACCCGTTTAGTAATCTCTTTAACCCTAGCACCTCGATAGTACAAAGGGTAATTCGGGTCGACACTGAATACACGTATATGACCCGTTTAATAATCTCTTTAACCCTAGCACCTCCATACGCTCAATTTCGTCGTTTCAGCATTGAATCTGATCGAAGCTCGACTATCGGCGGCGGGCAGCAGGGATCTCAAACATTATCCTCTGTCGAGTGTCTGCTCTCATTCTCGATCTCGTTTAGGCTATAGTTTCATATTTAACCCTCGAAATTGGTTTGGAGTTTCTTATTATTAATTGCCCTAATCCTTGCCCCTAATTTCTTCCAGCTCTCTCTAATGGCAGAGCTCGAGAGCAAGGTAAAACCCGAAGAAGAACAGGTCGTGAATCCGTGGGAAGTAACTGCCAAGGACGGCGGCAAGATCGACTACGACAAGCTAGTCGAGAAGTTCGGCTGCCAAAGGCTCAACGAAACCCTAGTCGATCGAGTCGAGCGATTGACCTCGCGCCCCGCTCACGTGTTCCTTCGCCGCGGGGTGTTCTTTGCTCACAGGTGAATTCTCTTCCCAAATCTTCATTCACCATTAGCTTGTGGCATATGGGTTTTGATGTTTTTAACTGTTTATTTTTGATGATTTAGGGATTTCAATGAGATTCTTGATTTGTACGAGAAAGGTGAGAAGTTTTACTTGTACACGGGGAGAGGACCATCCTCGGAGGCGCTGCATTTGGGGCATTTGGTGCCTTTCATGTTTACCAAGTGAGTCTAGCGTTCAAGTTAGAATGGTTTTCCGCGTTTGATGCAAATCATGATGAAATTGTAGGTGATATTCATGTTCTATATTCATAAATTTTTATTTCATTGGAAGGGAAAGGGCTGATTTCTGTTTATTGTGTCATTTTCATCCTTCTTTTTGAAAAGATGAGAGACCTTTTATCGCTCAAACAAACTTTACACAAAGATACCCAAGCATATCCTGGTAAACAAAGAAACTAACTTATGTACATGAAGAAAAGCCAAAGCTCTACAAACCCACTTTTACTACAATCTCTACACCCAGACCACCCTAAGATTTACAAGTAACACGTACCAAATGAAAACAACCAAAATCTCCACTCAATTAACATCTGCCGTTTGCTTACAAACTCTATACTGAGGATGAGGCTCTAACTTGTATCATCTGGAATTTCTTTCATGCCAAATCTAGTATATGGCAGCAAGCAACAATACTCCTCTATAGCAGTTTACTGAATTTTTTCCCTTGACTACCCTCTGGAACCATTCAACAAGTATAGACCGCCTTCTAATTAGAGTCCTTAATTTCACTTTTTTTAGAATAGCAATAAGGACTTCTTGAGAATAAGCACACTAGAAGTAAAGATGATCACTGTTCTCTTTACCATTGGCACAGAAAACATACATCTCATCTTGCATAAGTGCCACATTCACCATCTACTCTTTTGCTAAAATTATAATATTTTTGAAGCTATAATTGCAAAATGAATCATAATTTTATAAAATTACTTGCCGCCAATTTTATTGCAAGTCACTTTGCAGTTGCAAAAATTCCAGTTACACCGAAATGAAAGTTACAGTTATATTTGTATTTTCTTATTACAGTATAAGTGTAAATAACCCCTTAATGCAAATTCAAATTTGTGAATTGCAAATAAAAAAGGTAAAAACGTATGCAAAAAATTTAAGACATGGAATACAATAGCACTACTCTTGCTGTCTAAATCTCAATCATCCTTAATTAAAACTTGATGTAAACAAGTACATGTAACTAATAAAATTCAATTAGTCCAACTACCAAAATAGGAGACAAATTTCAGAACACAATGAACCTCATATAATTAACATGCAAAGCAAATCATTAATTTTCTTTGGGGAAGAGTCAATGGGTAGAAGCCCCAAGGATTTAATCAAATCATTTCTAATTATTAGTCAAAATATACATCTATATTCATCAGCTTAAACCTATAATGTGATTAAAATAACCCAAAAAAATTTCAAGACCTGACCAATATAACCAAAATGTTAAGATATCAGCAATTCGTAAACCCTACATAGACCATTAATAAAAAAAATAAAAAAGAAGGTTTAAAGTCCCAAGTCCCAACCCAAAAAAATTCAAAACCCCCTTAAAATAAACGAAATATTGAGACATCCACTGTTCCTAAACCCCAAACGAATGGACACTTATTAATCAAAAAATACAAAATAAAGCATAACCTATTCTATCCCTAATGACTTCTTCATACCCACTCTCCCTCTTCTCCAAGCTCAATGGGCAAAAGTATTTTTTTTCATGAGTGGCAGTCTTGTAGCAATTCTGACAATCATAACATGAGATCTTCATGTTAGAGTGCTTCAATGAGGAGAACGTGAATAAGTTAAAATGTAATCTACATGGCTAGCAATCTAAAATATTATTAAAAGTAAACTTACCACTATATGGTAATGAGCAAATTTGTTGTTGAAGCGACAAGATACTTTTATCCGTTCCTTGTCCAAGGCTTTCTTCTCCATCGGGATCAATTTCTTTTAAGTCCAAACTCTGCATCTTTTTTTGAACTCCTTGATTTTTTTCAACATCTTGGGCTTCGGTTGGGCTTCGGCTAGAGTACAAATTTCTTTGTTAGCTTGCACAACGCGATGTCGTAGTAGCCTTGGCAAATGTAGGTCTTAGGGCTTTACGTAGAGTATGATGGCGCCTCCTGAATGAAAACTTTACCACCAACAATCTTGGTACGAACAACTCCCTTCCCTCCGCCCTTCGTCGAGGATGCATAGTTTCCTCTAACATGGAATGGAGGACCAATAAATAGTGATTTAGGAGAGGTGATTAAGTTTTTGGCTAATGGGGATTTAAAGATGAGGAGTTTGGTAGCAGCAATGGGCCTCAGGAAAACCCTTGATTAGTGAAGCAATGAAGTGAAAGCCATTGGGTGGTTTGGTTTTGATTTCATGGGAGGGAAGTCTGTTTTCTATTAAAGATTTAGAACGGAAGAAGTGTTTAAGTTTTAAAGATGAAAGAGAATCCATTTGAGGAAGAATAACATGGAAATTGAAGAAAATGTCCACTTTCCTTTCAAGGGCACTCAACTTCTGTTTGTAGCTACTATTCTTTTTGTTTTTCGATCAAAGAACTCTACGGTCAGATCTGGTCGACTTTGAGTTCTTTGGCTTTTTATTTAATAAAAATCAAGGGAAAAAACAAATAAGAGAAAGTTTTCTTTTTTTTTTCTTAACTTTATATGTTTAATAGTAAGTGACATAATTTGCATTATTAATGATTTATATCAAAACATAAAATTACATAAGTATGTTTCATACTAGGTTCTTTTAATTAAAGCTAAATAGCACTTAAATAACTTATAGTCTACATGACTTTGCACTTATATAACCTCTCTTCTTGACATTTGAATACCCTATACTTTTCTTGAATTTGCACTTATATACACTGTCTTCTTTCTTAAGTGCTCTATAGTTTCCATGACGTTGCACTTATATACCCTATCATTTTTTTCTTCTTGGCATTTAAATACCCTATTGTTTTTTAAAAGTAGCACATTGCTACATTTTCTTAGTCAAACGTTGTAACATTATCGTTGAATATTGAAAATTTGCCAGTAAAAGTATTCATTTAACTTGCATATGATAAAAATTGATCAATTATACCCCTAAACTTGGTATTTTTAACTAAAAAACTCATTTTGAATCTTATTTACTCCCACTTAGAATTCCCCATAAAGTTAGTTTTTACTCTAATTCAACCAACTTCAGGATTATAATTAACCACTTTTTATCATTGCGTGTCACATGGAAACTTTTAGGAGAATATATCATCATTTAACTAAAAGAAGGTAGCAAAGTGCTATGTTAAACAACAATAGGTATTTAAATGTCAAGAAAAAAACGTTGGATATACAAGTGTAAAATCATGTAAACTATTGGCATTTAAGTATTATGGAAAAAAGATAGGATGTATAAGTGCAAAGTCATGTAAACTATAGGTATTTAGATGCCAAGCAAAAAGATAGGGTAAGTCATATAAACTATAAGATATTTAAATGCTATTTAGCCTTTAATCAAGTATCATAAGTCATTTATAACGGTACAAATCCAAATTTTGAATAACATTAATCATTGTGCAATCATTTCTTTAGTTATCCTTTTCTTTATGAGAGTGTCTCGTGTATTTTTACAAGAGGGATTAAACAATATTATTGTACACAAAGGTCTAAGCATAGTCGCGACCTGCGAGGGTCCTTCAACACGCACTCAAAATTGAATTGAATGTGTTGGGTTCGATTTGGCTCGAGGGTTTGTTTTAAGGTTAAGGACACATGTCCCCCTAATTACTGAGAGTGAAAGTGGCAATTGCGAAACCACAGTTGCCATTTGAATTTCTCTTTATCGTACAAGACTAATTAGTGTTAAATTGAAAGAAATTTTAGCGGAGATGTCCAAATTATGATTGTCCCCTTCTATTTGGAGCTCTGGTGCATTTTGTTTCCGAAATAATAGGTCACTATATGAATTACAGTAACCCACTACATAAGATGACGAGCCAAAAAGAGAAAACATATTGAAGTATTATAATTTTTTAATTTCTTTTATTCTTTATTATATTCTCTCAAAATATAGAGGGATAATGAACGATTTAATAATGGTTAAATAATCAGTAAGATATTTCTTAGGTTGCAATCTTGAAAATTACTGATAGAATCTGTTTTTATAAGAAATAATATGAAAATATGTTGGAAAATCTATTCTAAAATAAGTTAATGGTATTATTATGTTAAATAATCAGCAACATATTTAAAGACAAAATATCTATAAGGATAAGCTTGCTTTAGTTTTGAATGATTTATCAAATTAGTTACATCTTCTTTTTCCTTGTTTTTATGTTTTAAATAAATATAATAATGTAACAACATTTCTAGATTATCTTCACCTAATCATAACTCCACAAGAAATTCTTACTTGTGAATAAAAGAAATAAAAGATCATACTTCGAGCATTTCCAATGCAAATTATGGAGCCTCATTAGACAAACTCCTAAGCTTTGTAATTGAAATGTTTACAAAGACCAGCTAGAAAATGTCTATGTAGCAAGTTTTTCATCTCTTTAGGAATGTTTCTTTTCTAATGTTCTTTTCCTTGTGGCGTATCCTTCTTACAGGTGCAAAAGTGAATTCCAAAAAAAGAGGAAAGATAAAAGAAATAATTAGGGTCTTTTGATTTTAGTAGCTTAGGTCTTTCATGTACTAGTCCATTTTGATCTGTTGAGTTACTGGTATGAGATTAAATATATCTTTTTTATGTGAGTTATTGGCAATTCGTCAAAGCCTTCAACTTGCGAGTGAAGCAGGCTTTTCTTCTATTATCATTAGTTCGGATTGTTTGTTACCTATTACAGCTCTAACTTTTGGTTCTTTCTCTTTTGCATCATTCAGGCATATTGTGGTCGGTATATTAGTGATTACTCAAGGTTTTGTATTTTGTAGCTTCGCTTATGCGAGGAGAGAGGCTAATGTTGTGGCTCATTCTCTTGCTTCGTTAGGAGCTAGATTTAGGCAAAATCAAGTATGTAGTGATGCGATTCCTTTATACTCAAGTGACATTGTACTTCATGCTCTTTCTTCTCTATCATGAACGAAATGAAGTGATATTCCATCAGTACACATACATACACACACACACACACACACACATATATATATATATATATATATATATATATATATATATATAGAGAGAGAGAGAGAGAAATTCTTATGTCAACTTAAGTGGATGGTTCACCAAAGTTTCTATCCACTCATGTTGTCTAGGGATCCTTGCATGATATGAAGAGTCTTTTTATATATATAAATGAGTGGATAGAAATTTTGGTGGACAAAGACTTGATGTCCACTTAAGTTGATATAAGATCACCTCTCTCTCTCTCTCTATATATATATATATAGAGGAAAATGGGTATGCTTGGTACTAACTACCAAGTATAAGTTTTTATGCTTGGTAGTGAGGTGACATATTCCCCTTCACTCATTGAAATCGGAGCTCACATTTCACTTGA
>NC_033800.1:26477844-26519450 GCF_001876935.1 Asparagus officinalis
TATATATATATATATATATATATATATATATGAGAAATATGAAGAACCTTGGTACCAAGTTTCTCCATTGAACTTAGTAGTGAGATGGCCAAATCTCACCCCTACATCACGCCTCGAATAGAGAGCCTCAATCACTATTTACCTACTCCAAAAAAGTGGCTCCATCTTCGAGGCATGATGTAGGGGTGAGGTTACCTCACTACTAAGTTCAATGAAAGAACTTGGTACCAAGGTTCTCCATATTTCTCTCTCTCTCTCTCTATATATATATATATGTGTGTGTGTGTGTACATACATACATACATATATATATGTATATGTACATATATATACTTAGATGTATATACGTATGTACATACACACACATATATATGTATACACAACTTAAGGGACATTGTATTTCACGCTCTTTCTTCTCTATCTTGAATGAAATGAAGTGATATTCCATCAGTACACATACATACATATATATACATATCTACACATAGATGTATATACATATATATGTATGTACATATATATACTTAGATGTATATACATATATATGTATGTTCATACACACACATATATATATGTATACACAACTTAAGGGACATTGTATTTCATGCTCTTTCTTCTCTATCTTGAATGAAATGAAGTGATATTCCATCAGCACACATACATACATATATATACATACATACATATGTATATATACATATATACACATAGATGTATATACATATATATGTATGTACATATATATGCGTGTGTGTATATAATTTTTGGTTCCTTATGATGCTTTATTGACAAAAACAATTGTTTGCAAAAAATTTGCGGAAAGTATGTATTTGAATCACGTAAAAGCAACTTATGATTTTATTACTATTTTATTCATGAGTGGAGCCATGACTGTGCCCAACTTGAAATTTGAGGAGTTACAAGTACATGATATGTGCCGTATTATAAAATTTTCTATTTACCAAACTTTAGTATACGTTAAAAGGGTACTACTACTGGGGTAGTATCTGTTTGAATTCAATCATACATTATTTTTCTAACACACCTTAGATGATGGTGTGTGGTTTAACTAAATAATAACCGCTAATTTCAGAAACCATTTGATGTGATGTTATCTATTTCAGTTCAATAATAATCATTCAATTTCTTTAGAAAAAACAAATAAAAGATTGATGTAGCCTGTGACCGATGATGAGCAATAAATTTTTGAAAGAAAAATTAAGGGGCCCCTTGTTATGCATTATGGTATAAAGCTGTAATATAATATGTTGTGGTTGCAGATATTTGCAGGATGTGTTTAAGGTGCCCCTTGTCATACAACTAACTGATGATGAAAAGTTCCTGTGGAAGAACCTTTCAGTGGAAGAGAGCCAACGACTAGCCCGTGAGAATGCAAAAGACATCATTGCTTGTGGTTTTGACATCACAAGGACGTTCATCTTCTCCGATTTTGATTATGTTGGTGGGTAAGTTGAGTTATTGAAGTTTTCTTTTGAAAAAAATCACTTGCATATGGAGGGGTAAATATGACATATGTATGAGTCTTGATGATTTACTCCATCTTTTGAAGATTTTGCTTGGACTATGTTTTAGATTTTTGTATATTACTTGTTTCCTACTGTTCAAAGCAATTTATCTTAACAGAGTAATGAGTGCAATATTTAGATACCAATTTCATGGGTTTCATGATCTTCTTAATGTTCGCACCTACTGTCCATATCGTGTAGGTATTTGGGATTCGAAGAGTTATAAGAAATGGCAGGACTCTCTAAAAATGCAAGTCTAGTTTTATGCCTTAAATAAATTTTCTATTCTGGATCTCTGGTTCTGTCTAGTTTTACATGTTGACATAAACAACTAAGGGTTGCCACTTATATAAAAGAAATAATTATCTGCTGGATCATTTGTGCGTCCTCGTGAGCATAATACAAGCATTTCCTGATTAGATAATTGGTTACTTATATGTGATTATATCATGCTTTATTGATTCAAGCATGCATACTGTTAAGTTCATCTCATGTCTTCTTGGTCGTTATGCATGTAAGAGTCACTCCTTGCTTTTGCTGCCAAGTAGAAGCGTGTCATCTAGTGTGCCCATGTGAACATGCACTCTCATTGTTTTTGTTGTTGACATTTTCTACTAACTATTCGAATTGTTGAGGTTATTGATTCAATTGTATGTGGTGCTAAAGCCTAAATCCTTTTGCATGCAAGATTGGGTCACTTGGTAGACTGTAGTTATGCCAATTGCTTCTTACATATCCATATTTTTAAAAAATCACAGCTTCTTTTTCCTCCATAACTTGCTCATGTTGACTTTACAGTGCATTCTACCAGAACATGGTCAGGGTAGCAAGATGTGTCACGTATAATCAGGTGACATCATAACTAGCTTTCTTACCAGTATTTTTACGCTTCATGTTTTCTTTTCACATTTTCACAAAACTGTGAGTCTCTCAGGTAGTTGGAATATTTGGCTTCAAGAAAGAAGATCATATTGGAAAAGTTAGCTTCCCACCTGTCCAGGTCTATTTCTGATCTTAACCCTTTTGAAGCAAGTAGATTAGCATAGATGTTTATTGTGGCTTTGTAGCCCTTTGCTGAAAACATACTTGATGCTGTTATACCTGATTTTATTAACTACAGGCTGTGCCATCATTTCCCACTTCCTTTCCACATCTCTTCAAGGGTAAAGACAATCTTCGTTGTTTGATACCTTGTGCCATTGATCAGGTTTGTACCAGATACCAATATAAAAGAAATGAGATTCTGGTTTCAATTACGATGCTGAATATATGTTACGTAAACTCCATGAGTTTATATGTTGTCTATTTTCATTATTTAGTGTATGATTATATCACGCTTGATTGTCCTTATATTTACTTCCATATGTCTCACTTCAGGATCCATACTTTAGAATGACAAGAGATGTTGCTCCCAGGATTGGTTATCAAAAGCCTGCATTGATTGAGTCATCATTCTTTCCTGCCCTCCAGGTATTTTTTTTAATTTATATATGAGAACTAAGATTTTTTCTAATTATATCATGTTAATTTAATCAAAAAGAATAAAAGCAGAAACAAGATGGCTATATGGTATTTTTTTTAAGAATAATACATAGAGGGTTTTGTCTTTAGACACAAAGGTTTACCATGATTTATGTTTAAACTCAATTACTTTTCATTGTATCTTTAGACCCAATCAACTTTATGTATTTATCTTTAAACACAAATTCTCTAATACATCTCATATTTATGTGGTCCCCCCTAAAATTTTTCAAAAAAATCCAATTTTACCCCACACTTTTTCTCATTTAATTCTCTCTCACCTCCTTTGCTCTCTTATTCCCTTCTCCAACTCTCATAAACTCATCAAATTCCTTAATGCCTAAGATTTAAATACTAAAGTTTAGCGAGGATTCATCTCTTTTTTGGTATTTTAAGGTATAAATTCTCCCAATTTCTCAACTCCTTATTTTGTAGCATAAATTCACATAAGCATTTGGGACAATTATAGCATTAATTTCTCATTTTTTTCATCACAATTTTTCACATGACTATTCATAATTCCTCATGATTGTTTATTACAATTAATAAGAGTTAATAATACTAAAAATAAAAATTTATTTAATTTCAAATGTTAGAGAGAAAGTTTTGAGGAGATGTGGGGGTATTTTGGGGGGTTTTACTTCCTAAAAGTACAAATATAATATATCTTAATTATGAATTATACTATATGGGCTTGAAGACAAAAAGAGAAAGTGATTAAGTTTAAAGGTACAAATAAAAATATTTAGGTTTAAACATAAATCAGGTTAAAACTTTGAACATAGATCAGGGTAAAACTTTGGCTCTAAAGACAAAAATTCCTGAACATATGGTTTTTTGTTTAATGAATGTTAAAGTAACAGTTCATCGAGTATTTTTTTTATTGGTCCAATCAAGTTTGATTCTTACCAATAAGGGTCTTGATATTTATTATGAGAATTGCTAGGTTTTATTAGTCTTCCTAAACTTCTAGCAAGAAGCAAGTATTCGTTTATATTTATTATGAGAATTGCTAGGTTTTATTAGTCTTCCTAAACTTCTAGCAAGAAGCAAGTATTCGTTTCCTCTTGATTTCCCCAAATCTGTAGCAATTTAGTCTTCCTAAACTTCTAGCAAGAAGCAAGTATTCGTTTCCTCTTGATTTCCCCAAATCTGTAGCAATGTGCTTCCTGTAGCTCTAATTTTCTCCAGACGCTAACCCAAACCCTAACCCTGACCCTGACCCTGACAGACATATCTAGGAGAATCCGTAATCATAGAATACGACCCTAATCAAAATGCATACATTTGTCTCATACACTATGGGGCAAATGTTCGGATCTATTATGACATAATGATTAGGTGCCTAATGGACCTTTGTTTGTGTTGTTTAGCTCATTTTTTTAACAAAACATTTTTGACTTCTTTGTTAACTTGCAGGGAGAAACAGGAAAAATGTCAGCCAGCGATCCAAATTCTGCAATATACGTGACATTTGTTAACTTGCAGGGAGAAACAGGAAAAATGTCAGCCAGCGATCCAAATTCTGCAATATACGTGACAGATTCTGCCAAGGAGATAAAAAATAAGGTGACTTGTGTGTTTGTTTGTAATTATGTATATGAACTATGAAGTAGGGTCTTAACAGAAACCACTGTTAAAAGTGGTTCCTGTAACAATCAAACCTTGGTCATATTTTATGGTGATTTTTTGCACCATTGTTCTTGTTTGAAGCTGAATCTATGTTTATGTTAGAGTTGATGATGAAATAATAGTAAATAATATTATTTCATATACTAATTGTTGGATTCCACTGAGTACAGATGAATTCCTATTGTAATTTTGTGTACAAATGAATTTCTGTCGCCCTGAGCTAACTTATTCTCTGTAGGTGAACCGGTATGCGTTCTCTGGTGGTCAAGATTCAATAGAGAAGCACAGAAAATATGGAGCGAACCTAGAGGTACTGCATTTTTCTTTTCCATTTAATCTCTAGTTGGTTGACCTCTTACTGTTTATTGCAACTTTGCACTTGTATGATACTGATACAAATAAGATTTATACTTGTTTTGCCTTTTCTAGGTAGATATCCCAGTCAAGTACCTTAGTTTCTTCCTTGAAGATGACAATGAGCTTAATTTTATAAAGGAGGTATTCATAATGACCTTTTTCTGTTTTATTTTTTTCAGCTACAAAGCTTCATTCAGTTATATAATGTGTTTTTGTTTCTGATTTATTTCAATTTGTAAGGAATATGGTGCTGGAAGAATGTTAACCGGTGAAGTGAAGAAGCGGCTTATCGATATTCTCTCAGATTTAGTCGAGCGCCATCGAAGGGCTCGAGCAGCAGTCACTGACGAGGTAGTACTACTACTACTGTCTCCTTCCACATTTGTGCGCGATATTGGCTGCCATCTCCATTGCTACCCCCTGCTTATGATTACTTTCTCAATTAAATCAATAGGAAAAATATAAGAAAAAGGTAATAATTGTAATCTGTCCCTAGTGTTACTTTACTTTAAGGGCTAATTGCATATAGACCCCTATAGTATTGGTGTTTTGCACTTAGTACGCCTGTAGTCTGATTGTTGCAGATAGACCTCCTGTGTTGGATTTTTGGACTCTTTTACACTCAACTCACTAATTTCACCTAGGGGCAATATCTACCCGGTGCATCCGCCGCAATGAAAAAAATTATGGAGGTAGTAAGTTCAAAACAGTGATACTACAGTGGGTCTATTTCCAATTAACTCTTTAAGTTCATTACTTCAGAGAAATGATAATGAATATTCATCTAAAGATAGCTTCTGAAGCTTAGTGCCCATCTAAATGTGACGTCTTCTGTTTTCAACGAAGAGGGTGCTTGTCAGTGAAAAAGGCGGTATTGGTTGAAGTATGAACATGTAATCATTTTCAACCAATATTGTAGAAACGTTAAGGAAATAAAAAATTTGGCAACTCCAAATTCAAACTATGAAATTGTGAATTCTAGTAGGCATGACATATGATGAAATGTACAAATTGCAAAAGACTAGCGCTAAACGTACTACACTTCTGATACTATTGTCATACTCCTGAAAGATTTAGGGGTAAATATCAAGGAAAATCCTTTTTTTTTAAACATCATTTTCATGTTCCTGCAGAAAGTTAGAAATTTGTTTTCTATGCAGATGGTTGATGCATTTATGGCTGTGAGGCCTCTTCCCTATATGTTCAGCTAGGCTGCAACTCTACGGCCGATGCGGCGATTTTCAGTTTGGATAGGAAAGACTCATTTTGTGGAACGTTAACTTATTACATCATTTCAATATATATATTATACTTCACATTAAATTTTGGGTTTGTTCACAGAAACCATCTTTAACACAGTTATTCTATAGAAATGGTCTTGATTTTCAATTTATACATAAATCATCTTTAAAAGGTTCTTGTTGTAATTAACCATTTGGGCCACTTTTCAGTTGATTTTTGGGCAATTAATTACACTTAAACCTTCCTTAAGGATTGTCTCGTATGCTTTGCATTTGACAACTATTATAGAAAAATTGAAATAACTTGACTTAAAGTGAGTCTGGATGCTTGATTGCAACAAAAAGTTATTTAAATGTGGTTCATGTATAAATTGACAATCGAAGGTGGTCTTTGTGTGGTGACCCTATTTTGAAGGTGGTTTCTAGGGGGGGCCTTAATATTTCTTTTTGGAAGCACGTTATGAGCCAAAAACTATTTTTTTTGGCTCAAACATGTGAGCACAATTACCTGCCACATAAGAAGCTACATCAGTATGTCGAAATTTTGCTCCGGTAAAAAAAAATGTCTTTCTGTTGTTGTGTCTCATTTTATATACATTACTGTCGACAAAGTAAGAAAATATAGTAAGTTGATACCCAGGGTCAATAAAATATACTAATCTAGTAATTTAGCCATTAGAATTAGGGATATGACAATAGAAATGTAGTCTGTAATCTTCGCTCAAATATACTAATCTAGTAATTTAGCCATTAGAATTAGGGATATGACAATAGAATTGTAGTCTGTAACCTTCGCCCAGTGCCCGCAAAAATAGATGTCACTTTTTGTTAGACTTCAGGGTTACCCGTGTTATTGTATTATTCTTACAGGCACTTGTGATCAATCCAGTAAGGGGATACGAAAATTACTTAAATTAGCAGAAGGAACATAGTATAAAAGATCAGACGCTATAAAAGATCAGACAACACATAAAGATACTGTCATTTATTTTGATAGGGGCATATGCTACATAGGTGCAACCCCTCTAAAGCTGCACACAACTAAAGAAATAGACGATTAATAGTTGGAACATGTAAACAGACCACTTTTAGTTCTATCTTTTTTAGTTGTGAGATTAGGAAAGGTTTTAATCGTAATATTTTTTGCTCAAGGATGGGGTTAATTTATGTTTTGTTTGTCAACATGCTGAGTAGGGCTGAGCACGGTTCGGTTCGGTTCGGTTTTTATCAAATTTTGAACAACCGAACCGAACCATCCATTATTCAAAACCGAACCGAACCATTGCAAGTCGGTTCGGTGGGGTTCGGTTCGGTTTGTTCGGTTCTAACTTCATCAAACAAACAAACGCATTCTCAATGAATTCCATGCATCTTTCTGTCACTGCAATTGAATAGGAATAGAGGAAGGCCAGGCTCGATATTTTTCACATGGAGGAAGTGTGAGGATGACAAACCTGACAAACGAATTTCAATCATCACAATGTTTATGTTAGAATGACACGGAGAAGTTGATATGAATCATGTAAGTAAGAATCCTAAATTAAAGCCATGCTGCATAGTTATAATTTAATGAAAGAAGGCAATTTAGTTCAACACTTCAACCCTTGTGCATATATCCTGCCTCGGTGGTGGATTTGGTACCCTGCAGAGATCTAACACCATTTGATCTGCACACGCGCAGACACAACACACACAGTGGGCAGTTTCTTCTACTTTAAAAAAACCGAAACACTTTCAGAGTAAAAGACAACTAACAAATATACAGAAGTTCATAACAACGAATTATGAAATAAAATTCAAGAAACAAACCAAATAATTGTTTCGAAAGACACTCTTGCATAGTGTTATTATTGCAGCCAAAGATTACTGCATGTAGCGAACTCTTGCTTAAGTTTTTTGAATCTGCATAAGCACTCCCATCCGTCTTTGCTTTCCGCCTCGTGCCCATCCTGTTAATTTCATTTTCATCAAAATGTAACAATCCACAGAAACCATCATCCTTTTTACATTTGCACTCAATTCACAGCCAGTGGAATTAAGTAACGATTTTTTACAATTTAATAAATAGAAATCATAAACAATGCAAATCTTTCCAACAAAATATCAGCAAAGAGCATCAAAAACCCTAAACCTTCAAAAATAATGCGAAAATGAGGACAAATTACTGTTTTGGGTTATAAATCAATTAAAAGCTCTAATCTGTTTTGGGTTTGTGGTTGTAAATGAGATTAAGTGGACAGCACAAAACTTCTCCCCATGTTCAGGGCATTAAATGTATGTTAGGTGAAAGAGGAACAAAGTTGGTAGGGGGATTAGAAGATTGTTATGTGTTAAATACTTGCTATTATAAAACTAGCATATATACTATCTTATATGCCGACCCTGTTCAGATCTGAAATTCATTGATATATCCTCTTTGATCTCATATTTTGTAGTGTTGTTGCTTTGAAAAATTCAAATCTGAACTTTGTTGGTGTTGTTGCTTCCAAAATCAAGGTAAAATTTATATTTTTTTAATTTTCAGATTATTAGGTTATTTTACAGCTATTTTTGTTACTGTAAATCTTAGACAGAGCTATGTTGAAGTTGTTGCTCGCAAATTTTTTAATTTTCAGATTATTAGTTTATTTGACAGCTATTTATTTTATTTTATTTTAATTTTCAGATTATTAGTTGCTTGCAAATTTTTTAATTTGATTAATTTTCTGATTATTAGATAGTATGAATATGTTGTGATTTTTTTGGTGAATTTAATGGATCTATTGGTGGATGTGTTGGCTCTTGATATTTGCAGTTGCCTAAAAATTTCGAAAGACAATTTTTTCATTTTAGGAGCTAAAAGTTCAAGTCTTTGATATTTTTAACTGTTATTTATGTTACTGTAATATTTTTTGCTTAGATATTGCAGTAATCCATGTTAGTAATTTGTAATTTGTATTTGTTCACACGTCACATGAATGTTCACACATCTTCAATATGCAATTTGTTCGATTTTTGAGTTAAGTAAAAATTGCCACAATGCACATAAAGAAACACAATTGCTACATAAGCAAGGTTACATGTCATATCTCTGAAAATATATCAGTTTGTAATCTTTGAAAATATATCAATTTATAATCTTGTTGGTTTGTCATTAATTTTTATAAATTGCAATTCATTCACGATTCTACTTAGTTTCTAACTGGATAATGATTTTTGCATCGTAGATGGATGGTGATGGGGATTGTTCCGATGAAAAAAATGTTGTTAATATGGTTCAAGGTGATGCACTATCCGTTTTTATTATAATAATGACAATCATAAGGAGAATGCAAGCTAGACGTAAATCAATTCATAGTGGTCCAAGTGAGGAAATAAAAGACAAGGGAGGGCTAGAATTGAACACATAGAGCGAATTTATAATGGTTTTAGTGATAGTTGCAAATTATACTAGAATGCGAAGTGGTGCTTTTGTTAAACTAGCGAGTATAATGAGGAACAATAACCTGCTAAAAGACTCAAGAAATGTAACAGTGGAAGAACAATTTATCATGACACTGAATATTTTGGATCATAAATCTAAAAATCGCATTATCAGGTCTTATTTTATCATGACACTTATCATCGGTTGACTGTCCAGTGTGACATTTCAAGTCCTGTAGTGTGCATGTTATCAGTTGACTGACCATTTCTATCAGTCGACCGACCAAATAATTTCCTGTTCCATGTCGTTTTCAACAATTCTTCACCTTTTTCAACAATATATTTTATAGTAATGATTATCACTCTTATAATAAAATTGGATGGTGATCCAAACTAAACTGCAACGTAGAAAGAAAGCCTTTCAGATTCACCTCATCTTCATTGTATCTTTCTTTCTTAAATTGTTCTTCAACACTTTGAAGCCCTAATTTTTCCCAGAATATAAAAAGAGGAGAGAGAGTAAGAGGGAAATGGTTGAGAGAGAAGAGAGAGAAAAGGCAGCCAGTTGAGAGAGAGAGAGAGAGAGAGAGAGAGACGAGGGAGCAATAGGGTGGGTTTATCTAACTCAAACTATACAAGTTATGGGTGGAATCTACGCCCACTTTTTTGTTTCTTCTTTTCTAAATGAGAGGGTATATAAGTTGCTACTTAATGGGATTTTGGGTTTGGACCTGGAGTTGTCCCATTAGATATAACTTGTAAATGGACTTATTTTTGTAGTGGGTTGAACTATTATGTTAATGCTGCTACATAGCTGGGAAAATTTTTTTGCTAGAGGGTGGTGTCACAAATTCCCATGTGCAGGGCTCATGACCATCATGCTGCAGGCCGCCTCTTTAATAAAAAGGAACAATGCTTCTACCTTTCAAAAGGAAAAAAAAAACAAATTCCTCACACCCTTAAGACTTGGTCAATAAGCCAAAAACTCCTTAAATCAACTTTATTTTTTGCTTCTAATACCTAACTTCGGTGCCACCTAAACAATACTTTTCAATTCCATATTGTACCGCTAAATAATGCCCATGTGAGGCTACTCTCTTTCTTTTCTCATCGTCATCCCCCTCCTCTCTTCTCTTTTCTCTCTCCTCACTCTATAGCCATTACCAACAATCTCTCATCATCTCACTACTCTATGGTCGTTACCAACAATCCCCCCTACCTCCTCTGACTTCATATCTATGTATTCCCTCCCTTATGTCCTCTCCCGACCATCCCTTCCTACTTTATCACCCCCCTCGTCTCCTCCGTCTGGGCCCACCACCCCTCACCACCATCAAATTCATCCCATAATTTCCTTTTTTCTCTCTGTTTTAATCTCCTTTGGGTCTGCCATCATACATCCACCTCCTATCTTCCGTCCCTTCCTCCTTCATCCTCTAACAACATCATACATCCGCCCATACCTCCCCTCACTTCCCTCCTTCTCCTTCGGCAACCCCTACCTTGGCTTCTTTAAGTCTACCATCATACATCCACCCTTATATCTCCTCTTCATTCCTTCCTCCTCTGACTTCAAATCTCTGCATCCCCTCCCCTACACCATCTCCCGTCCAACCCTTCTACCTCATCACCTTCCTCGTCTCCTCCGTCTGGGCCCACCAACCCTCACGACCCTCAAGCTTGTCTAATAATTTAAAATGTGTTAGAACTGCGGCTAGGAGGGCTATATGTTTTCAGCATGTAAAGCACAAAAGAAGGACGCGAATGAGCAGGAGGCTCATCTTGTGCATGATGCATTGATCCTCGCTATGGATAGCGATTCTGATTCTTAGGCCATTGACTCAGAAGCCTCATTCCGCGCCACTGCTAATAGGAAGCTTCTTCATAACTATGTAGCAAGGTACTTTGGAAAAGTATACTTGAGGGATAATGACCCATGTAGGGTTGTTGGAAAAGGAGATGTGCAAATACAGTTGAAGGGCTCTAAGTGGAATCTGAAGAACATGAGGCACATACCGAAGCTGAAGAGGAATCTCATTTCGGTTGGCTAGCTTAGAACATAAGACTATATTTCGACATTCACCGGGGATTCGTGGAGGGTCTCAAACGGTACTATAATTGTTGTCCGAGGCAACAAAATAGGAACTCTCTACCTCACCTCACATGCGAGTAACACCCTCACAATTGTAGCTGATAAAGAGAGTATGGATCTGTGGCACAATAGATTGGGACACATGAACGAGAAGGGGATGAAGATTCTACATTCACAGGGGAAGCTAACCGACATCGATTTTGTAGAAGTCGGTGTTTGCAAGGACTGCATCTTTGGAAAGTAGAAGAGAGTTAGTTTCCAGAAGCGTGGAAGGCCACCTAAAGATCAGAAGCTAGAGTTAGTTCATACTGACGTATGGGGTCCAGCTAGCGTGTCTTCTCTTGGCAGTTCGACATACTATATCACCTTCATTGACGATCACTCGAGGAAGGTGTGTGTATACTTCATGAAGCATAAGTCAGAGGTGTTTGGGATCTTTAAGAAGTGGAAGGCCATGATGGAAAATGAGACAGATCTAAAGGTAAAGTGTCTGAGATCAGACAACGGTGGAGAATACGAGGTGAAGGAGTTCAAGAGGTTTTATGCTCTAAATGAGTTTTGTTTGGAGAGGACTACTCCAGGGATGCCGCAACAAAACGGCGTTACAGAGAGGATGAATAGGACATTGAAGGAGCGTTCCAGGAGCATGCGATTACATGCAGGTTTGCCTAAGATATTTTGGACGGATGCAGTGCATACGACAGCTTACTTGATTAATCATGGGCCATCAGTTCCATTGGATTACAGGATTCTAGAGGAGGTTTGGAGTGGCAAGAAGATCAATCTCTCACATTTGCGAGTATTCAGTTGTGTGGCATATGTTCATATCAGTGACCATGTCAGGGAAAAGCTAGAGGCTAAGTCACCGAAGTGCACATTCATTGGATATAACATTGATGAGTTTGGGTGTCGTCTTTGGGATGAGAAGAACAGGAAGATCATCAGAAGCAGGGATATGATATTCAATGAGGAGGTGATGTACAAGAACATGGATAGTGCCAATGATAGCCAAAGTAGTAAGAGCAGCACTACGGATACAGGTGGATCCGAGTACATGGATTTGGAGGAACTTCCAGACGGAGGTAACAGAGTTAATTCTGACCGAAGAACGGAGGAGGCTCCAGGTGCAAAGATGACTACCCAGGACATGGAGCTTAGGAGGTCATCCAAGGTACCCAAATCGAATCCCAGATATCTCTCATCACTTGATTATTTGCTTTTGACAGATAGTGGAGAACCAAACTACATATATATACAAAGAAACCAATAAAATGTGTGTGTATATATGATTAAGCTTAAAGTACTTAACACACATAATATAAACTCCTAAACTAATTGTACCCAAGCTTGTGATCTTCAACAAAGCTCTATCTTGGAACACTTGCGGATGAAGCTTGAACTTGAATCTTTAACTTAAATTGCGTAGCTTCACTCCACTATTCCGCCAACCTCCATTGGATATGATCGTTATGGCGTAATTCCATCCAACCTCCAACATATTGTTTGTCTATAATAAATAGAAAACCACAAATACTAAACAAACAACATTTGTCGTAAATTATTTGTTAAATATCATCAAAACAAGAAGGCAAATATGTTTCATATCTATACTTTCTACCATGGTTCGTGATGCGGCATAATTATGTACCAAAATTACAAGTGCACAATTGATCAAGTTATAGTATAAAGAGTTATCGATCCCACGAGGAAGGTGTTTTGTAGGAGAAAATATAAAATCGGTTCTTATGTTGTGTGCGTGACAAATAGTAGTGATGAGTGAATGTGATTGTGGAGAGATAATGAGAGTGATAGTGTGTAGATCAATGTGTTTGAGAGCGGATGTGAGTAAAAATAAATGTGATCAATAAGGCAAGAAAGAAGAATGAATAAAATCGAGAAACAAATGAAAATCAAGAATAAAAATAAAATTCAAGAATAAAAGAAAATGCAAGAAATTAAAGATGGTGGGTTCAATTTTAGATATGATCAATTATAGATATGAGTAATCTAAAATTGAACCCACTTCTTAGAAAAGGGTGATTCCCTAGAGGGTTCTAGCCTAAAGACGAATCAAACAAAATGAAAATAAACAAAAAAAAACCTAAACCGAAGAGGGTTCTAGCCTTAATGTGAATAGTGTAAGAAATTAAAATCTAACTACAAAATAAATTGTAAAATCTAAACTACAAAATAAATTACAAGAATTAAATGCAAGAAAATAAATCTACTCTATAAGCATGAAATAAATCTAATCTATAAGCATTCTAGCCTCTTGGCTATTTAACAAGAAAATAAAATCTAATTATAAGCATAAAAATAAATCTAAACTAATAAGTATAGTAAACATCAGTGAATGAGAGCCATTGGATTGAAATCTTATCCAAGAACATTAATTTTCAGCCACTAATCTGTAACTGACTGTACGTCGTATCGATGTCAGCATCGATAGGGGTATCGATGCCAGCATCGATACGGGCATCGATGCTGGCATCGATACGGGCATCGATGCTGGCATCGATGTCCAGCCCACTCCAAATTCAGTCCGAGCTTCCTCCTTGTGTTGGGCTTTTGACAACTTGGGCTTTTGGATAATTCTTGATTTGTTTTGGTTTTGGCTTTGGGCTTTGGCATTTCTTGGGCTTTAATTCTTCCTCTTAGCTTGAGCTTTTGGATAATTTGGAAATTGATTTTTTAATGGGCTTCTTTACTTCATTTCTTCATTTAATCAATGGGTTTTTATTGAGAGATGAGAGTTTGAGATTTATTCTTCATTAACCTGTAATTAAAAGATAAAAACAATTATTAGTGGTATATTTATTCATATAAAATAGATAATGAGGGTATAAAATTATAATAAAATATGATTATCAGTCTGTGACTTACTAACAGTGTAGGTTTCGACGGTAGCTTCGGAATCCGCCTTTAATACAGCAGGATGTTTGATCGACGACCACAGGACATGCTTAGATTCGTATATTGTACAAGCGGTGATGTGCTTACAAGATTGGTGGAGGTACGAGAAATGAACGCAAGACATTGATCGGATGATTGGAATTGAAGATAAATTTGAAGAGTTGGGACTAGCAAATGGGTATAAAGATTAGATAATATTCATTAAATTTTTATTTTTATTTCTTAGCTTTAAATTTGTAATGAATTATTTTAAAAAAAAGTTACAAATGATAGTGATATAGGTGAGTAGGTGCCAACCTAGTTAGGATGTACTCATCTATTGTGATGCGACAAATTCTGAAATAAATTTATACTTGTAAAGGATTTACTGATTAACTCATCTATTGTGATGCGACAAATTCTGAAATAAATTTATACTTGTAAAGGATTTACTGATTATTAATAAAGAAGTTATTTTTATTAAAGGATTTACTGATTATTAATAAAGAAGTTATTTTTATCATCTTTTATTTTTATAATTTTTTGTACTTATAATTTATGTCATTTCAAGTTAGCTAAAAAATTTATGTCATTTTTTATAATTTTTATGTATATTTTATGATTTATGAGGATTTTTAAAAATTTAAAAAAAATTAAAAAAAAACAAAAAAAAATCAGGCCGACCCGGAGCCCAGCCCGCTCAGGCCCGGGTCCGGGCTTCAATTTTGCTCGGCCCGGGCCGGCCCGGATGAACAGCCCTAATTAGAGGCATAAGTACAATTATGCGTTCATCCTTCTTGAAGATACAAGTGTTGTCTCTGCTTATGTGGGTAGCTCCAATATCGAATTGTCATACCTAAAAGCATATGATAAGTATCCATCTCGACCACATCATACAACACCTCATCAACATAGCTACGGCCGATAGAAAAAGGTACCCGACACATCTCATCGTTCTGCACATCATTGCCCTTGCGAATCCAGTCGATCTAGAGAGGTGAGTATTTCTTTGTCTTCAAACCTAACTTATTCACCATATGCTGAGAAATAAGATTCTTACTACTGTGACTATCAATGATAACATTACAAACCTTCTGCATCACAGTGCATCTAATGCGGAAGATATTGTGCTCCTGAGGTGGTTCCTCTTTCTTTATTGCTTCTTTAGTGCTCTTCCCAACTCTAAGGTCTTGTTTAGAGTCATTGTCGCTATTGAATTCATACTATGGAGTAAGATCAGATCATTAGCGACCATCAACGTGTTTTTGAACTCCTACCATGTTCAGACGCTCTATTGTCGATGCAAGTCAATCTACGACAGCCCTAATCTGATTAACATCGGTCTTCAACTCATCGAACTCAGTTCAAGAAATAGAGGTTTCATTGCCTATTATCGGATCAGGAAAAAAATAAGGCTCTGATACTAATTAATGCAGCATGGAAGTGATAAACCTCGGAATCCACCAAGGATGTTCTCTGAATCCACAAAGATCAATCTTCGAATCCACGAAGAGACAACCTCGAATCCACAAAGTAATATAAAAGAGAATTTTATTGATAAAAGTGATCTGATTCATTATTACAATCCTTCTTCTTAAATAGAAAAACAAAGCCTACTCTTAATAAGAATAGAATTCCTGAATGAAAAAAATAATTTAAAACTACCTAAAAGACTCCCTATAATAACGAAAACAAATCATTCCTAATTAAATTAAAATTGAATTTGTTTAATCTAAATTGATTCTAACTTTATTACTAAAAATAAATTAAAGGCTACTTATTTCTAAAATCTTGATAAAAACGAGTGTTGTTGATGGGGTTGTGGGATTCTGCCAAACTAATTGACTTTGTCTCGTCAAGATAGGTGATTTTTATTTATAATATATTAGAATCTGCCTTTCGAATTGGGAAATATGGTTGTTTCTCTGCGACAAGTCAATAATTCATCTGTATCTGCTTTTGACTCGTGAAGGTCCCACTTTTCTATGAATTTACTCGTTATGCGTCCTACATCAGCTTATGGTTATATACTAAAACATGTGCAACAAATGAGTGTAGCAGAAATGAGAATGTTATGATGGTCTTGTCGGTATATACTAAAAGCTAGGATAAGTAATTTGTTTATCCTTAGTAAATTAGAGCTTTCTCCTATTGAGAATAAAATGAGAGAGAATTGACTAATGTGGTTTGGCATGTACTGTAGAGACCTGAGTATAACGGTTAGGAAAACTGATGATATTATAATTGGATATGATAATGGTATACCTAAAAGAACTTAGTTGCCAGTGATTAAGAAGAATATGATAATGGTTGACTTAACAGAGGAGATAATCCATAATAGAACGAAACAAAGTTTTAAGAGTACATACTCAAGATGCAGTATAATGTGCGCAATCGAATAGAAGGTGATGCACAATAGACTATATAAGTCAATGATGTGAAGTTGGCTATATTGAAAGCCACCCACCGGTGGCTCATATTGAGCCACAAATTGTCAGACCTCTCTGTCGACACAGAGTCTGAACATACTGATGGGTCCCACAAGATTTGGACATATTTTCGAGTCCTGTTTGGATTCGGATTAGGAGTTGTTTGGCTAGTTGGACTCCTGTTTGGATTCGGATTGAGGAGTTATTTAGCTAGTTGGACTCGAATTTGAGGGAGATAATAAATAAAGATTGTCTAGGGTTTCTCTATGTATCTTTGACAAAAAAATTGATATTTGTTTTGGCTTTGTAAGGGAGAGAGATCAGAGTTTCTAATCTTCTCCGTCTTCGTTGTAACCTCTTGATAAATAGTGGATTGTCGATCTCGCCAGTTGTGAACGTAGGCATCTTGCCGAACCATAATTAATCCTTGCCTTTTCTTTATGAGGTGGTTGCACATTAGTGTTTGTCTCTACAATTGGTATCAGAGCTACGATGGTTCTTTCTACTGGAGTCAGAGAAGATGAAGTCAAATTCTAACTTGGATGTCAGGTATTCAAAGGGTGCTTCAATCTATGGGATTAAGAAGTTTAATGGCCAGAACAACTTCAATTTATGACAAACACAAGTTAAAGACGTTCTCATCAAGGAGAAGCTTTACAAGGCGTTGAGAGGGGTAAAACCCGACAACATGGAGAAGGATGATTGGGAGGAGCTCGACTTGAGTTCGTGCAACACTATTCATCTATGTCTATCAAAGGATATCGCCTACAACTTTCAAAAGGAGACTTCAGCCAAAGATATCTGGGATAAATTAGAGAGTAGATATAAGAAGAAGAACCTCATGAGCGTGCTTTATTTGAAGAAAAGGTTATACAAGTATCGGATGGATCCAGATAATTCTATGAGTGATCACATAAATGAGTTTATGAATATTATTACCGATCTGTCCAACCTTGATGATATTGTCAAAGATCAAGATAAAGCTATTATCTTGATGTTTGCTTTGTCGGATTCTTATGATACACTAGTTGACATGTTGTTGTATGGAAAAGAAAAGATTTCTTTTGAGGAGGTTACATCGACATTGTTGTCGAAGGCTTCTAGGAAGCAGGATGCTAGTAAAGAGGAGCAAGGTGAAGGGTTGTATGAAAGAGGAAGATCTGAGAAGACTAGGAAGAATAGGAGTCGGTCCAAGTCCAGAAACCGAAAGAATGTCGAGTGCTACTTTTGTCATCAAAGGGGTCACATGAAGTTTGATTGTCCGAAGCTGAAAGCTAAGGCCAGTAAACAGGAGATGAAATCAGATAAGCAGGAAGAAGCATTAGTGGCTCAGGCTTCTTGTGATTATGAGCCAGAAGAAGTTCTGACGAGTACTGTTGGCCTTCTTATTTTGATGATGATTTACAAATAATTTACATCTAATATTGTTTGTCTAGTGTTTGTATTTTATATTTATTCTAGGCAAACAATAAGTTAGAGGATGGATGAAATAACGCATTCACGATCATATCCAATGGAAGTTGGCGGAATAGTGGTTGAAACCTTATAATTTAAGTTAAAGATTCAAGTTCAAGCTTCATACGCGAGTGTACCAAGATAGAGCTTCATTGAAGATCACAAGCTTGGGTATATTTAGTTTAGGTTTATATTATGTGTGTTAGTACTTTAAGCTCAATCATATAAGAATATATTGCATAGAATATGCATATTTATGAAAATATTGTATTTCTAGGTTATAGACTTCATAACAATATTTTATATCTTTTATCAAGTCTATACAATCATTTCATAAGATTTCAAAATGTTGTTTAAGTCAAAATATCAAAATATCAATTTTAGGTTTTCATGTTTTTGAACATATTTGTAAAATAATGATATTTTACATTTGAGAGGTTCTTTTTGAAAACTAATTTTGTTAGCATGTGTATTATCATGTCTACAATCATTTTCCAAAGTTTTACATTTTTCTGAATTTATTTGATATTATTTGAGAAATTCTTTTTCTAACATGTTTGTTTTTATGTATCAGTTCACGGTCGACTACCACGGTTGACCGCGCCTGAGTCCTTTGCATAGTGGGTAGCAGAAACTTTCGCGGTCGACCGCCACGGTCGACCGTCAAGCTGTAAATTCCCACGGTCGACCGTCACGGTCGACCGTCGAACTCTCTGGAAGTTTTCTCAGGTTCAAAAGTACCTCGTGGTCGACCGCGAGAATTTCGATGTCGACCGCCGATAGGCCAATGACTATATTAGGTACAGAATCATATTTCTGATTTTATGGGATTTTTGTTATTTTGTTTGGGGTTTTGGCTGTTGGTTTCTCTTCCTATAAAAACCCCTCAACCCCTCTTCTACCTAGAAGTATTGGAGAAAGTTTTAAACAAGTTTAAGAGGGTTTTACAGTTTGTTTTAAGTTTGGTTTTTTTGTTTACAAAGGAGGAAGCTTACATTACAAATTGAGGGATTCATTCTCAATATTATTCATCATCTCCTTTGAATTTATAGAGAAGTTTTTTAACTCTTTTCTCTAGCAATTTTATTAATTATTTTTATATTCTTATTATTGCTAGTTTGCAATTTGAGTTAGATTTTATTTCACTCATTGTCTACACACACCCACTTGAGCTTATTGTATTTTCATACATAGTATATTTGGGTTGGTGAGAGTTGTAACAATTGAGTATGAGCTTTCATTGTGTTCTCATCTATAGTAGAGAATAAACATTTATTGTATTGTGCCTAATTGTGAGGATACACTTTGTAACACACTTGTACACTAAGAGAAGTGTGTGGCGAGAGTCGGGGATCGTCCCAAGAGGAGTGGCGTCGGTTGACGAATCTAGGGAGAGGTTGTATCCGAGCACTTGAAGGAGACACGTCTAGTTCAACACTTGAGAGGGTGTAGAGTGGGATTACAAGAGTGTGTTAGTTGTAGAGTTTTCGATAAACTAGAAAACCGACATTGTGAGGTGTAAACGTTATTCGGGTGAGCGTAGAAAATCCGGTTGTGATAGTGGATTTCTCTTCGGGAGTGGGGAGCGGAAATGTAGGACGGAAGGTCCGAACTCCATGATCATATTGTGTGTTTGCATTGTTTATTTGCACACTATCACTCTTGTTTTGTTTATGTTTATTTCACTCTTGTGTTAATTTGTATATCCTTGCATATATCTCATAGTATATCTCATTGCTAGGATATATTTCATTAGTTCATATTGCTTATTCTTGCTTGTAACATATTATATATCTATCTTGCAAGAATAATTTGTTAGTTAGCTTTAATTGGCATAAAATCAGATTAGATTAGCATAAGACCCTAATCACCCCCCCCCCCCCCCCACCCCCCCCCCCCCCCCTCTCTAGGGTCTAACAATTGGTATCAGAGCTTGATACTCTTTGATTTAAATGTCTAATCGCCTTGAGTTAAAGATCCAAGTTATTGTTCTTGTGCTAATCTAGTTATGATTGCATTTGTCTTGCTTGCATATATTCACATATATATTATGAATATGAATGTATTTCGTTTAGCTATAATCCAAATATTGCTCCAAAATATAGGAATTTCTCTTATGCTCAATGGTGCTCTAAATTTAAAATATTTGTTGAATCTAGAAATATTGACTTATGGGAAGTTATTGATTGTACTTACATTGTGCCCACATTAGAGAAATCCAAGTGGAGCGATCATGATAATAAAATGTTTACAATGAACAAGTTTTTGTTAGAATTTTTGCTTAATGCTTTTGACTCATCCTTTTCTAACAAATTTGTTCATTTTGATAGTGCTTATAAACTTTGAAAATTTATTGAAGCACGTCAAGGGGACTTGGAGGCAATCCGATAAGCTTTGGAGGATTCTTCTTCAAGTTCATGTGGAGCATCATGCACACGGCCATAAGAGAATAATTCTTGTGTAGTAAGTGATTCTGATTCCGATAATGATTTATCTATTGATGAACTCGCTTGTGCATATGAGAAATTATCGCATGCCTACACTAAATTGCAAAATAATTTTATTGATCTCAAAAGCAAGCATGTTAGTTTAAATCCGATCATGAAAAGCTAGCCTCTAATTTTGATATCATTTCTCAAGAAAATGTTGCTCTTAAAGAAATTGATGATATGTTAAAATTGAAAAATGAAAAATTGACTTCATCCATTTCTTGCTTAACTCATGCTAATAAAGATGCCATGCTAGAAGTAGAATGCATTAGAAATGAATTTGATTCTTTTAAGAATAACCATACATGCTCTACTTTTATTATTAATGATGTTGTGATCAATAATAAATTGAATCTTGTGAAAAACCGTATATCATGCTTAGATTCAACTTTTAACACATGCATTGATAATCATAAGAAACTTATGGATAAGTGTGCTAAATCTAGTGCTATGACTTATAAATCACCTACACACTATGCACACTTGTATAGCAAAGTTTACAAGTGCTTTATTTGTGGTCGTAAAGGCCATTTAGCTAAATTTTGCTATGATGCACACAAATATAAATATGTCAATGCTCCTTGTGCATCTCATCAAGTCTCTTCATCACATGTACATACACATGCACCCATTGTTCATCATAAGCATGCTAATGTGTATCATTGTGATTTTTATGGTAGAGTTTGTCACTTAGCTAAGTTTAATTTGTTTTGATTTGCGAAAAGTTTCTAAATCGTAAAATATTTTAAGTAGACCAACATTGTTTCAAAATATTTCACATTTGTAGAATAATCTTAAAATATCATCTATGTTTGCAAATGTTACTCGTGCACGAACAAATGGTTCACAAAAACAAATGGATCTCTTTCATTGCACAAATTACAATCGGAATGGTCATTTGAATGAATATTATTTTGACCGTGTTAGTGTATCATATGTGTCCAAGAGGGTTCATAACCCTAGGGATTTGAGCTTTAATGATAGGGGTCATGTCACTAAACAAACCGGCACCAAGAATACTTGGGTGCCAAAATAATTTTTAAGCCAAGAATTTTAGTATTTTTATTTTTCTTTTTCTTGGTTTTGAAAAATGTATTTTAAACTTTTATGAAAACAATTCCTTTTATTGGTCAAACTTTTTTGTTTTCATGATTATTGGTTTTGTTTTGATAAGAGGTTTGTATTTATATAACCTCCAGGTTTATTGGGTGTTTATTCCCAAATCATGTTTACCGGATGTTTAAATGTTTATATGGGTTGTTACTAGCTCAAGAGCTAGATATAGTTGCCTCTCTTGATTTTTGAAAATCAATGATGATTTGGCTTTATACTTTTAAAGATGGTTTTTTCCATAGTTCATGATTCTTGTATGTTTTGTAATCTTATTTTTGAACTATGAAAATTTTGTTTTGCTTTGTTCTTTTGAATTCATTATATAAGCACAAATAGATGATTCAAATTTCAAATATGCTTTATAATGTATTCTATGAGTGGTTTGATCAAGTCCTACAAAGAAAGTTTTCTTTATTGATCAAACATTGTTTTTGGATTTACACTTTGATTTATGATTTCATTTGGTTGATTTGAAAACTTTTTGTGTGATTCTCATGTTCTATCTTTTGATTTCATAAATCTATTTTTATACACTATGTTTTTAAAATTGTGTAATAAGACACTTCTTTCATATTAACATATTTATATGTATTCTCATTATCTTTTTTGTATGTGAGTTATGTTTAGCATGATTTTAATCTATGCTTTCTCACATATGTATGCCTTAGCATTCATTTCATACATTCATATGGCATTTTGATAGGGGGAGCAATCCCTATATTTTTTTGTGTTATACTCACTCATGCATATTGATAGGGGGAGCTTTCGCTCTCTTCATTCTTTTGTCTTCCCCTTTTTGATGTTGTCAAAGGGGGAGAAATATTATGAGTATATTCTTTCTTGTTTATATGCATGATATATTATACTTTGTATATTCATTTCCTTTCATGCATATATCCTTTTTGTAAATTGTTTGTCATCATCAAAAAGGGGGAGATTGTTAGTCTTCTTATTTTGATGATGATTTACAAATAATTTATATCTAATATTGTTTATCTAGTGTTTGTGTTTTATATTTATTCTAGGCAAACAATAAGTTGGAGGATGGATGGAATCGCGCATTCACGATCATATCCAATAGAGATTGGTGGAATAGTGGTTGAAGCCTTGTAATTCAAGTTAAAGATTCAAGTTCAAGCTTCATCCGCGAGTGTACCAAGATAGAGCTTCATTGAAGATCACAAGCTTGGGTATATTTAGTTTAGGTTTATATTATGTGTGTTAGTACTTTAAGCTCAATCATATACACACATACACGTTTTGGTTTTTTTATATTATATATATATAGTTATATATATATATACATATATGTTTTGGTTTAGCTACATAGATATGAAACAACAAACATAGCTTTTCACATTTTTATTTGTTTCATATTATATTGTGTTTAAGAATAATTGCATAGAATATGCATATTTATGAAAATATTGTATTTCTATGTTATAGACTTTATAATAATATTTTATATCTTTTATCAAGTCTATACAATCATTTCATAAGGTTTCAAAATGTTGTTTAAGTCAAACTATACAATCATTTCATAAGGTTTCAAAATGTTGTTTAAGTCAAAATATCAAAATATCAATTTTTAGGTTTTCATGTTATGTTGTTTAAGTCAAAATATCAAAATATCAATTTTTAGGTTTTCATGTTTTTGAACATATTTGTAAAATAATGATATTTTGCATTTGGGTGGTCCTTTTTAAAAACTAGTTTTTATAGCATGTGTATTATCATGTCTACAATCATTTCCCAAAGTTTTACATTTTTTGAATTTATTTGATATTTTAAACAGGGTTTTAAAATCAGAAAATTAACTTTCAAACCTGTTTTCTCATATGTTAGTTTACGGTCGACCGCGCCTTTGTTTTTCCCTCAGGAGGCAGCAGAAAATTTCGCGGTCGACCGCCACGGTCGACCGTCAAGCTGTAAATTCCCATGGTTGACCGCCACGGTCGACCGTCGAACTCTCTGGAAGTTTTCTCAGGTTCAAAAGTGTCTCACGGTCGACCGCGAGAATTTCACGATCGACCGCCGATAGCCCAACGGCTATATTAGGTACAGAATCGTATTCCTGATTTTTTAGGATTTTTGTTGTTTTGTTTGGGGTTTTATCTGTTGGTTTCTCTTCCTATGAAAACCCCTCAACCCCTCTTCTACTTAGAAGTATTGGAGAAAGTTTTAAACAAGTTTAAGAGGGTTTTACAGTTTGTTTTAAGTTTGGTTTTTGTTTACAAAGGAGGAAGCTTACATTGCAAATTGAGGGATTCATTCTCAATCTTATTCATCCTCTCCTTTGAGTTTATAGAGAAGTTTTCTAACTCTTTTCTCTAGCAATTTTATTATTGATTTTCATATTCTTATTATTGCTAGTTTACAATTTGAGTTAGATTTTATTTCACTCATTGTATACACACACCCACTTGAGCTTATTGTATTTTCATACATAGTATATTTGGGTTGGTGAGAGTTGTAACAATTGAGTGTGAGCTTTCATTGTGTTCTCATCTATAGTAGAGAACAAACATTTATTGTATTGTGCCTAATTGTGAGGATACACTTTGTAACACACTTGTACACCGAGAGAAGTGTGTGGCGAGAGTCGGGGATCATCCCAAGAGGAGTGGTGTCGGTTGACGAACCTAGGAAGAGGTTGTATCCGAGCACTTGAGGGAGACACGTCTAGTTCAACACTTGAGAGGGTGTATAGTAGGATTACAAGAGTGTGTTAGTTGTAGAGTTTTTGGTAAATTAGAAAACCGACATTGTGAGGTGTAAACGTTATTCGGGTGAGCGTAGAAAACCCGGTTATGATAGTGGATTTCTTCCCGGGAGTGGGGAGCGGAGACGTAGGACGGAAGGTCCGAACTCCGTGATCATATTGTGTGTTTGCATTGTTTATTTGCACACTATCACTCTTGTTTTGTTTATGTTTATTTTACCCTTGTGTTAATTTGTATATCCTTGTATATATCTCATAGTATATCTCATTGCTAGGATATATTTTATTAGTTCATATTGTCTATTCTTACTTGTAACATATTGTATATCTATCTTGCAAGAATAATTTGTTAATTAGCTTTAATTGGTATAAAATCAGATTAGATTAGCATAAGACCCTAATCATCCTCCCCCCCCTCTAGGGTCTAACAAGTACTTCACACAATTATTTATTAGACGGCTGGTTGTTAGACTCGGGCACATCCTACCATATGTGTCCTTACAAGGAGTGGTTTTCTACCTACAGACCAGTTGAAGATGGAAACGTCTTGATGGGTAATGATGTTACTTGCAAGACGGTTGGGGTAGGCACAGTTCGAGTTTAGATATTTGATGGGGTGGTGAGAACTCTGACAGAAGTAAGGCATGTTCCAGCTTTGCGAAAGAGACTGGTTTCTATGGGAACTTTGGAGTCTAGTGACTATAGGTTTGTAGGGGATAATGGATTCTAAAAGTTCTTCACGAAGACAAGGTGATGATGATAGGTAAACGACATGGTAATCTATATTTCCTTGAGGGAAAGGTGATTATAGTAGCTGTTGCAGTATCCCAAGTCAAGGAATCTGATTTAATATCTAATTGATTGTGGCATATGCACCTTGGGCATATGAGTGAGAAGGGTATGACCATTCTCAGCAGACATGACCTACTTGACGGTGAGAAGATATCAAAGCTTGACTTCTGTGAGCATTGTGTCTTTGGGAAGTAGTGCAGGGTGAAGTTTGGTACTTCGGAGCATCGCACTAAGGGTACGTTGGATTACATTCATTCGGATGTTTGGGGTCTAAGCAAAGTTAAGTCTTTGAGTGAAGCTAGGTGGTTCGTGATATTTATCGATGACTTCTTGCGGAGAGTTTGGTTGTACACCATGAAGGAGAAATCTAAAGTCACTGATTTGTTTATTAGATGAAAGACAATGATCGAGAAGCAGACTAGCAGAGTTGTCAAGCAGATTTGGTTAGATAATGGGGGTGAGTACACCTTTGATCCATTGGAAGAGTATTGTAGGGAGCAAGGCATTGTCAAGAATTTCACAGTAGTGCGAACTCCTCAGCAAAATGAGTAGCGGAGCATATGAATCACACCCTACTAGAGAGAGCATGGTGCATGCTATCAAATTCTTGTTTGGACAAGTGTTTATGGGCTGAGGCATAAACACGGCGTGCTATCTCGTGAATCATTCATCGAATATATCCATTGATTCGAAGACACCTATTGAAGTATGGTCTGGTACTCCCTTTGATTACACTCATTTGAAAATCTTTGGTTGCCTTGCTTATTTTCACGTTCAGGAAGATAAGATTGGTGTGAGAGCCCGAAAGGGTATATTTTTGGGTTATCAAAATAGTGTGAAGGGATACAGATTATGGTGTCCTGAGTGAAAGAAATGTGTAATCAGTCAAGACGTGACATTCAATGAGTCAGCCATGCTAAACTCAAAGAGTGTAGATGTGGGAGACATTAGTTCGGTTGGAAACACCAGTTCGGAGGGAATCAGGTTGGGTGGAAGTGGTGAAGATTTTTTGGAGGTAGAATTCACAACTCCACCAATGTCTAATGATGAGGCAAAAGTAGAATTGGAGGTTCCAAATGAGGGGCCTATTCAGCAACAACAATAACCGTCCTTGGCAAGTGATAGAGAGCAAAGACCCAATGCGGGGAAGGCACCAGTTAGTTACGGTTTTGAGGATATGGCAACCTATGCTATATCTGTGTATGGAGATGAGCCTGTTACCTACAATGAGGCTATGAGAGGTGATCGTAGCAAGAAGTGGATGACGGCTATGAGGGAGGAGATGGAGTCCCTTCATAAAAAACCATGATTTGGTGGAAGAACCAAATGGGAAGAAGCCGATTGGGTGCAAGTGGGTCTATACGGTGAAGGATGGTTTTCCAAGCTCCGGTGGAAGTACAGGTGTACGGTACAAGGCAAGATTGGTGGCAAAAGGGTATGCACAACTAGAAAGTGTTGACTATAATAAAGTTTTCTCTCCGGTCGTGAAGCACACCTCTATCTGGGCCCTTTTAGTGATGGTTGCCCAGTATGACATGGAGCTCGAGCAATTAGATGTCAATACTGCATTCTTGCATGTAGATTTGGAGGAGGACATTTATATGTCACATCCCAGTGGATTTACAGTTGATGGTAAGGAGGATTATGTGTGCAAACTGAAGAAATCATTGTATGGATTAAAACAACCGCCGTAATGGTTTAAGAGGTTTGACACATTTATGATACTGTAGAAGTTTACACGGAGTGAGCTTGATCATTGTGTGTACTTTAGGCAAGTTGGTGGTTCTTTCATCTATTTTTTGCTCTATGTTGATGATATCTTATTGTCTCACATAGTATGGTGGAAGTCAACAAGCTGAAGAAGAAGTTGAGTTTTGAGTTTGAGATGAAAGATTTGGGTCCTGTGAAGAAGATACTTGGGATAGAGATTGTTCGAGATAGGAAGAAGGGGGATTGTGCCTTTCTCAAAGGCGGTATGTGGAGAAGGTGTTGGCTCGTTTTGGGATGCAAAACTCGAAGCAAGTTAGTACTCCATTGGCTCCTCACTTAAAACATTCAAATCTTGCACATACGGTCAGCTTGGTTAGTCGGTATATGGAAATATGGGTAAACAGCACTGGCAGGATGTCAGGTATATTTTACGGTATCTTCAAGGATGGTTAGATGTCAGTTTAGTTTATTCAAAGACTGGAGAGTCGCATGTGAGAGGGTTCATGGATTCGGACTATGTGGGTGATTTGGACAGGTGTTGGTCCACTCGTGAGTATCGTTTTGTTCTTGCCGACGATCCGATCAGTTGGAGTTCTATGTTATAGTCTATTGTAGCATTGTCTACTACAGAGGCAGAGTACATGGTAGTAACAGAGATGATTAAGGAAGTAGTGTGGATACATGGCTTGGTTGGTGACTTGAGTATATCTCAAGAGGTTGTTGAAGTGCACTGCGACAGTCAAAGTGCAATTCATCTTGCAAAGAATCAAGTCCATCATACTCGCACCAAGCATATTGACGTACGATTTCATTTTATCCGTGAGATAATTGAGAGTGGCAAGATTCAACTGACGAAGATTGACACTATAGAACCCGGCAGACTTGTTGACAAAGGTTGTTCCAATAGTCAAGTTTGAGCACTGTCTCAACTTGATCAATGTTCTTCGGTGTTGAGGCCCTTCGGGGCGATTTGATGACGATGGTTGTTGAAGAGATCAGATGTTACTTGGCTGATGAAGACTATTGGTGGCTTACCAATTTCGCCAAGGTGGAAATTTGTGAAGTTGGCTCTATTGAAAGCCACCCACCGGTGGCTCATATTGAGCCAAAAATTGCCAGACCTCTCTGTCGACTACAAAATCTGAACACACTGATGGGTCCCACATGATTTGGACGTGTTTTCGAGTCCTGTTTTGATTCGGATTGGGGAGTTGTTTGGCTAGTTGAACTCCTATTTGGATCCAGATTGGGGAGTTGTTTGGCTAGTTGGACTCTTGTTTGGATCCGGATTGGGGAATTGTTTGGCTAGTTGGACTCCAATTTGGATTCGGATTGGGGAGTTGTTTAGCTAGTTTAACTAGAATTTGAGGGAGGCTATAAATAAAAATTGTCTGGGGTTTCATTATGTATCTTTGACAAGAAAAATTAATATTTGTTTTGGCTTTGTAAGGGAGAGAGATTAGAGTTTCTAATCTTCTCTGTCTTCATTGTAACCTCTTGATAAATAGTGGATTGTGGATCTTGCCGGTTGTGGATGTAGGCATCTTGCCGAACCACGATTAATCCTTGCCTTTTTTGTGAGGTGGTTGTACATCCGTGGTTGTCTCTATAAATGATTATAACTAAAAATTTATATTAATCGGTTCGCAAATGTACTGGAAACGATTTACTGGAACTGTACAACAGTTTAAGGAGGAATCTAGGAAATCACACAACTATGCCACAATCCATTTGTATAATATATGATGCTATGACTAAGATGATGCTTACAAATTGAATCTTAATTTTTAACATCCCAAAGCCAATGAGAATGTTTATGTTCATAAGCTTTTGCTACTAAAAGAATAAAAAAACGTATTCATAATGCAATTACAAATAAACGTTACAGTTTATTCTTAAGCACGAGAATATAAGCTTTTGCTACTTTATTAACGACTAAGTCAATCAAAGGCTAAGATTTACCACGGATAAAAATGAGATGATATAATCCAAGGTGACAAGTCAAAGGCAAGATACATTTTGGAGCGAGACAAGATACATTTATACTTGTCCACATTTAGAATCACTAAAATTTGCAAAACTTTTAAAGAAACATTGAAAAATGACAGGTGATCAAATATTTCATCTAACTCTTAAACTTTGTTAATAGTATTTCTCGAAGTTTAAGGAGTTTTTTTTGTCATGAGACTTACTATTAGTTTAAGTTAATTAATTTTATTTAATTTATAGTTAGATGAGAGGAAGTGAGGGAGAGGGGATATAGGGAAAGGTAACTTAGCAAATATCTTCTTGTTGGATTGTGTCTTTGATTCTTTGTAGAACTTCAAGAGAATTAGATAGGGTTAGAGATCTATCATGATTAGGAGTTTGGGTTCCATCATGATTAGGAGTCTGAATCATATTCTAATTAGGAAGTTAGGCTAGAGATAGGGTTTTGATTTTCCTATATATATTCTTCTATTGTTGGAGGAAAAACTAAGAAGAAGAGAGTAGAGAGAAGATGTAGTAGAGAGAGAGAGAGAGCCAATATTCTTGTAATCTAGGGTTAGCAGAGGACGTAGCCTTATTCAAGAATATTGTACGAGAGGCGAGGGTTTCGTGATCTTTATCCGTGCAAAAGATTAAAAAGAGTTGGCTTTGGAGAGAATATGAGAATTGATTATGTATGTGAGGTTGAGAGATTGAGACGAGAGTTGAGTAGTTCCTCTTGTAGTTCTCCCTGATACATAGTGAATTTCTCGTATTGTTTCCACGTGGGCGTAGGTCGAAGTTGGTCGACCGAACCTAGTAAATCCCTGTGTTCTTTTTTCTTGATTGTGGTCATTTTATATCTTGTTGATTGTGTGTTGGCTTCAGAGTTGCGCATATTGTAGTAGACGGGGAGAGTGAAATTCTCCAACAAGTAGTATCAGAGCTATGATGATGGTGATGGATCCAGGAGCGAATTTGCAAGATAGAAGACGACGTCGTGTAAGATTGAAGATCGGCGTTACAAGAATCAAGATGAAAAGAAAAATAAAAATAAAAATAAAAATAAAAAAATTGTAGCAGCGGCACACTGTAGCAGCTGAGAACTATAGCAGGAACACTGTAGCAATGCGGTGTGTACTGTTCACACAGATCCAACGGTTGAGATTGATTTGTCTTTTGATCGAGGATTTAGAAGCGGATTTTGGTGATCCGTTTTGACGTGCTGAGATCGTTTTTGAAGTCGGTTTTATCAAATTCAATCTCTACAGTGACTAATTTGAATTTTGATCGTGGTTAGAGAATGATGACTTCTTCGGGTCTGAAGTTTGATATTCCGTTATTCAACGGCAAGACAAATCTGATGGCAGATAAGGAGCATGAGTTGGTTAGTGTGCAGACTAGAGGAGGACAGTGCCAGATTAGGTGGAGCTTGCAAGCTGGCACGACCGAGTGACACGCAAGGTAATGGAGATGGTGGCATTGGACTTGAAGACGATGAACACTCATATATTCGGTCCAAGCCAAGTGATGGAGGAGATAGAGGCATCCGGCTCGTAGTGTGGAGTAGGAAAGGTGCACCGATATGATTCGAGACTAGCGATGCAGGTGGAGCATAAGGACAACAACTAAGGGGAGGCTATTGTCAGGCTCAAGTTGGGAGGATAAGCATGATTGATTTGCTTTTATTGTCAGAGGTGGCGAAGATCTCTTGGTGCACATAAGAGAGGTGGAGGCGCCACTGTGAAGCAGATGATAGCGAGGGTCACGAGACAACCAGTAGTTGGAGTGCATGTGTTCTGATTAGGACTGTGTCTACTTCGATTTGAAGTGCGAAAGAAATAGAAGACTCTAGCGAGAGAGGCAAAGTTTCAAGACGACGATGATATATCTTCAAGGGAGTTTCAGAATCAAATCCAAGGTGGAGATTGTTGGGATTGTGTCTTTAATTCTTTGTAGAACTTCATGAGAATTAGATAGGGTTAGAGATCTATCATGATTAGAAGTTTGGGTTCCATCATGATTAGAAGTTTGAATCATATTCTAATTAGAAAGTTAGGCTAGAGATAGGGTTTTGGTTTTCCTATATATATTCTTCTATTGTTGGAGGAAAAACTAAGAAGAAGAGAGTAGAGAGAAGATGTAGTAGAGAGAGAACCAATATTTTTGTAATCAATGGTTAGCAGAGGGCGTAGCCTGATTCAAGAATATTATGCGAGAGGCGAGGGTTTCGTGATCTTTATCCGTGCAAAAGATTACAAGGAGTGGGCTTTGGAGAGAATATGAGAATTAATTATGTATGTGAGGTTGAGAGATTGAGAGATGAGGGTTGAGTGGTTCCTCTTGTAATTCTCTCTGATACATAGTGAATTTCTCGTATTGTTGCCCCGTGGACGTAGGTCCACATAAATCCCGATGTTCTTTTTTCTTGATTGTGGTCGTTTTATATCTTGTTGATTGTGTGTTGGCTTCGGAGTTGCGCATATTGTAGTAGGCGGGGAGAGTAAAATTCCCCAACACTTCTCTCAATCATTCTCTTTTTAGAATTATGCATGGCAAAACAATAGATTAATTCGCATAATTAGAGGTATATTAATTAATTCAGTCATTGTGGGAGATCTTGAGTATAAATCCTATTCGAAACACTTCATAGGATTTGCATTAGGAGAATTGCTTATCAAACATATTTGCGTAAGGTTGTAAACAAGTTGTATTTGGGGGTAGATATGTAAAATACCCTGCAAGGAGGAGGAGGGAACAGAAGTGAAACGGTACCTGCGAGGAGCTCGTGAGAAAAGAAATGACCCGCGATCCATTCGGCAACTCACTAGAGAAACATAGAAGTTTTGAGACAGTTTGAGAAATTTTACATTTAATTTTATATGATTTGTGAAATTATTATTACCAATTCCCGCCTCTCGGATGTTTTTGTATATAGCCTTCTATGTATTTCTTTATTTTATTTCCTATAAAAAAGATGATTTAAATGTAAATACAAAACTTTGTTGGTTATTATGCAAAAATGTACGAAATCATACCAATACAATCTATCTTAAGTCTCCACAAAACCCTAACTACTCCTTAATCTCTTCATATTACTCAAAAATCACTTGAAAAAAACACGACAACAACAATGCATCTGCTAACTCAAACTCTAGACAAAAATGACAGACGGTCGAAGAGATTATATCTTTTCCTCTCGCAGAAGCCCTAGAATCCCTCTTCGAGTTCTGAAATGAAAAAGAAGAGCACTAAAAAAATAGACATTTTCTTACGGGCCGAATTTATTGTATTATACAGTACTAAAATATATCAGTTGAATTTGTTAGATTAAATGCATTTTTTACAAGTGATTTTTGCGTCAAATTAAGAGATAAGAGTAGCCATGGTTTTGTGGGACTTAAGAAAGCACGTTAAGCAAGTGTCAGGTGCGCTCCAGCTTCTGTTAGTAACGGAAATGCCACGCTCGTCCCGAATACGGAGGGTCGGGATTCAATGTGATTTTAGGGCGTTTTGACGAGAGATCATGATAGGGGCGGGGGGTTATTTTGGTAAGGGATGAAATTTTGGGTGGACGCAAATGCCCTCGTCGAATATCATTGGTTGGGAGTTTTAGTTTCCTGTTAGAAGTAACCTTCACCTTTGAGGGCCAAAAAAAAAAGGAGGGTGATAAGTTGTTATTTTGCTCAGCATCTTACTAAAGACTAGTAATTAAATCTTCTAAAGTGGTAATATTTGAATACAAGCACTAATTAGTTTTGTATAGAGAGCTCTCGTAAGATGTGAGAATACATAAGGACGAGATGAAAGAGAGATGAGTACGTGACTGCCGACGTAGTAATAAGCTTGTAAAGAACTAAGTGAAAGAGGTGTACGTAACTGAGATTACGAGCCGGCCGTTTGAGGTTAAGAATTAATTAGAAAGTGAAATGACTGATTAGTGAGGTAATTAGTAAGGTGGGTGGTTCATTATCAGTACTAGTACAGTTGAGTGTAGAGGGTTTCTCTTATCATTGGGAATGATCAAACTTAGCGTCATGGAGAACATTGTTAAGGTATAGATTGCTATAGTTTTTGGATGAGTTAGTTAAGGTTGACAGAAATAATTATGCTGGACTTGGTCCTTTAATAAAAAAGAGCATATATATAGAACAGGTTTGGATGAAGGGTGATTAGCCGGCATTTGTCGCGAAATGAGAGCATGAATAGAGGGGGAAGAGTACATGGTTGATTGAGATAAGGTCACAACTGCATAATGAGCAATGGATAATTCACTTTCTAGGCCATAAACTTGTCTATTTATTTATTTTTGAGACATAGAATGTGTATAGGAAAATTACTTCCATCTCCTTCACGTTTTTAAACATACGCCCTAAGCATTACATATGTCGCCTCATAAAAGCCAAATTAACTAGAATTCATTGAAAGCTACAAAAACAGCAAGGAAAAACAAAGAAAGAGAACTCAAAAATGAAGGATGGAAGTGCACGCATATGAAAAGTGAAAAGCGAAAAATGAAAACTGAGGAAGCACAGTCGTTTGTTATGGTCGTAATTCGTATAATTCTCTGGTATGGTTGATTTGTAATTACGAAAGTAGAGCGTCCATTGCGCATAAGAGAAGTTACGGGTTGATTTTAAGCTAGCTAGATCAAATTTAAGCTTGAGATTTCTCGTTATTCATATATATATAATTCTGGCTGTCAGTTGCATAGAAATTGATGCATATAACATACTAGTTTTGTTGGTGTATTTCAATATAAATTCTAAAACATCCACATATTTCCTTGAAAAAAAGTATAACATAATGGGCAGCTTAGATGGACCAGTCATTAGAAAATCCTCACAATAGAAGATTAATATTTGAAGCAATGTTACAATATTAAACGTTGGGCACCCCTAGGCGCCGGACTTGGCGCCCAACGTTTAGACGCCTAGGCGGGCGTCTAAACGGTTTTTGTGCTTTTTTTCTTTTTCTTTTTTTTACTTGTGATACTTGAAGATAAATATATATATATACTCAATCAACAATGCATAAATACAAAAATGCCAACACATATGCTATCCAAACTATAATAGTCAATCAAAGATGCATACATACTAAATGGCAAGGTATATAATATCCAATAACTAGAAGTTTAGGTTCCAAAATATCAGCAAAAAGACAGTCAAACAGGTTCAATGTGTAATTCTTAGACAGAATCTCAAAACAAGAACTCACATGTGTAATTTCCCTTATTGTTGACTTATTTTTTGTAGATCAAAAATTGCAACTTCATTCGTTATTGCTGCAACTTCAAAAACTGCTACTTATTATTGTTCTATTTTGTAGGTCAAAAACTGCAACTTCATTCCTTATTGCTGCAAGCCTACAACTATTACTACTGTTGTGTTTCAATATGTTGTTTCTCAAGGGCCTTATTATATTAAGTTAATCTTTGAACAAATGCAGAGAATGAACATGACAAAACCAAATGTACAATTGTAATCTTTGAAAAAAACTCTGTATGTATAGTTGTAATCTTTGAACAAATGCAGAGAATGAACATGACAAAGCCAAATGTAGGGAGCATAATTTTATTGATCATGAGAAACTATAGCAACAGTCCTGTTGGCTACTCAATTAAACTTATTATTAACTTATAAACTTCAAATTGAACTTCAAATTAAACTGTACAACCAAACTTAATATTAATCTCTGAAATACTCCAATGAGCACTTAAAGAACTGTACAACCAAAATTGTTTTGCTTATAACAACAAGAATTACTTATAAACTTAATATTAACTTAAAATTAAACTTCAAACTAAACTTAAACAATTAAACAATTAAACTTAAACAATTAAACTTAAATATTATTTATATTTAAAGACCATTTACTTTAGTCCTACTTACAGTCTTACAGAGATGAAGCTGACTCCCAGGTTGAAGACGAGCTAGAAGTCAGAGATGAGAACGACGACGAGTAACTTTGACGAGATCGAAGACGAGCTCCCAGGTTGAAGACGAGCTCGGAGGTTGAGATCGAAGACGAGCTGACTCCCAGGTTGAAGACGAGCTAGAAGTCAAAGATGAGAACGACGACGAGTAACTTCGACGAGATCGAAGACGAGCTCCCAGGTTGAAGACGAGCTCGGAGGTTGAGATCGAAGACGAGCTCCCAGGATCGAAGACGAGCTCGACGAGCTCCCAGGATCGCTCGACGAGATCGAAGACGAGCTCCCAGGATCAAAGACGAGATTGATGTTCGTGGCGAAGTCGGGTGATTGGATTAGAGCTAGTTTTACTTTAGTTCCTGGATTTTGGTTTTGGGGTTTAGGTTTTGGATTTGGGTTTTTTAGCGTCGAGACCTTTTTTTTCTTTTAATTGTGGGGTGGGCTGCGTAAGCGGCCCGCTTAGCCTTGGACTACCGCCTTGGCGCTCCCAACACCTAAACATGACCGTTCAGGGCATTTTTGCACGCCCTAAGCACCGCCTCCGTCTAGGCGGCCGCCCATGCCGTTTTTTACAACACTCATTTGTTTTTTACAACACTGATTTGAAGTACTATCATTTCGAAGAGGTTCCATGCCTTCAAATATCTTCTTGGAGCAAAGACCCAAAAAAATCCCGCCTAGGATTTTTATTCACTTCCACTATCAGAATGTCAATATATAAATACATAAATTCATCACGTCGGCATCCCATATTTCCTTTTTCTTCAAAATTATGGTTTTCAATAAATCTTGTATGTATTGCAAGATTACTAGTTCGAAAGCACGTGGATAATATATCCGTAACATGCAGTACTTTTCTTTAAGTAGATATTGATTCAGGTTCCTGGGAAGGAAGAAGACAAAAAATAGTAGTACTTGATTAATGAAGTAAACAGATACTTTAGAAGAAAGTAGCTGAAGCGCAGAATGAAAAAGTTGGCCTGCAGCTATCCTCTGAATTGCTAAATACTGGATAAAATACAGTAGACGCTTCATTTCCCCACGATTGCCAACAACTTCTATGGGAGCATAGCTTTCTCCATCAAAAAAATTATTTGTCCATCAGTTGTAGTGGCAACTAACATTCCATATCAGTCCAATCAGTGGGAAAAATGCATCAAAACTACACCAAACCAAGCTAATAATACAGGAAAATGATAGGGGCACACCCCCTCTCTCATTTGCTACAGTACACCGGGCCCCACATGAGATTTTAAAAATTTAAAATCTCATATGGGGCCCGGTACACTGTAGCAAATAAGAGAAGGAGTGTGGTTGGAGGTGTGGTTGAGGGTGTGCCCCTAGTGCCACCCAATAATACATGTGTTCTAACCGTAACACCAAAAACTATAAACTTTTAGAGCCATATCACATCTCCAACTTCGTTATCCCAATATAAGGAAAAGGAATATTATTACTTAAAAACTCGATCAACTATTCTCACAACCAAATGCTATAATACACCAACAAAAATGTACATAAGATACAAACAATAAGAAAACAAAAAACATCACCTGCTCATTTTCTAAGGAAAGGGGTACCTGAACAAGCACCTTCTAATAGAGACAGCAATGTCTCCAGGTTTTATAGGATGGAGAAGCATAACACATGCACTCAAGCACATAACCACACTAACCGTTGCAAATAAAACGAGGCGTGTACCTGTGATTGTGCAAGGAAAACTGTCTGTCCAAAATTTTTGATGCCAATCAATTGGTTGATTTGCGTAGCGGTATTTTCTGTTCCCCATTGATTTATCCATAAACGGAATATTTTCATTTGAGCATGAACAATCTCCATTATTTGCCTCGCCATCCTGGGATATATCGACGAGTTACAAATAGCCTCCAGGAAAAGTTAATGAATGGACAGGTAAGTTTCATATACTAAATTCAAGTTTGTTAATAAAATTTAGAAGCAGAAACATCAACATATCCTAGCTGAGAGTAGTAAACCAATCTCGATTCTTTGCAATTGATTTGAAATAGTTATGAAAATAAAAGGCTAAAACCTTCTCACTCCTATGAGACATATTTTCCTGCTACTAGAATTAAAAAATTCATATAGTAAAAACCGATAACTAAATGAACATTTATCTCATTAACATTGCAATAGCTCATAAAAAACTCCCAACTAAAATTTTTTCTTTTTAAAGAAAATATGAGAATCTAATTGTACCTGAATCTTTGCACTGACAGAACAGCTTAGAGGCATACTATCCCTCTGCATCCAATTGGTATCTACCCCCGATCTCGCATAATGTAGAGCCCTCTGATTAATAATTTCTTTAGCACGGTCTACATATCCTTGAAGTAACTGTAAATCGTCTTCAGGCATTATGCATTCTGAATCCTGAATCCCCGCAGTACCAATCATAACATCCAAATAATTCATTATTACTTCCAGGACATTGACAAGCTCATTCTCAACAGAAATCTTCAATAAGCAAGTTAACCTCTGAAGATTTGTTGAATTGGAGACAGCTTCACTCGCACCTTTACAAGGCTCCTTGAGCAACCATCCAATATCCAGAAGCAGTTCCGATATTGCTGTTTGTTTTGCTACAAACAGCTCACAATAGCTAGGATTAGGACAAGAAATATCAATTTGTGATGTTACACTTTCCACAAGAGATCCATTGAGTACTGCTTGCATCCGCCCTAGTTCTGAACATATATGCTTGTTGCCTATAAGGATAGGAATGAAATTTGAAATTCCAGATTCATTCTCAACCTACAAAGGAAAAGTCCACCGGTCTATAATATCTCAATGAAATTAAGAACATTCAATTTAACGAGCTATTATTACATTTTCAATGTCCAATCTAAATACCACAGAAGTGTTCTAGTCATTTGAATGGCATGAACTTAGGTAGATGCTGGTGTTATTGCATAGCTATGCCTTGGAGAACCAGTAAGTACGTGTACACAATATTTTCATACCTTGAGGAACATTATCAAGAAATTTTAAATTGAGGGATTGGAGAAGACCAAAGTTCAAAAAGAGATTGAAGATACTCAGAATGTAAACAAAGAATGACTTCCAAGCAAAAAACCAGAAATTTGACAATATCATGTAACATACTTACCCTTTTAGCCAATTACACGAGACAAATTGAGTTTACTATATGAGGCAAGGCGGCAGAATGGAAAAGCATTGAAGCAATCAAGAGGTGTATCTCTGATGTTAGACATAAAGTTAAACAGTTGTAACCGGTTGGCATTTTAACATAAGCAGACGAGTGTGAATGCAACCACGAGGTTGGAAAGAACAAAATAAACTTCGCACATTAGGCATCCAAGTATGTTTGTGTATATGCATACGCGTATTTGTGTATAATCGTGTATGCATAGACACAAACGTACTGAGAAATTTACAGTACAGCAGTGGACCAGCTACGAATTCATCATAAATTTATGAATAAGTTCATTAGTAATACAAAGCCATACATAAATTCAATTACAATACCAAATGAAAGCCTGAAACACACAAAATGGAAGCCCAGCCCGTATTATACACTACTTTATATAATTATAAGCATTGGGTATACATACAATATAAACTTTATATGTGTTTATTCCACTGTTATAAATAGCGGTAAATAGCGGCGCTAATAGCGTTAGCGGTCCCTTCCCGCGATGCTATCGCCCACTACGCTATCGCGCAATAACGGTGACATATTACGGAATATGTTTGTTCGCAAAAGCAGCCAATAATGTGTCATAACGGTAAATAGTGAACGATTGCATTCGAAATTTACTTTTTGACTGCTATTTAAAAACGGTTTGAGGCTTACTTTTTTAAAATTAAACTCAACCATTGATCATTGCATTCCGCCGTCTCCTGTGATTTTCAGCATACTCCCGCCACCTCTCATAGCCTCTGGCACTTATCTTGATACTTCCTCTCACCTCCATCGTGAGCTTCTCTTAAGACAGTCCTGTCACCGCTAAGCTCTTCTTCTCAAAGACGACTTTTTGACTCCTCCAGTCATCTTCGGTATTACGTGATGGTTACATATCTATTTCATGTTTAGGATCTCTTTAAATCATCCAATATGTACTTTTAGATTTCTTAGATTTTTCTTTAATTTTTTTTTTTAGTATTTATACATATCTAAATTAGACTGCTATTTGACTTTGCACTTTTTACTGCTATTTTGCCGCAATAGCCCGAAATAGCATCAGCGATGCATCACCGCTACACGATGTTATCCGCTATCGATAACCTTGGTTTATTCACATGGAAAATATCCAATTTGTATCATGTGATTATCTGCGAGTATTAATGCCTGATATGTATGCCATATTGCTACAGTTTCCTTTAGAAGAGTCAATGCCTCAGAGCTAGACCACCAAGCAAAACCTAGAAGCAGCCCCTCCGTCAATATTCATTCCCATAATCAAATTTCTCATAATTTATTAATCAAGTTTGAAAACTAGTGCTTCTTAATGTGTATCACATGCTTGAACCACCTCAGTAGCGATCATAAGAAACAAATGAATTATATAGAAGTTAAGAAAGAGAACCATTTAACATTGTAGAGACATCTGCGATTTCTCAGCATTTCATCTTCCTTTGGCTTATAACCGCCTCCATGATCTCCATCCTTGTTTTTTCCCCCTTGTTAACACCCACCCATTCCTCTCATTCCTCCATCATCGTCCTCCTAGATGGATCTTGTTCTCAACCGCTATAGTGCTTGTCCTTGTTAGCTCACCATGATACCGATGCCCAACAGAATGGCAATGACGATTACAATCAGCTCAAACCAACCCAGCATAATGGATTGTTCACTAATGATTAAATGACAATTTAAAACACACTTATATTAAATGTTTACATGAAATATCTACCAATATTTGGACCCATAAACCAACAGCTTATTCAGTTGAACATGTCACATATAATATCTTCTTGTAGTTGCACATGTTCTCCAATCTACTTGCTGAAGTTAACATGAATAATACATCTAAGTATCAGATTTATACAGCCTGGTGGCTTACCTTAATTTACACTTTATGGGACTCAATTACCTCATCTATTCTTTAGGCCTTGCAATATTGTGAAACATTAATTACAGAACATCATGATAACATTAAAAGTTACTCTACAAAATTAAACTGAAACCAGAACTTAAAGCAAAACACAAAACTCAGAAGTAGTAAAGAGCACCAAAATGTGTTATAACAAACCTCAATAAAAGCAGGACCAAATATTCTTGAATTTGTCTGACCTATACGAATCCTGAACATTTCATGATCGGATTCTTGGCAAGAATTCTCATTTCCATCATAAGGCAGGATTTTCCCATGAGATATGGGACAGCAAGAATCGAAAACCACATATTTTCCAACAAAGGACACAAGAAACCTGCAAGACCAGACACAAAGCTAAACTTTATTGTTCTCCAGACGGACAAGTTAAGTACTTATAGTTAATAGAGAACAAAGCATGAAAGCTATTGATCACAAAATGTAAAATCATCGAATATACCCTCTATAAGAAAAATACGTAAACACGTGATTTGACAATTGAAACTTCTTCTTTCAGAATACAGGTTTGTTAGCTGTGTTTAATAGAACATGAAGCCTGAAAATTTATTGTTCATGAAATGTCCAATCGTCACAGTGATCCAGTTTAAGAAGAACTTCTCGTATGCGATCTGACAGTAAAATAGAAGTGTGACAGGAAGAACACTTTTAGCTAATGTTACAAGTGTGAGAGATGGTTAGCTAGTTAAGAGAGAACATATGCGAATAGTCGAAGTCCAAATGAGGATTTCCACAAAAAACAACTATTTGTGACAAAATGAAAAAACAAAAAAGATAGAAAAATAAGGGAAAAAGAAAATAATAACAGAATCTCCTTTCTGCCTTCCTTTTGATTGATATGCTAATATAGAATGTGAGGAAAGCCGTATGAAATTGATTTAGTATGTTTAACACATCAATCATCATGCTCAGTCTCAACTCTCAAGAGAAACCTTGTAAGTGGTAACATTTTAACCCAATTCCTCATGCACGAAAATGCCCTTAGGAGTAGTTATGAGAGCATGGGAATGCACCAGCAGTCAGTATAAAGTGCCTTTACCTAATGAAGAATCATACTCAGATCAGCTTTTTGAAGTGTCTGCTGGAAGGCTTGGCCTTGGCAGCTTCCCCCAAAGCAATTAAGCGGCAGATTGTTAACGCCTCATTTTCTTGTTACCTGTGACCTGTGTACTGCGCCTTGCAATATACAAGTACATACTAACAATGATAGCTTGTCTTCTCGAATGAGCACTAAATC
>NC_033800.1:26519460-26535545 GCF_001876935.1 Asparagus officinalis
ATCCTTCCTTACTCCCTTTTGATTTGAACAATACCTTCTGTCAGAGCATCTCAGCATCATGTGCTGACCATCAACATCACTACAGCATCACATGTTAGCCATCCACCACTGCAGTTGCTGATTCGCTTTTAAGTAACGTATTACATTAATAAGTAATATCCAGACTCCAGTTAATATTAACTGGTGGTTACAGAACCCTCCAAGGCGTTTCTATAAGAAACTAGTACTTTGCAAGGTTGTGGAAAGAGAAAAGTGGAGCGAAGCGGTGAGGTGCTGCTTAGGATTTTTGGGGCTTAAACGGTTCAAAGAGGAGAAAAAAATATGACAAAGTAAAAAAAGTGGTCCGGTTGAGGAAATCAGTGGAGGAACGTCAGTGAGGAGCTGCTGGAGGCAGTAAAGAGTGTTGTAGTCGAGAAATCAATGGTGAAGTTTTATCGAGGAGTTGCTGTGGTCGAGGGAGGAGTGAGACAAAGGAAGAAGTTGTTGGAGCTTCACTGAGGAGCTACTGGAGACTATGGTCAATGGTGACAATGAAGGAGGAGCTAAGCTTTGTCTAGGCAGTGAACAGAGGGTAGGTGGACGAGGCGATAACCAGTAGGATTTGTGGGCTCTGGTGTGTCTCTGGGTTCGACAGTAAATGGGAGAATCGTGAAGGCAAGAAAGGAAAAAAGAAAGGAGCTTTAAGTTATAACAATGTGTCCGGTATGGATTGGGTTCGAAAATGAGTCCAAACACTAAGAACCATTAGCCAGAGCCTTTGTGCGCTTTTTAAAACCTTGGTACTTTGGTGCAAGCAATGCATGCATCAAACAAAACATGGGAGTATTGTAATCTAATGAACAAGGAAACAAAAAGATATGATTTTAAGTGTATTTTCATTTATTTTTTGGATTTTTCCTAGTTGAAGGGCATTTTCAAGTATGAGAACACTCCTTTTTTTGTTATTTTTAAATGTGAGGGCATTTACAATTAATTTTTTTCAAATGTAAGTACTTTTGAAATTCAGAAATTGTGGGTCACAATGACTACAAGGAAACCTTTTCCTTAATATATGGCATAGATATGTAAATTTACAAGTTGAAATATATACTTTCATAAGAATATACTAGAATACAAATTGTGACCATTGTGAAAACTAACTTTGGTCTGCAATATACTGGGAAAACAATACTGAATTTAATAAGTAATCATGAACTGTGAAAACTAACTTTGTGATTATGGTAAGCTACAAGGGGCAAAATCGTCTTAAAATTTTTATGCAAAACTCTTGAGGCAATAGGGCATTTTTATATAGGCTATAGATATCTAAGAGGGAAGAGTCCTGCAGCATATGTTTCTTCGATAAAGAAATCATATCTTTCAGATGGAGAAAAAAGGGAAAGGAAGTCGGGCATGTCACTTTTTGCTTACCCCGTTAGATATTACTTTTAAGAACTACACATATGATTACATATGAATACAGCTTTCTAAGTCTTCTTTTGATGTTAATCTTATTTAAGCCATGTCCCATATCTTGAAAAGTTATTTGATCTATCAAATTACTTATCAAAATATCCTATATCTTGTCAAATTATTTGAGTCCAATACCAATGTTCCATTTGTGAGGCCAAGGAGGGACTAGAGAGATATACATCAGTCAATAAATAATAAAACAAAGAATGTAGTCATATTTTCTTCTTCGTCTAAACATGGTGAGGTAATGTTTTATTTTTCTTTTTATTATTTTGGTTATTTTTTTCTAACGAGATTGATTAGTTGTAACTTTGATTTGTGTCTTTAAAATCATTCTAACTGATGTGTGCATAGATCAAAATTCATAATTAATTTGGTTATTGGGAGTTTAGATATAATTTGTTTTAATTTTCTTTATTGCTAAATCTAACCTTCTTCCTTTATTCTTTAAAGAAACTCAATTAAATGGTCATACATTTGCTTATTCTAAGACTTTGCATGGATTAATGCTCTTAGGGAGATGGTTTGTCTATTGATGCATCTTTCATATCCCTTAACAATACACTTTGTAAAAAAAATAAAAATAAAAAAATTACATATTTTCAGTTGCATTCATGTAGCATTAATCATTCTAGGATATGTTTATAACAAATTAACCTAGTTCTCCAAAAAATTGCTATCAATGAAGAAATATACTTGAAAGAATCTGCAAATTCATTTGGCTATAGACAAAATTAATATGTTCACAACATCTAATTATACAGATTTAACAAGATCTTTTTATAAAGCTTCATATTATTCTACCATCTTATTTAACACTAGTGAGGGTGCACATGTGTTGCACGTGTGCTATTTATAGATTTTGCATAAAATTGAAAAAGTATAAATGAGAAGAGAATTTAAAGAGGATGATAGATAAAAATGGAGAGAGAAAAAAGGTTGTTCCAGCTCTAATTCATGTAGGGCTAATCCAAATAGTAAGATTCCTATTATTTAATTACAAATTTTGGATCTCGTATATAAAATTTATTCAAAGTAATCTGTTTTATTCAAAAGCATTATTAAGCAAAGAGTTTGGTTGATACTAAATTTTCTTCTCTCCTAAGAGGTTGGGCTTGGATACTACCCCTATAGCAAGACTATTTTTCTTGGTGTTCCTAAGGGAAAAAATGGCATGTTTTTCCCGCAAAAATTATGGTTCACATTTTCAGGGGAGTTTCTAATAAAATCTTAAAGTTAAAAGGAGTTTTCTGATAACCCCTAAAATTAAGGGGTTATTTTCTATATTTTGAGAGGTACGAGGGTTTATTTGATAATCGTCCAGGTTAAAGAGGGTTATTGCTCATATATAGCTCATAAAGTATATAAGCTAGTGGATGTACTAATTCTAAGAGTAAAAGAGAGAGAAATAAATTTCATGCTTAAAATAAACTACATCAGTCTAATGTGATAGGCATTTCCCAAAGCCGTTATTTATTTCTTAATAAAATCTCACAGTTTAGTTATTACAAATTTGGTTGAACAGTGATATCTAAGTGCAATTAGTATCTATTTTAGATTCTAGGTGCAATTAGTCTTCTCTCACTCTATGGAGTATGGACCCCACGTATTATATCAATTGAATTAATTATATAAAAACTCTCTTAATTGTGGGGCCTATTTTATTAACCAATCTTATCCACCTATACAATCATAGGCACTCTCTACAATTTAGGATTCAGAGGATCTCTTGTCGATGATTTGTGCACTTGGCAAGTATAAAGTGACAGTCAAGCTTAGTTCCACATAAAACTAAATGCAAATTTTCAATTTGTCAAGGATAAAATTGTCTAAGGAGATTTTGTAATGCAAAAGCACATTGGAGATACACTATTAGCAACACTTGTGGTTATGGTAAGCTAGAAGGGGCAAGATCATCTTAAGAATTTTACACAAACTCTTTAGGTAATAGGGCTTTTTTATATAGACTATAGATATCTAAGAGGGAAGAGTCGTGCAACATATGTTTCTTTGATAAAGAAATCATATTTTTCAGATGGAGAAAAAAGGGAAAGGACGTCGCATATGTCACTTTTTGCTTACCTAGTTAGATTCTACTTTTAAGGAGCTACACATATGATTATATTATATATGAATGCAACTTTCTGAGTCTAATTGGAGTAGGAATTCTATAAGAACCCAGCATGGTGCAGGGTTCATTGTGCCTAACATGGCCCCCCCCCCCCCCAAAAAAAAAAAAAAAGCCAAATCCCTTGGACCATAAATGCCCCCCGCAGGGCATTCTGATAGGATTCCTACTAGTCAAATTGCGGATGGTTTAGAGCAATAAAAGACATTGTACCTTTCTGTGATCAGTGAACACTGAACTTTGTTGCTTTCCTGTTTTTCCTACTTTCTTATCTAGCTGCTCTGTATAAAGTTTCTTTCGCTATTTAAAGCATCAAATTTCTTATGGAAAGAAACTAGTAAAAATTGCTTTAGTTTTATGTTGGGACAGCAAATTAGGCAAATGGCTTTCATGGATTTCTTTATGTCATCTTGAGACCTGATATATAACTGCCTAAAAGTAGAAGTCATTGCTGGTGGTTAAAACTCTTGGGAAGCCAGGAAGGTTCCATAAATGGAACTAGATGCACTTATACAACATGTTACTTGTCCAAATATCATATACGAACAGCAGTAATACTTTCATTTCTACAAAAACAAATAAAGTGCATTGACAAAAATAAACGGTATACAACAAAAATCATGTTTGTGATTCTGTATAGAGGCAAGTGGATCATCAGTCATCCCATATGAAGGTATATGAAGGTGACTTTACCGAAATTTTGGCTGGTTAAGATTACTGCCACATACAACAAACTCTATAGGTTTGCCTGCTTCAAAATAAGAAGGATGAACATAGTGAATCCTTGGAGCTCTGACCTCCATCTTTATGTTCATTAATGATGATCCATCTAGAGTAAAAGGTTGCATTAGATACTTCAGGAAGAGTAATAATGATCTAGATCACAAAAAAAATACAAGGACACTCCCAAATTTTAGTCCAACCTGAAAATTTTAACATAATATGTATATGTATATGTACATGTTCATGTGTTTCATAGATGTGTGTGCTTCATGCATGTGTATTGTGTGTGTGCATGTGAAAGTGTGCTTGCACGCGCAAAATGTTATGAAGAATAGAGCCCGTAACCACATGTCTAAAATTAAGGTCGATAATTGAGACGCACTAAGAAAACAATTGCACCAAAATGGATATTATCTATATTTTATAGACCTTCTATGAACCCATCTATGCTTCCATATTCATGGGAGACCTCTATCTAACAATTAATTCATACTGAACCATTGCCACAACTAGTAAAAAATTCAGCAAGAAGTGGACAACCAATTGTAAATCATATGCAATCCTTTTGTGGAGCCTGCTATTGATGTCCTCGATCTATCTAGGAATATTCTCTTCTACTCTAGTAGAAGAGTAGGAGAAGAAAAAGACAACACAACATAAATAGGGATACAGCACCAGAAAAGATTAAAGAGTATAAGATTTCACTTGACATAAGGATGTGCAGAGTAACCATCTGCATATATAATATACAACAAAAGTATAATGACTCATTAGTTATACACCTATAGAAAACACAAAATTGTTTGCATGAACTCTGTATCTGTTTGATTAGTAAACCTTGATTCTTTATAGTTAGATAACTTAGATTGTAAATTTTTAAGACCATTGCTGGGGGGAGAATCGTTACACGAGTCATTACTTCGTGTTATGTAACATAACAAACCTTAAATATTATGTGACCTTTTAAAATAACTTGAACACATCATAACTCTCCGTTATTACAATAAAAACATATATTCCTTCAATATAATGTGCATTATTTCAATACATTATTTCAATATAGCATACGTTACTTCAGTATATTTATATTATCCAATATAACCATAGAGACTTCAGAGTATTTTCTTTGTTTAGAACTTGAAAAGTTAAGCATTTACTTTTGAATTGATTGTTAAACCTTTAGACATCTTTTAATGATGTCCTTATTCTTGTTATAATAAATGATAAAATGTGTCACCTATGTTAAGCGACAATGACATTGTCTTGTTTTATATTATATCAAGCGGCGAGAGTTACGGTGTGTGCTATCGTTATTTTCAACATTATTTTAACTGTAATTGTTAATTATGGTTGTTAAGGCACAGTCATGTTTCCCAGCTCGTGAATTTCCATCATAATAGCCTCATAATGATTTCCATATTGAACTAATGAAATTAATAACGACGGTTGTAATGTAGCCGATAAATATGACATCAATATACAAATGCCTTTTCATATGCTACGGCATTGTAACAATTAACAGCTAAAAGTACTCAATTCACATCTAATTAATGCCATCCTACAATTAACACCGTGCACTTAAGGATTTAAAATATATCTGATATGCAAAATACAACTCTAGTGCCTAAGGCCTATTAGGCAAGATCACGAGGGATTAAGAAGGGTTAATTTAGTTAACCCATTTACAGTAAAGATGATTAAATTAGTTAGGCTTCGTTTAGATACCATGGTGTTTTCCTTGTTACTATTGTGCTCTTGCGAAAAACAAAACACCATGCATTTGGAAACCATAGTGTTTTGTGAGCTAAGTCATCCTCAAACTAAAAACACAAAACTTATTTTAAAACACTTTTTAGGTGCTTTAAGTTTAGTGTTTTGGTTAAGCCCGAGGAGGTGTTAATATAATATCTAATATAACATATTAAATATAATTAATATATAGTCATTATCAACATGCTTATTATATTATATTATATTATCCTATACTATACTATATTATAGTTCATCTAATATATTAGTAATATTTATTAAATAATATAAAATATATTAATAACTAAAATATCTTATATAATAATATAATAACATATTAAATACTAATATTTAATATATAGAAAATGTATTGTATATTAATATAGTTAAATTAATATAATAATAAACAATAATAAAATATAAATAAATTAATAAAAATAATAATAATGTCATTGATAACAAATAATAATGTAATCATTATATAATAATATACTATACGATATTATAATCACTATAGTATTATTAATTTTTTAATAAATAATATGTAATAAATTAATAAGTATAAAAGGTTATATAATGGTAACAAATTTAATAATAAATAGAATAATAATATGATAATAATATAATATATAGCATATATTATATAGTAATGTAATATAATATAAATCAAATATATTACATAAATAAGATAATATTATATATTATATAATGAAATAAGTATAATATTAATAATGTAAAATAATTTATAATACTAAAATAACGTTAATTGCTAACAAATGTTAGTGTAATAATTAAATATTATTATAGATATAATAATGATTATTTTATATAATAATTAATTAATATTACTAAGTATATTAATAAACTCCTAACATATTAGAAACTATAATATACTATATAATGTTGAAATATTAAAAAATTATTAATGGTTATAAGTAATATACTAGTAATAAACATATAATATTATTATTATTTTATTATTTTATTAAATAATAATATTTTAAAATATTATATAATATATTGCAATAACAAATTAAGACCAAAATAATTAAATATATTTTTATTTGAAAATAGTATGTAATAATTATAATGTAATATATACATTAAAGTACAATATAATATTATAATACATTATTCTATATTATATTATATTATATTTACTATTGTCATATATTTAATACTAATATTATAATAGGTCAAACAAGTGTTGACCAAAAACACTCAGCATGGTATTTTGAAAACAATTTAGGGGAAAACACAACACCATTGTGTTTTTTTATAAAAACACAACATAGAAAACAATATGGTACTCAAACGGAGCGCTATTGGTAAAGGTTTATTTTAGTCCTTGTGTGCTTCCTTATTGGGAATAGCGAGTATAATTACTATTTTCTTTATAAACTAAATAAATAGTTCTTACCCCATCTAAAGAGGAGGATTAGTAAACCCTTTACATTGAGAGGACAACTCCTTTTAACCCAACTAAAATGGATATATTAACCCTTTCATAATATACCTTCGGCAAAGGCCAAAGGGTTAACTCACCTAATTCCATGCATAAATGTTTGTCTACATATAGCACGTTAAGGAGAAAGTTTAACTCTCCTTGACCCCTCACTTGACCTCATGCCAAATAATATCTTAAAAATTAGATGAGAAAAGAGGTCTTAAAAAGAGATGATACATAGAGCTTAGGCCAAATTATTTAACATTCTTAAAGAAGGTTACCAATATAGCAGGTTAATGGGAAGTTAACTCTCCATGACCCCTCATGTGACATCATGCCAAATAATCTCTTAAAAATTAGATGAGAAAAGAGGTCTTAAAAAGAGATGATACATAGAGCTTAGGGCAAATTATTTAACATTCTTAAAGAAGGTTACCAATAGCCCGCAATCTAGCCCAAGTTTTGCAGCCCAAGTCAACTTGTAAGTATTTATTTATCTTCATAAGAACATAGATTCTCTGAGTAGTGACTTCACACAAATTGTACACCCGAATAAAATTCACATTTTCCTATACTGAGAAAAATCTGCTAGAGACCTTTACTACATAAAGTTCTTCCTACCTTATTAATCATTAATGTTTGATTACTCCCTTCTTTAAAGCTTATTCCTATATTAGACAACAGATCAGCAGCTTGTATCAGAACTGCAGCACAAGACCAAGGCCTTCTCATTGAAATGCCATTACTACAAAAAAGCTTTCAAGCTGAACACAGTCCAATGAAAAAAAATGTATAAGTTATAAAAATAATATTTAAGACGCACGGGATTGCTTCCCTGGCAGGAGAAGATCTACTCATATTGCTTACAAAGATAACAATTCAACACTCTAACCAACAAATAACCATCAGAATCTAATCAAGACTTTTGCGTTTTACCATACTTCATCATTAGAAGGAAAATCAAACAAACACTAGAAAGAGAGACACCAGACCAAAACAAATTACAAATACAACCAAAAGAAAAGTAAAAAAGGTAAATTGGCTTTATCAAATCCAAATAGAATCTAGATTTCCAGCAAGTTTAATGCACAGGAAATATGGGTCTAAGACATATGCATGATAAGTAGATGGATATGCACAAAAAAAAGTGTATTAGAACTGATAATTTATAAATCTTGATGTTTAATTCATCACTAAAGGGGTGGAACTTTAGTATAGAAAATGTCAGTTCCTTAACTATTCCACTGTTCTAAACAATGATGTTTATTTAAATCTATCAACTTGAGGTAAAGATACCTCTGGTTTCTCAAGTGCAGGTGTAAAATTATATTATTGCATGCTTCTGGTGTAACTGAACACACAGAATGCAGGTACCTAAGTATCTAATTAATATGCTTCTAAATAATATGATAATGTGAATGAATAGATGCCTTAACTTGACAATCTTTAAAAATGGCAAAACTACCCCTTCTATTTTTCTCCCATTCATGATAGGCATCATTTCTTTTCTTTTTCTTTCTTTTTTTTTTTGGGTGATGGTGGTCAGTGGTGGTAGTTTGTGTGTGATCACTATTTTAAAAAGCCTCCTGCTAGTCCACCTAGACGTACGCCTAGGTCTAGGCGGTACCTAGGCCGCATAACTAGCGCCTAGTGTCTGGGCTGTACCTAAGCTGCCCACCTAGATTTTGGGAGTGTAGGGGAGCACTGTCTGCTTATGTAGATTGCCCCTTTAGGCCTTCATTGCGATTTTCTGTATTGTATCCTCCAACCTCCTTCAAAAGTCTTTAACCTCCAAATATGAACACCTCTACTACCTTCTTTGACCTTTAGCAAAACTTCCTCGACCACCACTTAAATGAGGAAAGAAATCTGTCTAGACACCAGTTAGGCACCTAATCTTTCTATAACATTGACATTTACTATCAACCATTATAATTAAAAAATAGAAAAAGAAAACCTCCTAGGCTCTAGGCATCGCGTCCAACGTCTAGGCCTACTAGCGTTTTTTATAACCTTATTAGTTATTATTTCGGCTATTTAGTATTTAAGTATGCATGGTTTATTGTGGATCTAAGAGGGTTTATTGTGGATCTAAGATTGCTATTTTTTTTTTTGCAAATTTATATAAACTTAATACATATTTTATTAATTATATAATTAAATAATTTAAAAAATGGCCAAACACCTAGGCGTGCGCCTATCCGTCTAGGCGCTGGCTCAAACGTCTAGTCCGTCTAGCGCCTTCTGTAACATTGTTTGTGGTTTTTTTATTTTGTTTATTTTTTTATTTTTTGTTGGGTGGGGGAGAAGTGGATTCCATAGCATTTCAAAATGAAATAACTCAAATAACTCAGTGTATCACTGGTGTGGGTCCGACACATGTGACTATTTCCTTGGCAAACAATATGACAATTGAATGGGTTCCGTTTGGGTACATCTTTTTCTCAGCAAAGATGTGAAAGATAATCAGAATGATCCAAGGCTTAATTTTTTAGAAGTAAAGCAACGCTATGTGGATGTTTGGGAAGGAAGAAAGTAGTGGTTTTTATTTCTTTTCCTCTCTAAGTGGAGCAGATGTATCAGGTTTCATTCAATGAGAAGTCTTAACTTGAACTCACATTGAAACCCCCATCAGGGGCTTGCATTATAACAGTGTATGAAGTAAATCACATCAATACAAATTAAGATACTATTAAATAAGTTCAGCAATGGCATACCTTTCAGTACCTGAATAATCATGTTGCTGAGGAAAATAAAAATGTTGCCTCTTCCCAGTAGTAAGCTTTCAGGTGCATTGATCAGATCTTTTATATAGAGAGCTGCATCCTCAGATATCTGTTTGCGAACAATATGAGCATCAGTTTCTGATCAAGGCTTCACAATTTAACAGAGACAATGAAATCATAATAACATGAGCACAGGTGACTAGAAAACAACTGGAAAGCTCATTCAAGTATAACTAATAATGAAGTCAGCAATCAGATAGGTGTACAAATTAATCATGGCAATCAGAAAAAAACCAGAAAGAGGTACTTTAACTGTTAGGCTTGACATGTACCGGTTTCCTTGCATTGTATGGGTTTCCCCCATTTAAAATAGAGTTTCACTGTCCACCAGAAAACATTTGGAATTTTAATGCCATAAAGATTGATGATTACCTTACTGATAAAACATCATTTATCTATGAGAAACCCACCTCTTGTATCAACATATATGATCCACTGATAACATTTGTTGCAGCTGACTATAAACAAGTACCCAAGCACAATTGAGTTTTAGCTGGATTCAAAGATAGGGGGATTCAGGAGAGGGGACAACTGAAACACCACAAAGTTCCAACCATTGGGTATGACGCAATAAGTTGCAACTATGACCATATAAAATACACAAAAAATTGTCAGGAAGGCTTTATAGGTATCTTGATAGCAAAGTACCAGTGCAGGTAGTAGGCAGGGCCACTAAAACTTTATTGCTTGGTTTTTCTCATATCTTTTGAGACTCATTTATACTTTTCATGGTTAAAAACATGAAGAAACTATCTTAAGCACAAGTTGTTCTACATGAAAATGGATGAGTTATAGTCCATTTGTACTAAAGCAACCTTCAGGATTCCTCCAAAATACATGACATTAATTTCAGCATCCAATAATTTTATGTTCCTGCACTCTCTTTTATGGTGAAGATGAAAGCTAAATGATCTATATTGATAAGGAATACTGTGCAGTAACAAAAGGATTTTCCAATTACCATCAAGTAAATAGTGGCATAATAGTAAATGAACCTGGCATAAAGTAACCATTTGGTCTAGTGACTGCAATATCATTGTTAGCCAAATACGAAAGGTTCATAAAAATAGTCCATTCACAATAAACATAAAATGCATTTCCATTAAACATAGATGGGAGTATTATTTAGATATCTCGATGATAATCCACAATTAATTATGAAGATAACAATAATATTACCTTCTCCCACATAAATTGCGGCATAGCAATAAATATGGTCAATATTGTACAGCCAGGGCGGACATAACCCTCCAACTCCACTGGCATGCTGGCCAACCATTGAAATATCTGCATGTTTGTAATACTTACATCATTAGAATTTCCCCTAACTTCCCACGTGAAAGATACATTGCTCTTATAAATGCTAATGGCACTTTTAAAAATCAAACGTACTTGGTGGCGTAGACGCCTAGGAAATTCTGCAGGGTTCCAATCATAAAGCTTGAACGATATACGTCCTGTTGGACACTACAGTCACATATTGCATCATTATTCAGAAGTAACATTAAGAATGAAACTCACATATTATCAAACAAAAAATCTCGTTGACTTATTGCAGAAGAACTGACGACTAGTCTGCTAAAAGGATAAAGAGCAATAAGTTCTAACCACAGATGAATAAGCAGTCCTGTTGTCGCAAATTGAAGAGGAAAGGCCAGATCTAGAATTATCTTTTTCTTCCTCGATATGAGCTTCACCAGGAACAGCAAAGGAGTTGATGCCATTGCTCTGCATATTTTGAGAATTAGGAAGCGAACAAATGGGAGACACATGTCCATCATCAGATTCTAATAATACTTCTCTGTCATTCACTTTACTGCTTAGAACCGTCTCACAACCAAAGTCATTCTCTGCTCAAGAGTCAAAGCAGAATAAAACAAGGAATAAGTACATTAGTTCACAGTTGCAATGATACATAAGTCAATAAGGACCAACTTATAATCAGAAAACATAAGAGCATAATCTAAATAAAACCCAAGAAAGCACATAATTATATTGAACTGTATCATATTAGATGCAATATACACATGCGTGGTGAATAATGTTTATAAGGGATGGCTCCATTAGCAAAATGATAACAGGGAAGCATTCGGGCCCTCTTAAAGAGAGCACATGTATGTGGCGAATAATGTTTATAAGTGACTGCTCCGTTAGCAAAATGATACAGGGTAGTAGTCAGGCCCTCTTAAATAGGCTTAGATCCTTTAGAAAGGAGTTGAAAGCAGGTATTCACGTAAATTTTGATAATAGGAAAACAAGCTGACTACCACCAAGTTCAACATTCATGTCGCTTAAAATACCTCCAAATAAAAAATGGTGTCTTCATTTTGTGTGTGTTTGGGTGAGGGGGGGGGGGGGGGCAAATTGGATGGTTCAAATGCTAGGTTAGTGTTGTGGGCAGTAAATTATTTCAACAAGAAAATTTTCAAGTAAATCCTAGAAGTGAGTTATACACAGGAATAACTATTAGCTGAATAGCCTGAATTTTAGGGCCACTTGACAAACTCGAAGCGAAATCTTGAGATATGATACTTTTTTCAACCAAACCTTTAAAGATCATTTTCACTAGTGGATTGCAACAGGTATCTTGGAGATTATAGCCTTACAAATAATCAGAATCTGGCGGTGTTGCTTAACAATTTATTTGACCAAGTTAAGATTGCGCCTTCTATAAGAACAATTCATGAAAATGGAGAACTGAAAGAGCATAATTGTATCCCAAGATCTTGGGAGTTGAAGTATTACAGCATGATTTACCTCAATGGATCCCCACTACATTTTCTCCACTGGAACAGATATATAAGTACAGAATGACAGCATAACCAAATAACAGCTCATGTGAATGCACTTTTGAAAAAAGAAGGCTATCAAAATACCTAGAAATCTGCAGTTCAAAAGAAGAAACTTGACACTAGCCTAAGAGCTACTGAGGTGATTTTTCAAGTAAGTACTAATTAAATATCACCCACGTACAAGGATAGCGCACCTTAGAAGCCTGCAAGAATATAAGGGCTAGAGGCTAGAAAGAATCCAGAAATGGTCATGGAAGGTGACAGAACTCTAAAAACTGCAAGAATTAAGCAAAAGCTTTCTCGCTTAACATGGTATAAGAAAGCAATGTCATGTGTGCCAAAACATACAAGGTGTACGGGTGCAACATCCAAAGAAATTTGAAAGTTAGCCGTGGGATAGATGTTAGAAATGACTATGGGAGAATGGATTATAAGGATGGATATGATGTGAGTCTCACATGTTCAAGCTCAAAAAGACAAAATGAAATATTCCTCAAGATTACATTTCTCCTGACAATCCTTATATTTTAAAAAAAAAGATTAAAAACTGCCTGTTTTTCTAAATATCGGCATCAAAAGATTAACACAGCACAGTCAGAGCATTTCTATTAAATTTCCTCACTAGTAACTCATTCATACATGACATATGCAGTTTTAATTTGCACATAGATTGAAGTTTTTATTGCCATATAGATTGCCCATTCTGCATTGAATGTAACACAAACGTCAATATTAGACAACAGTGCAAAAGGCCAAATTGTACATCAATAGTGCATTCCCAATTCCAAATGAATCATAAAAGTGTAACAAACTAGCAATTGCTTGAGATAAACCAGGTATACCTTCCTTTGACTCCTCGTCATAAGTTGTTTCTGCTGAAAGGTCTGCTTGAGGTCCCTTTTCGTTTTCTGTACTTACTAGGTCAGCAGGTCTTCTTCTCCGCCTCCTGTTATGTCTCTCTAATTTTCTCCTACAACTCCGTTTGCCCTCATCAAAATCTGGCAATGTATGAAATCTGGATACCACATGCAGCTATATAAATAAGGATCATAATTAAGCAAAAGACAATTAGAATTTTCATTAAATAATAAGACCACAAATAATCCAGCCAGTCAGTTTCTTACATATAATAAGTTCTACAAGAAACAATAACTCATAACAATTACACTGGTGATTCTAGTGGAACATAATAACAGCGTCAGTGTTGCTCCGCAATCCTCTGAATAGTAGCAGTTGTTATTTTTATTGTGTAATAGCTAAGGGTAAGTACTTGAAAAAAGTCATATTGAATGAATACAAAGAACAACCAACATCAAGACAAAAGAACATTTTTTGCGCAGAAGGGGAAAGTTGCAAATGAAAACCAGGAACAAGATGCACAATTAATTCACAGGATATGATAAATCTCTAAGAAGTAAATGAAATGAATAAGTATAAATAAAAATCACAAACTCTCAAACTTGCTGACAATATGAATAATAACTTATGTAAAGAGAAAAATAAACTTTCTAAGAAGTATCGTCCAATAAATATGCTAGGTAAACCTTGCGTGCACAAGAGCATACAATAAAATCTAAAGTGAAAGTGCAACAAAATAGATCTCTAATAAAATTCTATGCTATTTATCTCTGTAAAAATGAAAATACACGTGCATGCAGAGAACAAACTCTAGGATTTTCCCTATCTTATCCACTTTTCCAATTATAAAGCCCTGCATGCAGCTTCAAATCTGTAATCATATTTATAACTTAGTGCTCATATTGCTGACTTGTCACTTGGGGGCATCCCTCGAATCTAAATTGTGCACTGGTTTGACAATAATTTTGCATGGCACACTAATTCCTCTAAAAAATCGATGCTCTTTGGATTAGGCTTGACCCCATACAATACCATTTGAAACCTTGCAGTCCCATAAAAAGTGTGCTTGGAACTAATTCTAAGATGAAGTGATCCCTAGAAATCTGCACTTCAAGACAACCTCACCAATAAGGAAATTGACTTAAATAGTGAAATAGCCTGATTGTATCAGCAGAAGTTTCCAACCCATGCAGGTGGAACCTGGCTAGCATTAGTATTTATCTTGAGCAATTAGCAAACGACAATCAAGATTAAAAGGGTCTAAGATTTCAAGTGGCAGATTAATATAACATGTCCAGTACATGTTGACCCCTGATCTGGAAGCAGCTCATGCTACTTGAGCTACAAAATTCGAAGGCTGTCCATTTTGTCAGCAACAACACTTCTGCAGCTCAACCATGCAGATTAAGACTCCTTGCCGAGAACCAAATCTTGCATGGGCTAGAGCAGGAATTTTTTTAGATCATGGTTGCCATATTGCAAGTTATATAATTTGCCTTCTGGGCATATTTAGGTTGGACTGCTTCTGTGAATTTTCAGGGTGGTTATGGGATTGACTCCTTTGAACTTTGATAGTAAATGTGAATTGGTAAGTAAAAGAACAATTAAGTAGTTGAAAGGCAATTCATTTCTACAAGATCAAAACTAAAGGTCGCATATATCTCAGTTTCTAGGAGAATGGGAAGAAACTAGTGGAAACTCAAAGGCAAGCGAAGATAAGATGTCAAAATGCCCCTTAGGTACAAGGTGTAAAGATAGAAATTGTCACATTAGAAAGCCTTTAACAGAGTATAAGGGGTGCAAGGCACATTTATGTACGTAACAAACATTAGCCTGGTAAATCATCAAAATCTAATCTTTTTCCCATAATATGAGGGTGGTTTGGAGTAGGAGTGAACACTGGGGGGATCCGATCATTTGACCACTTCAAATGCCCAGACCCTATTCCAGAATAAACAACAGAAGCCCCTACCTAATCATGTTAGCTCTTACGCAGGAAAGAGAATTGGAGGGTTAAATGGAGTGGATCAATATGACCAAATTCATGGTATAGTTCAGCTCATGTATGGGGATATGATATGCAAGGCGGATCCAAGCTACAGGTGCAGTTGCACCCCTAGAAATTTATATATTGCATAAAACCCCTTGTA